>NW_004567106.1:364778-382057 GCF_000260355.1 Condylura cristata | reverse complement strand
CAGGAGAGGTCTGCCACGCCATGTGGTCACCTCCGGGGCAGGTGGGAATCGAACTCATGAGGAAGTGGCTTTAGTTTCTCAGTGCTGTGCTCCAACCCGCTGCGCCACCAGGGAGGGCCTCTTATATTGTTAATTTTATCTCCAACTATGTTTCCCAAAATTCTCCCACCAGCAAAGCACCCATAATCCACCTCCACAGTACCCTGTGCTCTTCCCCTCTCTATTTTGAACCTCCCTGCTATATTCATTAGGTCTCTGGTCACCTTACAAGTTTTGTCTTTTCTCTGATCCTGTGTTCTACATAAAAATGAAACTATCCAATATTTTTCTTTTTCCTTTTGACTTATTTTGCTTAGCATGCCTTCCAACTTCATCCATGTTGTTGTAAATAGCATAAATTTCTTTCTTTTTTGATCAATGAATAGTGTTTCACTGTATGTATTGATCCTTGCATCTATTTTGAGGCATTTAGTTGTTTCCATATCTAGTGTTGCAATAAACATAAGAGTCCAATTTTCCTTTTGAGTTAGTGTTTTTGTGTCCTTTGGGTAGACCCCCAGAGTGGAATTTCTGGGTAATATGGTAGATCCATTTGCAGATTTTGAAGTACCTCCACACAGCTTTTCCTACGCCTGGTCTCGTTTAAATTCCCAATGGGTGGAAATTTTGGTGTAGTGTTAATGGAAAATTGTCTGACTAGAGTATACACAAAAGCTAAACCTTGGAATTGCACTTTCATAATTTTTTTTTCCACAAGAAAATAGTTCTGCAAAAATGTATTACCAAAAAATCCAAGGCCCTCCCCGGTGGTGCAGCGGGTTAAAGCACAGCACTAAGAAGCTAAAGCCACTTCAGCATGAGTTCGATCCCCGCCTGCCCCAGAGGTGACCACATGGTGCAGCGGACCTCTCCTGACCCATCCGCTGCTCCCCTCAGCAGTGCACTTCATTGATCTGCCTGTTCTGCTCCCCACTCTGTCTCTGGTGAATCCTCTCTCCACCCCTGCACGTCTGATCTGTACCCCAGTTCCGTATGCACACATAAATAAATCTTTAAAAAAAAAAATCCAGTGTAGCATTACTTATATAACTAAAAATAATTTAAATTTTTAATAGTTTTTGGTTAAATGAGTGCTGTATAACATTAATCACTATGCAGTCATATTAAAAGATAATGTAGGTATAAATGTGTTGAAATAGAAAAAACTTTAAAAATCTGTTACCAGATGATGTATATAGTGTTTATTTTAAATTTTTTAAGAGATTTATTTATGCATACAGAACTGGGGTACAGGGCAAAGGTGCACGGGAGGTGACAGAATTCACCAGAGACAGAGTGGGGAGAAGAACAGGCCAACTGACAAAGTACACTGCTGAGGGGAGCAGCGGGAGGATCAGGAGAGGTGTGCCAGGCTGTGCCATGTGGCTCACCTCAAGCAGGGATGGAACTCATGCTGAAGTGGCTTTAGTTTCTTAGTGCTGTGCTTTAACCTGGGAGGGCCCAGTATTAGTTTATTTTTATTTAAAAATTAACAAGGGAAAAGTCTGATGGCTAAAATTTTCTTCCTTTTAATATAATTCACGCAAGCATTGTGTTCATATATTTTAATTCAGTAAATTCACTTATAGAAGTGCCTTCCAAAGAGATAATAAAATGCAAACTATTAGAAGAGCAGAAATTTTTCCATAATGTATTTTGAATTACCTTGGTAGCAGTATTAAAAAACGATGAAGTGGTCAAGAAATGTAGTTTAAGTGAACTGTATCTCAATAAATTGTCTTTAATTATTAAAAAAAAAAATGGTGGTTCAGGCATGTTATATATCAGTCCCTGATCTGTGTTTTCATTTCCACTTTATTTTGGAGAGGATCAAGGTGGATTTGAATGTTAGTCTAGAAAGGAGCTTCATTAGTATTAACTCTCTGATAAAAATCTCAATTCTGTCCCATTTTCACAAACTTGCTGTTCAGTTTTCATTCTGACTCCATTTAGTTTGAGTCGTTCAGCTAGCTACTGCCTGTTATTCTTTGTCCTTTATTCCCTTCTTTTCTTTGGTAGTTATTTTAACTAATCTCTTACCAGTACCTTAACATTCAGTCCTTCCTCATGGTCTTCACTGCATCTTGTTTTGATAGTTTGAAATCTTGAACACAGCTCCAGTCCCTCCTTCTGCATGTTTCCCCCCCACCCCGAGTATTTTATGTAATGTTTGATGTGCTAATTACAGTGTTAAGAATTCTTGAGATAGTTTGTTATTTCTTTACCTTATCTTCCTCTTAACATACTCCTGGAACTAAAGCTTTTAATATCACTTCCTACCTTTTATTAGATACCTAGCCTTTTCTTTCCTTTATGGAAAAGATAAAGGCCTCCTTAACAGTTCTGTCTTTACTGCTTTCACCCAAAGGGAGACATTCCACTACTGAACTCTAAGGTTAAATCTGTACTTTTTGTTTAATTGTTGGTCTTCCTTCTCTAGGACTAGTGGTTTGTTTTTTAATCAGTTCCCTAATCATTTAGAATTTCAGTTCCTCTTACAGTGTTTTCTTTTCCTTTAGATTTTAGTCTCTTCTATTTTAAAATTCCTTTTCTTCAGCTTTACTCTTTTAAAAATATTGCTGGTCTTAGAGATAATAAAATACACAAAATGAAGAATGGGTTCTTTTATTTGTAATTATTTTTTACATCAATTTAAAAAATATTGCTGGTCTTTTCTTTATGCTCCTTGGAGGAGTAGTCTGAATTTATAGCTTTCCTACCTTCCACTCTACTTCATTGATCCATTATCTCTATCTGTTTATATGCCATTAGTTACATCTGATGCCATCCATTCTTCTGAAACTTTCCTGAGGTATTTGGCCCTACTTGCCAAAATCAATCTTCTTAGTTTAATTTTAATTCTAGATCTTACTTCTCAAAACATTTGTTAGTTATATCTTTATTAAAATTGTTTTTTTCTTGATTTTGTAGCCCTATTAAAAAAAAAACACAACAAATCATTTCATGTCCTTTTGATAGAAGTTAATTTAGAGTAGAAAAGTTGGAACAGAGGCACCACAAGACCAGACTTACATAAGGCCAAAGCTGGAGGTGGAGGTAGAAGTGATTAATATATTCATTAAACCAGTTATAAAAATGAAAAATCTTTAGGTGCCAACCTGTTGATCAGGAAGTACAGACCTAGGCAGGTGTCAAGACTGCTGTAAAGAGAGAGCGTCATAGGTTGCAGATTAGAGGCGAGGATATGGAGATTGAAGGCTATTGTAAATCTCTGGTCATTTTCAGATTCTGAGTAGTTATCCAAAGTAGTTATTCAAAACTAGCAAAAATGAACCATTTCACAAAGGGATGAGCCCTTCCCAGAGTAAAGAAGACTCTTTATCAGTGCCTTTTCTGCACTGGCAAGGGGCAGCATTCCTTCTGCCCAGCTGTGAATAAGGGTGCTTCTTTTCACCAAATTTCTTTTGTGGAGCAACAGTAGCAGCCCTTCTGCCTGCCTGTACCTATAACCCCTTGCTGCCAGCAGTCCCTTTGCAGGGCAGCAGCCTTCCTGCCCACCTGTAACCAAGTTGGTGCTTCTCTTCACTGACTGCGCTTTACAGGCAGCAGCGGCAGCTCTCCCAAGGCTGCCGATGTGTGACCTTAGAGGCCTTTCACTCAACAAACCTGTCCCTTTCAGGGGCATCTCTTTCTGCCCACTTATGTCTATGCAAATGTCCTTTATCCTTCACCTCTTTTCATAATAAACATGCTCTTTTCGGTAACTAACATCTGTCTCTTGCCTGAGATATTTGTTCATGCTGCTACTGAAAGAGGAGCTCTGGTGGAACTTTTACCCACTCTCTGAACCCAACATCTACAAAAAATGACTTCACTTTTACCCTTCTGTATAACAATAAATGATACCCAGAGTTATAGTCTGTACATTGTATTTAGATGATAACTACCTAATTTTGTGCTTCGGTATTATTTACTTGTTGACTATTTCCATATTCTTATTGTCAATCTGAGACCTTCTGTAAACTCCAACTGTTGACTCATAGCCATGTATCCAACTTTCTATTACCATTTTAAGTTCAGAATGTGTCCACTCCTACATTACCCTTCTAATGCTTGTTTTTTCCCGCCTTGAGCCCCATTTCTAATAGTTTTGCTATTTGTTGTATCACTCAAGCTAGAAATCGTGAATCTTTTTTTGATTCTTTCATCATCTTTAATGTTCATGTATAAGGAATTATGAAGTCTTTCACTTAAACCTTCACATAATTAAAGTTTGCCTTTTCTTTCACTAAAAATAAACTTTCCCCTTGCTCTCGCTTTCCCCCTTCCCGTCCCCTCCTCCCCCCACCCTATTTGCTGTTTGTCCATATTAGGACTCATTGTCTATCCCATGTACTGGTAGCTTTCTTAGCTCATTGTGCTGGATTCAATTCCAGGATATCCTTCACACTGCTGCTAGATAGGTAATGAAAACACAGGTGTGGAAGTATTATTCCCTCACTTAGAAACTTTTGGTGACTTGTGATTATGTTTTAGAACCACAAATCAGTATGATCAAATATTTTGTATTCTACTTTTTGCTTGAAGAGGAAATTTTAGAAATATACTTTTAACCTTGAGATATCAAAATTCTTTCCATACCAATAGATTATTGTTACCAATTAGGCCAGTTTACAATCATTGTATTGGCTCTTCAGTTCACACATCCTTCAGCACCTGCCCCATGCAGTAAATACTATTAGGTGCTGGTAATGTAAAAGAAAAAGTAACATGGCCCCTTCCCTGCACCCTAGTGAGCAGATTGAGTCCAGCAATGTTGGTGTTTTACTAGAAAGTCTTATAAGTTGCTGTAGAAACTTAGAAAGAAATTTAAGTCATAATGTTTTAAGAATTTACAATGTGCCAACCACTATACTATGACTTTTAGACAACCCCAATGTTTAATGGTTGACAAGATTGTTGGTCCTCAGCTGAGTACTTAAAAAGAGACTTAAGGGGCCCTCTCTGTTGGTGCATCAGGTTATGAGTTCAATCCCTGGCCAGGGAGGTGAGCAGCATGGCGCAGCAGACCTCTCCTGTCTCGCCTGCTGTTCCCCTCAGCATTGTACTTGGTCAGTCTTCCTGTTCTGCACCCCACTCGTCTCTGGTGAAACCTCTCAAAGCCCTTGCACCTCCTGTACCCCAGCTCTGTATGCTTAAGCAAGTAAATATTATTTTGACGCCATTGCAGGCACACACAAAAAGGTTTAATAAAAGGATTATTTACATAAAGGGGAAAATGAAGATTGACTCAGCAAGAAATAGAGAGAAATAAATTGGTAAAAGTGTCCTACTAGTTCCATTCAGCTGGCTACCCAATAACACACTGAAAGCCCAAGAAAAGCCAAGGACCACCAAGGCACAAATATCTGGTTCTATACCAAGCCTGGCTGCTTAACTCCACCTTCAGTTCCCCTCTATCCTCCCTTCAGTGGTGATGACATTATGGATTGTACTTGATATTTGGATTTCTTTGGTCTGGGTGGGAATGGAACCCATAAAACCTGTGTTAGTGGAGTTCATTCAGGATATCCTTTGTCCCCATTAGTAAGAGCATTCATTCCATCCTGGTTTATCAATGGCCATTTTCTAGCTCTGTATTCACATGGTGGAGATAATCTCATTCCTGTCTTTTACAAAATCACTCACCCCCACTCTAGGGCTCTACCTTTATAACCTAATTAGCTCCTAAAGATTTCTCTTCCAAAGGTCATTGCATTGGAAGTTAAAACTTTAACACATGACATGAATTTTTATGAAAACATAAAGTTTAATCCCTTTTTAGGATTATTTTCACCTCATCCCTTGCTTTTATGTCTGGCTTTTACCTCCTCTAGTAGTGTTTCTCCAACCTTGTACTGCATTCTAGCCACAGTTGTTTTTTTTTTTTCTCACAACTTAAAGATGACATTATATTACCACCTATTTTTCATTAATTTTGATAAGTTTTTATTGTTTATTGGTTCCTCTATAAATGTCTTTTTATAAAGATTTTCTTGTTTCATTATTTTAAATTCTTAAGCATGTATGATAATTGTTAAAAGTCCACTGCCAATTCCATTTTCTCTGTCATTTCTGGTATTGTTTTTACTGTTTTCCTGTCTGTGGTGGCTTATAATTTGAAGCATTTTTCAGATGTCTAGTAATTGGAAGGATACTGTAAATTTAAAAAGTCATGATATTGAGTGGATTTTAAGACCTTCCATTAAAGAATGATCACATTTATTTTGGTAGCCATTTAAGTAAAGGGGTCTACTTTAGTAGGAAGGGTTCTGCAGTGGAGGGCATTTACTTTATTTTCATTAAAAAAATTATTTCTGCATATTCTGTACCCAGAAATTCTTGAGAGCTTTTTAATTGAAAGTATTCATATATTTTAAAGTGCTGCCTTTATTTAGTTTTGAAAAAGTTAATCTTTACATTAAAGATTTTTTGTATTTTTAAGGATAAAAGCAGTGGGATTCAGTCCTGTAAATGGAAAAAAGTGTTTACAAATAAAACAATTGAAAGATACTTGATATGACTATAGATCTGAGATATACAGCAGGGAAGGAAGAGGGACTATGGTGCTAGTTCATGGGTGATACGGTGGTGGGAGCATTAGTGGAGAAATCATTAGTGGAGCATTACATCTGAGGGGAGAAATCATATTTTACAAAAATGAGCAACAGTGTAATAAAATGAATTGTAATCTGTTAAAAAAAGATACTTGATATATGTAAATCCTAAGATTGAAAAAGCAAAGTATTTTTAATTAGTTTACTATGTGCCTCTTAACCTAGTGCGGCTGGAGGTGAAATCTTTGACCAGTGTGTTGCAGACAGAGAAGAACGTTTTAAAGAAAAAGACATTCAAAGACTTCTGAGGCAGATTTTGGAAGGTGTTTGCTTTTTACATATGCATGGTGTAGTTCATCTTGACTTGAAGGTAAGATCTGAATTACATTACATTTTTGAGATTGCTAGACAATGATACTCAAGATATAAGATATTGAACAGTGAATGTATTTAAACATTTATCAATTTGTGTGTTTTATTGAGTAGCAGAATATACAAGTTGTGTTTACTCTTATCTAGCCAATTTGTTTTATCAAGGAGATAATTGCATATGTATGTCTATTGAAAGATAAATAATACATTGATGAACCTTAGAAGATATTGCTTAGTTAGATGAGTGCTTCCTGATAGACAGGCTTGAGCTAGAATAGACCTTTAAAAACATTTGGTATTTAAATAGGCAGAAAAGACTAGACAAAAGTCTGTATACTGGAGTTAGGAATACTTCTACTCTATATGGACAAAAAAGTGGGGAAGTTTTACTGGAAGTGAGACAGGAGACACTGAAAATTGAGAAAAGACCAAGCTGTCACAAAGTTAGATTTTTCTAATGTCACAAAGTTAGATTTTTGAGCAAAAATATTTGAGAAATAGTGTTTTCAGTAAAGCAGGCAGCAGTAAATACAGCAGAGAATTAAAGACATTGGAAGCAGGTAGATTTCAAATTTAAGTTAGGAAAGGAAAGGGTGGAAAGTAGAAAGAAAATACAAAAGGCTATGTATCAGTTACAATCTTTATAAATGCTCAAAATGCCAGAAAAGTTTGGTGAACAAAAAGGAAAATTTCATTGGCCAAAAATCAGGACTAATACTACACCTAATTAAAATATTGCCAATACTTGATTTTTCTTTAGCCCTCATCTCTGCCTCTCACAATAGCAATAAGATAGTAGATAGTTAGATATTGCTGTTTTAGCATCTACACTGTCCAGGAGACTTATCAGGAAGAGCTGATCACTATTCACTAGCTCTTCAGAAGTCCCTAGAGTCACACTCATTAAACCAGTTTGAATTAACTCAAATCTAATGTGTGTGCACTGGGGATTATAGGACTTTTAACTTACCACACCTGTGTCATTGTCATATACTCCAATTTTAGAATTGGAGGGGTAAACACTGCCTCCTACTCCAACTTTTATGTGACTGAGAGAAGGGAGGGGATGGATTTTCAGATATGTTGTTTTTGAAAGAGTTGACCAACAGTAAATGTCCATTGCAGGTATTCTTGATGTACGTTTTCAGGCGTCTTTGTAGAAAAGTTTAAGATCCCTGTTGTTATTCTGATAGTTAACTTCTGTAAAAAGTTCAGGTGTGTCTGTGGAAATGAAATTGTCTTCAAACTGAATATGTTACAGCACTCCAGTTTCTTTTCAACCAGAGAAGATGGGGTTAGGAAGGAAAGTAGCTTTGGGCTGAAAACCTTGAGCCCCAGAATGCTTTTCTATTCTGGACTTCTTTAATCTCATTTCATTCATCAGCAGTCCATCAAGAAGCTCATCTACTGGCAAGGAGATTATTTGTGGCATTGGTTCTCCAACATTTGAATAGGTCAGGATTACCAGGAAAGACTTGTTAAAATCCATTTGCTCTACCCAATTCCAAAGTTTTTGATTCAAGTTAGCTAGATACCACTTTGAGAACTGCTGTATGGTACCTTTTGTGTACCATATATTGCTCATAAAAGTGCTTAATTTTTTTTTAAGATTTATTATTTATGCATATAGAACTGGGGTACAGGCCAGAGGTGCAGGGGCAGTGAGAGGCTTCACCAGAGACAGAGGGAGCAGAACAGACCGACTGATGATGTACACTGCTGAGGGGAGCAACGGGCAGGTTAGGGAGGTCTGCCACGCCATGTAGGTCACCTCCAGGGCAGGGATCAAACTCATGCTGAAGTGGCTTTAGCTTCTTAGTGCTGTGCTTTAACCTGCTGCACCACTAGGGAGGGCCCAAAAGTGCTTAATTTTTACTGCGTGAAGACACTTATGGAACAGTGTACAGTTCTAACATAGCTATTGACTGCTAAAGTCACTTAGAAGTTCCATTTGCAATAACGTGGAAGGGTAGTGCTATTCCTTCAAATACTAGTTTTCTAAGGAAAAGTATAGGAGAAAAAGCAATTAGATGTCTTTCTTGTTCTTTTTAAAAGATGGCAGCTTACTTAACAATCTGGAAATAATCAAACTAATCTAGAGATAAGAAGTAACCTATACTGAAAACTTAGGTTTGTACCAAAGTAAGCATTTCTGATGGGCAACTAGAGTACCACCAAGTAATCATTGCATTTGCTTAATTTCTTCATCTTAATTCCATTTGTCCCATGGTTTGGCAGCTGAATATTAAGAGTAAAGTTAATGTAGGACAGAGGAAAAATAGCAGGATTGACTTGTGAGGTGAGGAACAAATAATATTTTATAGCTACTCATCTGTGAAAATGAAAGAACTGATCTCTAATGGAAAATATTTTTTGAAAAGGATTTCCTGAAGGGTGTATTGATACATCTCTAATGCATAGTGTTGTAAACCACCATTGCCTTCATAAAAAATAAGATTGTTTCCGTACCAACACTTGTAGAATAAGAAAGATGTCAACCTAATTCATTTTGTGATACTAATCTACCATGACTGAAATGAATAGTTAAAACAGAGTGGCCATGTAGTAATTATACTGGCATTTAAAAAGTTACTTTTTTAATGTTAGGTACTTTTTTTCATGTTGTTAAATTTTTTCATGTTGTTAAATTTTAATTTGCTAGAATTCCATTTCTCCCTTCAGGTGGTAGTTCTACCATCATAGCACCTGTGATCAATACCATAGTCTCATGTGCTCTTCTCTCCCTGTTTTGACTCCTACCACTTCCTCTCCACTCCTGCATCTATGGTCAGCTTACAAGTTTTGTCTTTTTCATGACCACAGCAGTGTACTTCATCACTCTGTTTTGTTCCCCACTCTGTCTCTTGTGAACCCTCTCACCCACCACACCTCTGGCCTATACCCCAGTTCTATAAACATAGATAAATAAATCTTAAAAAAAAAAAAGTGAAATCATACTTGTGCTGATCCAACATTGATCTTTTTCCTTCTGCTTACCTATAATTCCTACCAGCTCCTCCATGTTGCCACATACATGACATGAGTGGTAGTCCATTGTTTCGTAAATTCCACATTTTCTATACATTTCCCCTTTGTGGTTATTTAGGTTGGTGCCATATCTTGGCTAAAGTAAATATTGCTGCAATAAACATAGGAGTTCTAAAGGATCCTTTTTCACTTGTTCCTTCTGTTTTTTTTTCATATGGGCCATCCTCACAGGTGTGAGGTGGTATTTCATTGTGGTTTTGATTGCATTTCCCTAATAAGTGATTGTCAACATTTCTTCATATTCCTGGTGGTCATTTATACTTCTTTGGAGAAGTGTCTATTTAGCTCTTCTGCCCATCTTTTTATTCGGTTGTTTGTTTTTGTTGATTTGTATCAACTCTTTGACATCAGTACAAGTATGTTTTCCCATTCAGTATGGTTTCCTCTTTGTTTTGGTTACCATCTCTTGCTGCACAGAAACTGTTTAGTTTGATGTAGTCCCAGCTGTTTATCTTCTCTTGTTTTGCTTGCTTCTAGAGGTGAGTCTTCAAAGGCAACTTGAAATTGTGCTATGATTGTTATGCTTCTCTTTTCTATATTTCTTTTATGTTTTCAGTTATTACAGCCAAGTCTTTTATCCATTTTTAGTTTACTTTTGTATATTGTGTGAGACAGTAGTCTAATTTCATTCTTTTGCATGTGACAGACTGGTTTTTCCAGCCACATTTATTATGTGTTCATGTCTGGGCTTTGAATTCGGTCCATTGGTCTGTGCATATGTTTTGTTCTACTACCGTGGTGTTTTATTCTAATAGCTTTATGATACAGTTTGAAGTCTGGGAAAGCAATGTTACCCCGACCCACTTAATCCACATTTACTGAGGACATGAGGACAGCTCTGGCTGTTTTTGTGTGTGTGTGTGTGTGTGTGTGTGTGTGTGTGTGTGTGTGTGTGTGAGTCCATGTAATTTTACCAATGTTTGTTCCATTTCTGTGAAGAATGCCATTGAGGTTTTTATTGGCATTGCATTGACCCAAAATTGCTTTTGGTAGGGTCGCCATTATGACAATGTTGATTTTTCGATCCATGAGCAGAAAATGTTTATCCATTCCTTTGTGTTTATTTCTTTTTACAAATTTCCATGTATAGGTCTAACATTACCTTTGTTAAACTTGGCCTTGGGTATTTAATGTTTTGGGGTAAAATTATAAATGGGCTTTTCTTAATTTCTTATTGTACAGACTAATTGTTTGCATATAAGAAGGCTACTATTTTTGTATATTGTTGTGGGTATGGTGAATTACATTGACTTACCAGTGTTGACCATTCTTGTGTCCCTGGAATAGGTTCCACATCATCATGGTGCATAATCCTAATGATGCATTGTTGGATTCAGTTTGCTAATAAGGCTTTGTTGAGGATTTTAGTATATGTGTCCACTAAGGAAACTGGCCTATATTTTTCCTTTTGTGTTATCTTCATTTGGTTTTGGTATGCAATGTTGGCCTCAAAAAAAAAAAAAAAAGCATCAGGTAGTGTTCTTTCTCAATTTTGGGAAAGTTTTTGCAGGATGATATTAGCTCATGTTTGAACATTTGGTAGAGCTCGCATGTGAAACTATCTGGTTCTTGGCTTTTGTTTCTTGAAGAGTTTTGATTACTATTTCAGTTTCCTTGCCAGTTGGTTGGTTCAAGTGTTCTATTCCTTATTCAGCCTTGGGAGATTGTATCATTCTAAGAATTTGTCTATCTCATCTGAATTGTTGAATTTTTTTTAACATATAAACTTTCATAGTAATCATTAGTTTTTTCTCTGATTTCTGCTACATCTCCACTTTCATTTTTTGTCCAACTTACTTGAGTTTTCTGACTTAGTGAGCCTACCTAGAAATTTATTTTATTAATTTTTCTCAAAGATCTAGCTTTTGAGTTTATTGACCTTTTCAACTTTTTTATTTATTTCTGCTTTTCCTTTTATTCCTTTCCCTACATCTTTTGTCTTTGTGTTCTTTTTTTCTTTTTCTAGTTCTTTGACATGGGAGATTGTTTCTTCGAGACCTCCTTGTTTCTTGATTTGGGCCTGTATTTCTCTCCATCATTTGCTTTTGGGTTTGCAAGGTGGGGCTTTCTGTTGGGCATGGGTCTCCTTCTCCAGCTATTTTTCTGCAGGGTAGACATTTGTCACCCATTTGTAGTCCTTTGGTGTTAATATTGAAGTTGGCCCTGAAAATCATCTCATTTTAAAATTCTTATAACAAGGGTGAGAAAATAGAGCTTTATTTTTCTTTTCAGTCTGTTTTATACATTAAAAGCTCAAAAGTCTTTGCTGCAAGAGATACCTATGTTTGCTTCCACTGGGAACAGTTAACAGTAGTGGATGGTCTCTGTGGTCCAGACTTAAGTGGATTCATAGTTTAGGAGGCCTCAGTAGTATCCACAATCCAAAAGAATTGTCCAAAGTAATGTTTGTGCTTTGCCTTTTTTTTTTTTCATGTTTGGTTTTAAACACAATTTTGTAAAAGTAGGCTTATTTTTTTGTGTGATGTTTCACTAGTTTTTATGATGCAAAATGGACTTCTAGAAACAGAACCCCAGTAACATTGCACATACAGGGGATGAGCTTTTAGTTTATGATAGCTCAACCTATAGCCAGCAAATTGGCAGGTCAGACAGGTTGCCAACACTATGTATCATGGATCTTTGATGTTACTTAAAAGCAGTCAAAGTGAATATTAAGTTCTTGAATACCAGGTTCAACTGTGTTACACAAGGAAATTATATCCCTTTCTCCCTAATACATTAATTATAAATCATATTGCTTTCCCCCAATATACTTGGGTGAATTCTTCCCAGGTTTAATAGAAGCTTTGATGATGGAACTTTGATGTCAGTAACTAAAATTATCATGTTTCCTGTTCATAGAACTAGAAGACAAAGTGGCTAGGAGAGTTCTCAGTCTTTCTTCTGTTTTCATACTCTTCACATATGCATTCAGGCTTATCTCTAAAAGAACAGTTGGTGAGGCAAGGTCTGAGATGTAGCTGATGGTAGTGGTTGGATTTAGAGTTGATGCAAGCAGTGTAAATGGGAATGATTTCTGCCAGTTGATGTCTTTGAGTCTGGACAAAGAATTTAATGTGTCTGTTCTACATCTTTTATAGTCTTCTGTACAATTTTTTTCTCCATCTAAGAGTTAGAAAGACTAAACTACAAAGCTAATATATTTTCTGATGTTGTAATTCTGTGAAAATTGATACATTTAATATATAATTATTTTGAGCTAAGACTATTTACCATTTTAAAGTAGAAAATCCTTATGCTTTATGAATATTTTTCATTAATACTGGTTTACACCATTGTTTCTATAATAGAGGTGTAAAATAACTCTATAAGGCATTTTTGCATAATGTGTCAACCACCCAAATGGAAAATTTGTGTTGCAGAGACAGAAGTTAGTCATATCTATTAGTTTCTCATCTAAAAAAAATTGATACAATGTGCAACATACCCTTTTGCTTCTGGTCAGACCCCTATAATGACTCACTGATTCACTGAAGACTTATATCTTAAATTGGAGTTGGAATGTTCTTTTAGGAGATGTATATGTACATCCTGGAGTGTTTATAAATCTAAAATTAAATAGAAAAGAGAATAAACTGTGATTAAGGGAAAATCCTTTGTTTTAATGTAAGTCATGGAAGACTGACAACTCTGCCAGACTTGGGACAAAACTAAAAATCTTACAGTAATCTCAGTGATTTGGTGAAGTTGGCATTGGGTGATAATATTGGGGTGGTCGGATGCTTTTTTAAAAAATTTTATTTATGCATACAGAACAGGGGTACAAGCCAGAGGTTCAGGGGTCGTGAGAGGATTCATCAGAGACAGAGTGGGGAGCAGAACAGGAAGATCAATGAAGTACACTGCTGAGGGGAGCAGTGGGCAGGTCAGGAGATGTCTGCCGTGCCATGTGGATCACCTCCTAGATGGGGATTGAACTCATGCTGAAGTGGCGTTAGCTTCTTAGTGCTGTGCTTTAACCTGTTGCACCACCAGGGAGGGCCCAGGTGGTAGATGCTTTTACTTCAGCCAGGGGCTGGACCAACCAAAAGGGGTACAAAAAAATCTAATCTTAAAATCCAGTGCTCATTGTGTTCATATAATTTTGAACTAATTATGTCTTTCAGCAGTGACAATATACCATTTATTAGATCATTAACTTGTTTGCCCTTTTAGTACAAAGTGGAGGAACAGACTAGGAACTGTCCAGTCAGGTTCCCATTTGAGATTTAAATTGATCATGGATGGTTTAAGCATAATGTGTTACTTGAAAGAAAGATAACATGTAACATTTTTAAACAGTTTCCTATCTTAAATTACTCTTGATTATTAACCTGCACTTTCACCTGGTTTCTAATAATAAAAAGTTAATTTACCTGAACATTATATTTTTTGGTAAAATACTCCTTAAATCTTGTCCTTAAGACCATAAGACTTATTAAGTAAGTTAACCTCAACAACTTGTGTAGGGATGTAACTGGTAAGCGGATTCACCAGAGACAGTGGGGAGCAAAACAGGTGGATTGAGTGAAATACACTGTTGAGGGGAACAGTAGGAGAGGTCTGCTGCACCATGTGGGTTAGCTTCCTGGTGAGGAATTGAACTCAAATTGTAATAACTGGCAATACCTTGATAGTGCTGAGACATAACATGTATACGGATGAAGATATCAAGATAGATAAAAGCATTCCTAGTGGAGCACAGAAATTAATTTTTAGAAAATTCTCCCTATACCCACTGTATATTTTAGGACTATTTGTACGTTTCTTGTCTGT
Organism: Condylura cristata; assembly: GCF_000260355.1. Taxonomy (NCBI): domain Eukaryota; kingdom Metazoa; phylum Chordata; class Mammalia; order Eulipotyphla; family Talpidae; genus Condylura; species Condylura cristata. The sequence goes on along the minus strand of NW_004567106.1, from coordinate 367,265 downwards.
TAAAATGTTTGTAGCTCCTCTTTGACCTTCTTACTTTTTTCTCTCAAGTTATATGGGAATCATTTATGCTTTTGGAATTACATATTGTGACCACAATTTTATCATGAACTGGATTCTCTAAAAAGGAGGTCTAACATGTTTGTTTTTGGCACATGTATTTTACTTACTAGAAGTATGTTTCAACATTAGATTCTGACAGACATTACAGTTCTATAATTTTACTGTTGCCCAGGAGTGCAAAGTTTGAAAAAGAGAAAAAAAATTAAACTATTTAAGGCAACCAGTGGTGTTAAGAACATTCACAGAATGTGTGTGTATTAATAATTACAAATGAATTTTTAGATCTGGTAAAGATTTTTACATGGCAGTGTTTTTCTTGGCATTTTGTATGTACTTGTGTACTGTGTATTCATATTTTCAAAGATGAATATATGTCATAGTCTACCTTCATGCAACAAGTTTGCCTAAATAATGACACTTACTGTACTGCAGTTATTTCATTAATATAATATAAATTATCTTGAAGTCTGGACACAGAATCAGGGCTTTTTGACTTGTTATTTAATAAACAGAAGCTAATTATTAAATATAGTTTTATAATGACGTTTATATTACAAAAACCTCTTAATTTATCATTGAAAAGAGAAATTTATTTTATTATTTTTTTTTAAGATTTTTATTTATTCATACAGAACTGAGGTACAGGCCAGAGATGCGGAGGGTGAGAGGATTCACCAGAGACAGAGCAGGGAGTAGAGTAGGCAGATCTGCAAAGTACACTGCTGAGGGGAGCAGCGGGCGGGTCAGGAGAGGTGTGCTGAGCCATATGGATCTTCTCGGGGCAGGCAGGGATCAAACTCATGCGGAAGTGGCTTAAGCTTCTTAGTGCTGTGCTTTAACCCACTGTGCCACCAGGGAGGGCCAATTAATTTTATTTTTAAAGATTTATTTACTTATTCATACAGAATTGGGGGTACAGCCCATGTGTGGTGGTAAAAGGATTTACCAAAGACAGAGGGTGGAGCAGAACAAGTAGAGTGACTGAAATACTCTGCTGAGGGGAGCAGAGGGTGAGACAGGAGAGGTCTGCTGCGCCCTGTGGGTCAGCTCCTTGGTTGGGATCAAAGTCAAGCTGAGACTTAACCTCTAGGCCACCAGGGAGGCCCTGACTTGTTTCTTTGTTATATTTAGTGGCCTCTTCTTAATCCTCATTCTTCCTAATGGACTGTTTGTTGAGCACCTTTCTTCCTACCTGCCTTCTTATCTCCTTCATAACTTTGTTTCTTACTCTTGGATATAGTTATCAGTCAGAATTCATCTTGACCTACTTTTTGCCATGTACTCTTCCCTCTCATGTACTTCCACAGTATTATTATTATTTTTCAAATCCCCATTATCTAGTTTATTGAAAAAAATAGGCTACTGGGCATGCTGATGAAGAAATTTTAGTATCCCAATATGTGTTATAATCACGAACTCAGTAGGGTATGAAATAGGCTTATTATCTGATTTATTTATTTTTAATTTTTTAAACATCATTCTTCATTTTGTGCATTTTTCCATCTAAGTTGTAATTCCCATGGGCTTCCCACCACCAATTCACCCATGTGCCATCACCACAGTCCAGTGCACTCTTCCCAGTCCAGTTCTGATCCCATTCCTCCTCTCACCCCCATAAAATGTCTCTGGTTTATAGTTGTTCATTGTTTTCATTTTTACTCTATTTTGTCTCTCTCTCTCCTCCCCGCTCCCTTCACCTCCTCCCCTTTGCCCCCCAATCCCTTATACTCCTGCTATGAGTGAAAACCATCCAGTAATTTTCCTTTTCTTTCTGGCTTATTTCATTAAGCATGATTCCGTCCAGCTCCATCCATATTGCTGCAAAAGGCATGCATTTATCTTTTATTGATTACTGAGTAACATTCCATTGTATATATGTACTACATCTTCTTAATCCACTCATCTATTTTTGGGCATATGGGTTACCTATGTACTGCTGACTTCTAACACTTCATCCTCACCCTTACATTTTCTTGGGACTTAATTTCCAACTGTTTTTGGGCTCTAAGATGCTAAGTTGAAATAACATTCTTCTCTTATTAACCTGACTATATCAGTCAGTGCCTGACAGAAGCATTTCATCATTCCTTACTGTACAGTTTTACAATGGGCTGTAGGTTTTGCCACTGTAATATGTCAAAAGTTCTGATTTCTTTCATTTCACACTTCATCCTCCTGCCTTCCTTTCTCAACTTTTAAAAACAGAATAAAAATACATTGTTAGGAAGAATGTTGCCAGCAACTTTCTTGTATTTGGTAATACCTTGCATATATCACACTTATTCTGGCTCACCTGTGTACTTTGAATTATCACTTTTTATTCATGAACTGTCTACTTGCCCTCCCATGTGGTCCGATATCTTCAGTTGAGAGTGGCCTAAAAAACACTGTGACTCATTTTCTCTCCCATCCTCTCATTTTCCAGTT
>NW_004567106.1:353963-358148 GCF_000260355.1 Condylura cristata | reverse complement strand
CAAAAGGCTGCCTAGCAGTAGCAGCTGCCGCCTCAGGCCGTTTTCCCTCTGCAGCTAGCTTCCCGCTGCCTGGATTTTTAAAGGAGCTGAGCAGCGAGTTGGAAGCTGCTGGCGTTCCCGGATCAGTTCCTGCCTGTGTGGCTTCCCTTATGGGAACTCCCCCATCGCCAGTTCTCCCTCAGTTATTTTCCTTCTAGTGAGTCCAGGGCGTTCTCATTTGGGTTGAAACTCGTAGCATGAAAGTCTATAGTCCGTTTTTGTATAATCCCGTGCGAGTTTCGATGTAGTCGCCTCAGCGTCTTTTATTCTGCCGCTCTCTTGCCGTTTCCCGAGCTGGTGGAGCTGCTCAGCGGCTTTGCGCAGCGCCCAGGTGCTCCGGATCGGGTCTCCCATTTACATTTTTTAAAATAGTTATTCACACCTCTTCCTTTCATTCGCTCAGAAAATGTTTAATGTGTGTCTGCTGTGTGCTCGGCACTGATGCTGGTGATATAATAGTGACCAGTACTATGGCTTTTATTCTCTTGGAGCTGTAAATTCTTCCTATTCTGGTTTTTGAATCTAGACTTTGATAAATCTACAAGCATTTACACATAGAAAAGACAAGGATAGATGAATCTGTCTACATGAGACCCTTTTTTAATAAGAGGGAACAGCTTTCTTTTAATTTCCTTCTCATACTGCAGCCCTTCAGGTTAAAAAATTGTTATAATCGGCTCCACTGCAAAATTGGACCTTTTCACCTAGTTGAATCTAGGAAAAGAACAGAAAAAAGGCCTCCCAGTTAAGGAAAGAGCCCGGCAGATATGTGAAACTGAAAATGCCCAGTGAGACACCATTTCACTGAGCCAAGAGGAATAGGTAAATGATGAGTCTAGAGAGCTAATCAGGAGCTTTACCTGTCAGATTTTGTATACCACATTAAGCAGTTTGGAGTTTATCTGTAGAAGAGCAATAGCATACTATTGTAGTATGCACGCAGGGGGATAACAGGTCAGATTCTTACTGTAAAAAGGATTCTCTGATTGAAGTACGGGCAGAATAGATCTGCAAAGCCATTTAGAGGCTGTTTCAGTGAAGCAAAAATGATAGCTCTGATAAGTGTTTTATAGTTAGAGTTCAGAAATGTTTAAAGTTAGCATCTGTGGCATACCACCCTGAACACGCCCAATCTCATCTGATCTCAGAAGCTAAGCATGGTCGGGCATGGTTAGTACTTGGATAGGAGAAGTGCTTAAATTTAGGATTTAAGATCAGAATGGAGGGAGAATTGGGATGAGTGGAGTAACAAAGATGATTCTGGGTGGGTGAGTTTGATAGTAAGCAGTAGTGCTTACTGACATGCCTGTCATTGATAAAGTAGCATCTGATTGGGAGGAGGAATATAAGTCTGGTTTGGGCATGTTGAATTTGAAATGCCTTTGAGACAGCAAAAGGGAGACATAAAATGAGCAGTTGGTTTATGAGGTCTGGAACACTAAGAAGAGGTCTGAGCCAGAGATAAAAAAAACTGTGACTCATGTAAGTGATAATTAAGTCTTGAGTTCAGATAGATGATGGAAGGTGAGAGTGTGGAAATGAGAAAAGAGCCTCAGGACCAGGCACTGGAAAATTCAGGTAAGAAATAAGAGCCAACTAATATAATACAAGCAGCATCCAGAAAGTTAGTAGGAAAGTCAAGACAATGTTTTATTCTGAAATACAAAAGAAAAGAGTGTGTAAACAGCAAGGAGGAATGGCAACAATGTCAAGAACTACTCAGATGGTGAGCCAGAAAAAGTCGAAAAAAATATCATTGGCAGCCCTCCTTAGTGGTCAGTGGGTTGAAGCATAGCACTATGAAGCTACCCGCAGCAGCATGAGTTCTACCACCAGCTGGGGAGGTGACCCACATGGCACAGCAGACTCTCCTGTCTTGCCTGATGCTCCCCTCAGCAGTGTATGTCAGTAGATCTACCTGTTCTGCTCCCACTCTGTCTCTGGTGAACCCTCCCACCCTTTCCCCTCCCCATGCCTCTGGCCTGTACCCCAGTTCTTATATGCATAAATAAATAAAGATCTTAAAAAAAAACATAGAATTGGGCCCTCCCTGGTGGTGCAGCGGGTTAAAGCACAGCACTGAGAAGCTTAAGCCACTTCACATGAGTTCTATCCCCGCCTGAAGCCACTTCGCATGAGTTTGATCCCCGCCTGCCCCGGAGGAGATCCCCATGGTGAGGCAGACCTCTCCTTACCCGCCCGCTGCTCCCCTCAGCAGTGTACTTCGTCTATCTGCCTGTTCTGCTCCCCTCTCTGTCTCTGGTGAATCCTCTCACCCACTGCATCTCTGGCCTGTATCCCAGTTCTGTATGAGGAAATAAATAAATCTTTAAAACAAACAAACAAAACACATAGAATTGGCTTTTAGTGATATGTTGTAGTGAATTGAGAGGACAGAAGTCAGGTTGGAGTGGTTGAATGAGTGGAAGAAAAGAATTTGTGAACATTCCTTATATACATCTAGAGAATAGTAGTGTCATAGAAGAGACAAAAATAGTTAACAAAACAAACATGAATATATTTGCTAAGTATTAGATGCTGTGAAGCAGAAAGGTGTCAGGCATTAAACCCTCCCTGGAAGGACAAGGGAAGAGCTTTACAGGGGGATCAGTGCTGTGTTGAGATCCACTATGCATGGAGTGAACGATGAAAATAAATTTACCAGGCAGAGAAAGGAAATGGGCTTTATGACAAAGGTACTGTACCTGCAAAGGCTTGTGGCTGTGCATGTGCGTGTGCCCTGTTTAGGTGCCTGTTTGATTTGGAGCACATTGCTTACAAAATAGTTACAGGAGATAAATCTGGGAAAGGAGGCAAGAACCAGATCATAAGAGTCTTCAGTGCTATTATGAGGTATTTACATTGTAATGGTACTGGCATGTCTCAATTTATCTTTTTTTTTTTAAAAAAGATTTATTTATGTATACAGAACTGGGGTACAGACTAGAGGTGCAGGGGCGGTAAGAGGCTTCACTAGAGACAAAGCAGGGAGCAGAACAGGCGGACTGACGAAGTACACTGCTGAGGGGAGCAGTGGGCAGGTCAGGAGAGGTCTGCTGCGCTATGTGGGTCATTTTTGGTGCAGGGGATCAATCTCATGCTGACGTGGCTTTAGCATCTTAGTTCTGTGCTTTAACCTACTGCGCCACCAGAGAGGGCCCTCAATTTATCTTTTGACATAGTCTTAAAGGCAGAAGACATACGTGCTGAACCTTTTTGAAGTAAACTATTCTTTTAGTTCTCTTCTTTAAGTCTGTTGAATGGATTTTGCATTACATATCTATATCTCTGCTTGACTAATATGAAAGTATCTTACATTATTTCAGTTGGGTTAAAGTCACTCAGGAATAAACATTGTATCGATTCTGTGCTTTTCCTAGCTTTTGCCCATTGCTATATACAGCTACCTCACCAGTCCTTTCTGACTTAGTCTTTTGTGATGACTATCAACCATACAACCATAGGGAGACTTATCACAGTCAGACTTATATGGGGAGATTATTATACAGTGGGGTATAGATTGAAGGTGGGGAAAACTAGAGACTAAAGGGTAGCCACCCAGGTAGGAAATAATGAAAGCCCGGACTTTACAGCAGTAGGGATATTGAGATTTGGGAAATAGAGTTAGCATGATTGGTGACTTCACTAAATATGGAAAATAGTGGGTAATGAAGGAAACAGAATTCTCCATGATGATTCTAAAGTGTTTGACTTGGGCATAGAGACTGGGGACACAAAAGAGACGAGTGGTAAAAGCCTCCACACAAAGCATATGCTGAATTGAAGGTCTGCCCTTTGTTGGTTGCTGAGGTATGGTACATTTCAGTTACATGAAAAGACTGGTTTTCATTGGTCCTATGAGTCTGGAGTGAGTTTAGGATGGAAGGCATTAGCATAAAGTGGTAGAAGCAGTATTGCATTTAACACTATGTAATTTTCAGGTGTGCATCATCAAAGCTTTACTAGTAAAGGAAAATAACCAAAATTAGAATAAAGTTGTGGCAGAAGGTGGCCGGACAGTAAGAGATCTTGGGTAACACAATATTTTTTTTTTTATTAAAAAGTTTATTTTTACATCATTTTGCAATTTTTTTTTTCATCTCAATTGTAATCCCCACGGGTTTCCCATCACCAAATCACCCCTGT
>NW_004567106.1:279338-348198 GCF_000260355.1 Condylura cristata | reverse complement strand
TTTATCTCCAGGGTTGTAGCAGGGCTGGGACAAAAGGCTGCCTAGCAGTAGCAGCTGCCTCCTCAGGCCGTTTTCCCTCTGCAGCTAGCTTCCTGCCGCCTAGATTTTTAAAGTGGCCGAGTGAGTTGGAAGCAGCTGGCGTTCCGGGATCAGTTCCTGCCTGTGTGGCTTCCCTTATGGGGACTCCGCAATGGCCGGTTCTCCCTCTGTTATTTTCCTTCTAGTGAGTCCAGGGCGTTCTCATTTGGGTTGAAACTCGTAGCATGAAAGTCTATAGTCCGTTTTTTGTATAATCCCGTGCGAGTTTGGATGTAGTGGCCTTGGCGTCTTTATTCTGCAGCTATCTTGCCGGTTCCCGAGCTGGTGGAGCTGCTCAGCGGCTTTGCGAGGCGCCCAGGTGCTCCCGATTGGGTCTGAAGTTTCAGCGGTTTTTCTCTCACCCAGGTATTGAGGATCAGATTTGCAGTCTTTGTGCAGCATGGGCTCCACTCACTGAGCTGAGCCCTCCCAGGTTTAGCGTGGGGCAAAGCGGCTCCTGCAGCCCGCGGAACTTCCAGGGGCCCGGGTTTTCCCGTGAGTTCCCAGAAGGGAATCGCCGATTCCCTCTCAGTTATCTACCTTCTAGTGAGTCCAGGGTGTTTTCGTTTGGGTTAAAACTTGTAGTAATTGAGTCTATAGTCCGCTTTCAGTCCTCAATTCCTATGCAGGCTTGGATGTGGTGATCTCGGCGTCTTTACTCTGCCGCCATCTTCCGGAAGTCTCGGGTAACACAATATTTAAAAGAAGGGCAGAAGGTATCTTGAAAAAATGGTGAGGCTCTAGAGGGTAGATTAAATCCAAGAAGGATGGAAGATGGTTGATAATGCCACATTATGCATACATGCAAATAGTACTCAAAAAACATCCACTGAATATGACAAATCTTTGATTATTAAAGATAATGTGACCTTAGTGAGAAAAGATTGAGTAGAGGAGGCAAAATTTAGATTCATCAGGATCGAGAAGTGACAGCATGTATACATCAATATGCTTTCAATAAACTGACCTTTGAGGGAATAGCAGGATGAGTGTTTTGTCTGAAAAGAGATGCAGAGTTGTGGGGATATTTTTTGTTAAGTGACAGTTTTTAAGATAGGAAAATGTATATTTTTATGTGCTGAGGGGAAGCCCAAATAGGGAAACAGATTGTATCATCGTGTAGCCTTACCCTTATTAAGTATGCTATAAAAATACTTGCTTAATGACTGTTAAATTCCTCTGTCTTGATTTCACAGGTAAAATTTGTATGTTTTCTGGGCTACATGCTTTTTTGTATTCAATCATGGTTTTTATTAATGCTACATGCTTTTTTTGTATTCAATCATGGTTTTTACTAATTTGAGGGGTGTTGTTTTTTAGCCTCAGAATATTCTGCTGACAAGTGATTCTCCACTGGGTGACATCAAGATAGTTGATTTTGGTCTTTCCAGAATAATGAAGAACAATGAAGAACTCCGAGAAATTATGGGGACTCCTGAATATGTAGGCAAGTATTCATAACTGGGATGTGTTTTGTCTTGGGGTGTCAGGCATCTTCGTTAGGGGTATCATATGAGATAAGATTAACAGTGGAGTCATAGGTTTTGCTATGTCGAACTCTATCATCAGAGAGCCACTTTTGGTATTAAATTTAAAAATTAAAACTTTTGTGCCCTCCCTTGTGGTGCAGCGGGTTAAAACACAGCACTAAGAAGCTGAAGCCACTTCAGCATGAATTTGATCCAGGCCCTGTAGATGATTCACATGGCACAGAGACCTCTCCTGATCTGCCCACTACTCCCACTCAGCAGTGTACTTCGTTGATCTGCCTGTTCTGCTCCCCACTGTGTCTCTGGTGAATCCTCTCACCGCCCTGCGCTTCTAGCCTACACCCCAGTTCTGTATGCATAAATAAATAAATCTTTTAAAAAAATTAATACTTTTATGAGATTTGATGGGAAATGAAGGAGATAGAATTCCAAATTAGGGATCTCTTGCAAAGGGCAAGAAAAATTTTAAGGTTATTTGAAAAGAAATAACTGAGAATTTTAGTGTTTTAGATTATCTAAGGTGGCAGGATAGTTAATGAGGACCTGTAAAGAACTTAAAGTTGGTAAATAAGCATTGTTAAAAAATAGCAAATCCTGCAAATTCATTGATGTGTGAGGCAGAAAAGACATCCATGGTTGAGAACTTCTTGCAGAAAGTAAAAGGAGCTTAAACCCTAAAGATTCTTGCAAGAGAGCAGCTGGAGTGATGAACTGTCACTTTAGCTTGGTAGAAAAAGAAACTTTTTTGACAGAATGAAGTGGGGGATAGGAGGAAAAGTGATTTGAATGAAGTCTAAAAATGTTTATAGTAAGAGAGCAAGGCAGTGACGTAATTAATACTAATTATGACCTGAGATTAGAATATGCACATTTAATGTTTCCAAGAGGAAGTTTTTCTTTATAATTACAAGACCCGGGGAAGCTCTTCAGACAAGGAGGCTAAGAAGTTGGGGTGCAGGGCAGGTGGTAAAGACGGCAGTGTCAGGTTTCAGGGAGGTAGCAAGCCTTGGGGAGAAGGGGAATGCTTCTACGTTGGACATAGTAGGAACTTAAAAATAGGCTGACCTATTAGAGAATAGGTGACCTGAGCCTGGACAGAAGAATATTTGGCTGATTGTATAGGTGTGAAGTAAGTAGACACTCTACACCCTGGAGATCTGGAGGGATAATAGGGATAAAGTAAAAGGCAGGAATCTCTGAAGGAGCTGTGGAGGGTAGGAATATATGTAACAAGAGAAAATGGATTCCAGAGCACACAGAAAGCCAGGTCAGATAGGATTGAAGAGAACAGCTATTAGGTTGTGAATATTACTCCCCCCCACACACACCAAATCGTATTTTCAAACTAATTTTTAAGTCCTGTGATTTGGAATAGATCCTTAATTAGGTAGTAAAAGACACCATAGGCAGAAATACAACCATCACAATTTAGTGTTTTGTTTGTTTTTTTTTTTTTTTGTGGAGAATACTTAATTTTCAGTATGGTGAGTGATATGCATTATGACTACTAAGTAGTTTTAGAAATGTAGCTTCACAGTGCTGCTTCAGAGAAAGCAGTCCAAGTGTTTTACCCAGTTTTAAATAGGCATAATGCCCAACTAGAAGAAATGTAGATGACAACAGAGTAAAGGACTGTGAGCTGAGATACCAAAAGTAATTTTTGCCCAGTTTTTTTTTCTTTTGCCCAGTTTTTTTTAATGCTTTTCATTCTTCAGTAAATTCTGAGTTTTTTACCAAGAACTTTTATTCCCTCCAAAAAACCAGACTTTGTTATGAAAGAGTATAAACCCAATCCAAAAATATTTGTATCTGTTACAGTAAAACTAAGGGATTTTTTTTCTTGCCCTACTCTGCATTTTAATTGAGTTTATGCTCCAATCCTCTACCTTTGTTGTGTCATCTTACATACAAACAGACAACCACTTGTGGGTGCTTTATTCTGAGTACTTTCAAACAATGCGATCTTGGTGCTAAAATTTCTTTATATCTCACATTCCTATCAATAAGCTGGACTATAATAGTACTGCCTCATTGAGAATTTTAAGTACTTTGTTTTTACTTTTTCCCTTTCTTATGTCAGTGTACAACACTTAACTCAAAAAAAGTTATTGTTATATCCTGCCCTTCCTTTTTTCCCCTGAATTAATTCTCAACTTAACATACTAGGGTATGGAATTGTTAATTACACAGGGGCATATGGAATTGTTAATTACATAGGGATTGTTTAAATGGTTTTTTTCTAAAATTCAGATCATTTTCATTTTTCCCTTAATTTTTATTAATCATTTACATAACTATACAGCTTCAACTGCCACATGTGCATGCGTTTCACCCACTTTTCCACCCAGGTCCCAGTGCCTTTGTCTTACCATTGCTCATTTTAAAATTTTAACTACCACAATTTTTTAATCCTCAATTTGATTTTTTTTTTTTGTGGATTCAGTACATATCACCTATATTCTCATAACGCAGTATCAGTGCATAGCTTTTTTTTCTTTTTAAGGAGAATTTCCATGTTGCTTCTAAATCCTTGCATATTTTTAGCATGTCTTTTTTATGTGCTACATTTTAGTTAAACAGTAGCTGAGTATGTAATTTTAACTCTGTAGCTGTAATTTTATCATTGCTTGTGATGTCTTGTCAACTGAGGATGCCCTTTTTTTTTTTTCTAGCCTTATGATTTTTTTTGTCAATTGTGAACATTTGTAATGCTCATTTTAGCTGCAACACAGAGTAGATCAGAGGCGTGAAGGCGGATAGGTTAGGGAGGAAGGAGCTATTGACTAGGTGGGGTGAGAGTAGAAAGAAGAGTCAGGAATGGTATTAAGAAAGATTTAGAACCAGTAATCTGTCAGGTGTGATGCTTAATTAGAAAGTACAGGAAGATAAAGTTAACAACTGTCAGTTTATTGCAGTATATATGCTTATAACTACCTTTCAAATGCTAGGATTCAACCATCAAGCATAAGGTCACAATAACAAATACCTAGTTAGATTTCATGGTAATTAATTTTATTTAAAATGTTTGAGTATTTCATTTTAGCCTAGTCTTAGTGTAGTAATCTTATTCATTTCTGATACATTTAAAATATCGGGGATTTTTTCACAAAATGGTGTTTTCTTCTGTTTCTGGTACTAGCTCCTGAAATTCTTAGTTATGACCCCATCAGCCTGGCAACAGATATGTGGTAAGAATTATTTATGAAAAATTTGATATTTGTTTCAAGAAATGAATCTGCTGCTAATTTTTCTTACATTTTCATTCTGATTTAGGAGCATTGGAGTGTTAACGTATGTCATGCTTACGGGGATATCACCATTCTTAGGCAATAATAAACAAGAAACCTTCTTAAACATCTCACAGATGAATTTAAGTTACTCTGAGGAAGAATTTGATGTTGTGTCTGAATCAGCTGTTGACTTCATCAAGAGACTTTTAGTTCAGAAACCTGAGTAAGTATTAGTTAAATTTTATCTTTGTTAATCTTTGAGTAAATCTGTTTGTGATAAAAGCAGTTCACAAAATGAGGACATGGAAACACAGACATAAAACTATATGAAACCTTTGACTTGTATGAGTTGAAAGAAAATCTGAGCTGCACCTTTGGATATAACAGGTATTTTCTTGGTCTTTCAGAAGGACATTTTAGAGATACTATAATTTAAATTGAATATCGTGGGGAATGGCATTTCAACACAAATGCTGAAACTTCTAATTTTTCTCAGGAATAAAAATGAGATTTTTGGCAATTCTTTGTATTTTCCAAGACCCAATACAAAAGTTGTAATGACTTAGCTTCCAACTTAAAAATTGAAATTTTAATTTGACTTAAGTCTAAAATGTATACTTTATTATACAGAGATAGAGCCACAGCTGAAGAATGTCTAAAACATCCATGGTTGACACAGAGCAGTATTCAAGATCCTTTTTTCAAAGTGAAAATGGCATTAGAAGAAACAGTTGTCCTCCAAGAAGGTGATTCAGTGCCTAAAACTAACTCGGATACCCAGAAAACAGAAACTGAGGAATCAAGTTTAACAGAGGAGTTAATTGTTGTGACTTCATATACTTTAGGACAGTACAGACAATCTGAAAAGGAGAAAATGGAGGAAAAGGCCATTTCCAAACGATTTAAATTTGAGGAACCTTTGCTACAAGAAATTCCGGGAGAGTTTATCTATTGAATCTCCCTTTCAAACTTTCAGGTTTCTACATTAAAAACATTATTTATGAACTTCTGGTCAAATGGTACATGTACTAAAAGTGGATAACTAAGTATTACTTATATAAGCCAAAATAACCTTGTCAAGCTTGTGGATTGATCAAGTCAGATTATAAAGTTGCTAGCCAGGAGGTTTAATAGCTGTAAAGGCTGCTGGTTCATGTTACTGTTTAGAAAGGAGATGTTTGCAATTCCCCCCTCTGTTGGCCGACACCCCTTCCCATCCTTATTTTCCCGAATGAGACACCCCTTCCCATCCTTATTTTCCCGAATGAGAATTTGTGTGCAAATTAAAATTTGAAGTGAAAGCCACACTTTTATTAATCTGTTTTGTATTATTGGTATCTATAGCTATATCTGCATACCTGTTGTGATCTTTATTAAAATTGATGTTTTGGTTTGGATTTTTTGGGGGGGAATAGAATTTTAACCTCCATAGATATCGTCCAAATTTTTGAGATTTAGAGTAATGTCCACTACAGTTTAAGTATATATTATTTTTATATTACTGCTTTATATTGTGTCTAAAACTAACTCAGATACCTAGAAAACAGAAACTGAGGAATCAAGTGTAACAGAGGAGTTCCACTTTATATTGAATTGTTTTGCTTCTGTTATCTCTTGTTTATTCAGTGCTTCTAACATATCAGTGAAAAACCCTGGCTAATTTTTTTGGTTCTTTGGTGTCACTAATAGAGTACTGGTGTTTTCTCATCTTTGAAATTCTTCTTATTTTTCAGTATATATATTTTTAAGATTTATTTATGTGTGCATACAGAATTGGGGTGCAGGCCAGAGGTACAGGGGCAATGAGAGGGTTCACCAGAGACAGAGTAGGAAGCAGAACAGGCAGATTAAGTACACTTCTGAAGGGATTAGCGGCCAAGACAGGAGGGGTCTGCCATGCTGTGTGGGTCACCTCCAGGACAGGGGATTGAACTGGGCGCTGAAGTGGTTGTGGCCAGCCTGCAGTGCTACACTTTAACCCTCTGTGCCACCAGAGAAGACCCCTTAAATTATTCTAATTTTAAAAATTAAGGTTAAGTAATCTCACGATATTAAACCAGTGTCAGCTTCTCAGGTATTTCCCTTATACCTCATTTGTCTTACTCTTTCACATGCCTGCCACTTAATTTTAGTCATTTACAAGTGCCACTGTGACCTAAGCAACATGATGATCGCTTTAATCAGTGAAATGATACTGTTGTATTTGTTAAAAATACTTTGGAGCAGGGCTACTCAGCCTCTGCCTCTGAGTTTACACCAGTAGCCATAAGACTATGCTAAGAAAAGTTATAAAACACCAAAATACTTATAAATCTTTTCTTTGTTCATAAATATTTTGACATTGTATTTTCTGTCATTAGGGAAGGAGCCTTGTCCCAAAGATTTCTAAAACTAATCTCAATAGAATGTAATCTGATTGGAATTGAAGCCGTCAATTGTATTTAGATCCCACAGTGAACAGTAAATGCCTATTTAAAACAAACAAAAAAGTATGTTATATAACTTAAGGCAACTAAATATCCATATGATGCAAAAAAGTCTGAGCCATTACTTATATTTTTACTGGCCAGGGTGTTATGTAGCTGGGATACAGTTTATCTGTCACCTGTGTATTATGCCCATATTCTGCACCCTTGCAAGTACAGTGCACTTTGAAAACTCAGACTTGTCCCTTAGCTATTACATAACTCTGTTCTTAGAATGATTTCTCTAATCATGCTGAGTCAGATCATGACAGCACTTACGTTTTAAAGTGTATACGGTCCACTGTGCTAAACAATCACACACAGTGTGTAATGAAACCCATTTCAACAAAGCCAGGATATATAATCCTCCCAGAGAGGGGCACTGCCAGGGAGAGGCACCAACATATATACTATGTCACTGGATTCAGTTTGCTAGTACTGGAATTCTGTAGTATTCATAAGGAACTCTAGTTTCTTATTTTATAGAAACAACTTGAAAGTAAAGTATTACCTATCAAGAATGCAAAGTGACTACACTGCCGTGTGGCTATACTTAAAAGTATTATAGTAATGTAGTAGGGGGACATATTTTTCTGCCTACAGAGCTTATTTAATAATAAAAGGCACAAATATGTGTGCTACATATTTGTGTCTGAGTGGCATGTTTTTAATATTTTCATCTCTTTCTCAACCCTGGTGGTAAAAAGCCAGTTTTTCTGTACACATTCAGGCAGTACTTTCAACTCAACAGTTCTGCTTAAGTGGCAGAAATACAAGCCTGGACCATACTAAGAAGGCAAGAATCTTGTAGGTGACAACTGGATGTTTTCCTGCCCCTCTCTCTCTTCACCTTCAGCCATCAGGCCTCTTGTCTATATGCCAAACATTCCATGAAGCAGTATAAACATTGTTTTGTATGTAAGACAGGCAACTGGTAAATATATTGGCAAACTGAAAATGTCAAATCAGGCGGCAGAAGTTTGTTGTCTTCAGAAAACCCCGAGAGGTGCTGCATCCCTTATCTTTCTACTGTGCAAAGGATGGAGCCCACTATTTGTCGGTTTCTGACTTTTTCATGTATACTAACATGTCAGCTTCATCTTAGCAGTGCACAGCTTTAAAATCACAGTGAATGGTTAAAATAAGATGATGAATTCAACTTTGGATAAATGGGACAAATGGTAGTAAAATACATGATTTACTTAAAAGTCATTTGGGTCATGTCTGTCCACATTAAGTAGTATCTGAAGTCTTCATTAATTATAGACTTACATACTTCAAAGTCTTTGATGGTTAGAAGCCACATGCAGTGCTAATGCTGGTATTTATTATAGCCAAGTTTTCTCTCCTGGGTTTTCTGTTACTGTATCTTCAGCTTGTCTATAGACTGGCCAAATTGGACATCTTATTTCTGTGGCATAGCTCACATTTTCCCCTGCTGGGACTTCTTTCTCGCCCCCCCCCCCCAAAATGTTCTATTTGCAAGGTATCTATCATGTTTGCTTATCAAAACGTTTTATCATTCAGGCTGCATTGGAATATCATTCTCTCCATTCTTCCTAATCAGTATGTCTCTCCTACATTATTCTCACCTGCCTTGCCCGCTGCTCTCCTCAGCAGTGTAATTCAGTAGAACTCTTTTGGTACAGTATATAGTCTCTCCCTCCATTCTCAGTGTACCAGCTGGAAAGCAACTTTCCAGTGGAGACCATACCACATCTTAACGTAGTCATGGCATGTGGGAGTCAGGGCCATTTGTTGGCTCTGATCTGTCCTCTGTGATCTTTTTAAATGTGTCATTACAATTTAGTGAAGTCCTTTCTCCAGTTTCTGGTCTACTGTCTTTATTATGGGGCACTTGTTCTAATTGCTCCTGGTAAAGTCTCCTTTTCCTCTGATGACCGTGTACATTATCCAAGATGTCTTCAGGGTAATTAATGGGAGTCAGTGACTGAGTCACACTTATTACTTGATATCCAGGAAGTTCTGGGCTGTAAATACACATAACTATTACACTTAAATAGGAAAGACAAAGATCTATTACAATGATCATGTACCAGACTATTCAAATTACCTGTGAAGACACAGTAACACATACAAAGTAAACCTACTGGGAAAAACCGCCCAAGATGGTGGCTTTCAAATAGAAATAAGTTACTTTTCACTACATACTATTTTCTAACACTTGAGTTAGAAAAGCTTTTGAATTCTATACATATGATAGCTGTCATTTGCTTTATATAATGCAGGGCCCTGATTTTCCCTGCATTGGCC
The DNA here is from genome assembly GCF_000260355.1 of Condylura cristata. Lineage (NCBI taxonomy): Eukaryota > Metazoa > Chordata > Mammalia > Eulipotyphla > Talpidae > Condylura > Condylura cristata. The sequence continues at coordinate 338,661 of NW_004567106.1, read as the reverse complement.
ACAGCAGGGAAAAAATGAACACTGAATGCCACTAAAAGTTGTCAGGAAAACAGTCAATACATAAACAATACATAAACAGTTATTTACATACTAGAACAGTATAATTGTTAATGAGGCAGCATAAAAGTGTGATGTTCTTCCCTTTAAGATTGTAAAGAGTATAGTAGTTAATAACAAAAAGCAAAGAGGGAAAGGGGGTCCTCCCTGATGGCATAATAAGTCTCAGCTTATCAAGTTATCTGCAGAAACTACAGTGTGAGTTCCTGGCCACGGAGCTGACCTACCTGGTGCAGCAGATGCCTCCTGTTTCGCCTGCTGCTCTCAGCAGTGTAATTCAGTAGGTCTACCTGTTTTGTTCCACTGTCTTGTGAATATTTTCACGCCCCCGCCCCCTACCCCCACACCTCTGCCCTATACCCCAGTTCGTGGATGCATTAATAAAATAAATATTAAAAAGGAAAAGGAAAGGTACCACTCACTGTATAATCTAGTCAAAGAACACACATATTACACCATAGAAATAATGATTGCAGGCTTTGAACTCAGTATACTTAAGGTTAATTTTTCTGAAAGGCTTCTCTCTCCAGTGCATACTAATGAGAATGTAGGACAAAAGTTCACAAATATCCTTTTTTTGTAGATAATCAATACTGAAAGGGTTAAATTATTTTTTATTTTAAAATGAAAGGCTTTTTTAAAAAAAGATTATTTATGCATATAGAACTGGGGTGCAGGCCAGAAGTGCAGGGGCGGTGAGAGGATTCACCAGAGACAGAGTGGGAGCAGAACAGGCAGATCAAGAAAGCACACTGCTGAGGGGAGCGGTGGGTGGGTCAGGTGAGGTCTGCCACACCATGTGGATCACCTTTGGGGCTAGGGATCGAACTCACACTGAAGAGGTTGTGGCTAGCTTGAAGTGCTGTGCTTTAACTCATTGTGCCACCAGGGAGGGCCCTAAAAGAGTCAAATTAACCTCTGAAAAGCAAAGGTACCAGATTTCTGGTGTTTGGTATTCACAGGACGGGAAGGTCATTGACTTCATAAGACTGCTTACAGGACTGATAAGAAGTGTTTCTCTGATTAGTGATTAGATGTTTAGAAAGTGGAAGGATAATGACCCTGTGTTAGTTTTACATGCTTACAAATACATAAATTTTTCCGAAATATTTTTTTTTCTAAAGATTTATTTATTCATACAGAACTGGGGCACAGGCCAGAGATGCGGAGGGTGAGAGGATTCACCAGAGACAGAGTGGGGAGCAGAACAGGCAGATTAATGAAGTACACTGCTGAGGGGAGCAGCGGGCGGGCCAGGAGAGGTCTGCCTCGCCATGTGGATCTCCTCCAGGGCAGGCGGGAATCGAACTCATGCGGAAGTGGCTTAAGTTTCTCAGTGCTGTGCTTTAGCCCGCTGCGCCACCAGGGAGGGCCCTTTCCAAAATATTTTTATTAAAGAAATTACCTTGCAGAGCTTTAACTGCACAAACTGGTGAAGTAAACATATAAGAAAACTAAAAAAAAAAAAAAAAAAGACAAGTGATTGGTGATTGAAGATACAAGCTATTTAACAGGAATTCAGGGTAGAGTGAACAAAAATGTTTATTCCTCCTCAACACTCTCATATTAACAATGCCCTTCATTGCTAGTAAGTCTCCTTGAAAATGGAGATGAAAACTGGGGAGGGATGGGGACAGGAAAATAAGAGCATAAAAACTCAACAAACAATGCAATGCTGATTCCTTTTATTTTGTGTTTTGATTTTACAGAGAACTTTGAATAAAGTTAAAAACAATTTCTCGTTAAATTTGAAGCCTTAAAATAGCTGTAGTCAAATTATAACTATACCAATGTTATCAGAGATCAGCATATACTGTCATCCTCCTCAGTGACCAGAAAACTAGGTTCACAAGCATGAAAGGGTACAGTGGTGTGGGGGAAGGGCATATTTGGAGAAAGTTGGGTCTTTTTGATCATCTCTTCTACTTTTTCACTTCATCAACATTCTCTCCACTAAGTTTGAATACAGGAATCTGCTGGCCATCCTTGAGCTGTAAGACGACCTCCTGAAGGTGCCACCTGATAGAAACCAAAAGTGTGGAACACTGAGGAAAAAGACATGGTCAAAAAAGAAAAAAAACACTTGTTTGTATTAATACCTTGTTATATGCTCTCATTATTGGAACCACCATTACTGTCAAGGCAAGTTTATCAAAAAATGACTGATGGGCAAAAGGAAGGGACATCTGGAAAGAAGACGAACAGCTATTCCCATTTCCAAATTCACTGGAATGCTCAAGTAGTAGCTGGACTACAACCAGCTCCTCCACTAACCCCATGCTCAGGGGTCAGTGAGTCCAGTAATGGAGGACTCAGACTGGAGACAGGGGTGGCCTGAGGATAGCCTGTTTCTTTTTTCCTTGTGAATCAAAACACTAAATAGCACATATCTCTGGAAGGCTTCCTGTGGGGGAAATGAGTGAATATAGCTATTGGCAACCAGCCAAGAAAAACCAGTTGATGGGCTGGAAAGATTATTATATAAAGATGTGATGTATAAGTATAGAACAGGAACTGTATTTTTATTCTTTTGTAAGGGTGGAGGCAGTAAACTTAGAAGCTACAATGTAACATCAAATTATCACAGACCTAGATCTGTATTGGATAAAATGTCCAAATTAAGAGTTAATGACTATCTTGCTGCCAAGGCCATAAAACTCACAAGCTTCAAGCTTTGAAAAACTAATTGTTATGACCACAATCATGTAGCTACAAACAAAAATGGGGATTAGGATTATTCTGTCTGAAGGCTCTCCTGTCTCACCTTACCCATTCATTTATTCATAATACCTCTTAAAGGGGGCATCTCGGGATGATGTGACATAGAGATGGCCCTCTGACTTGGATCCAGAGACAGGAATCTTCAACTGTGGGTGTAAAATGAGAGCTATTAGATATGTTATTGTCCTCTCAGGAGGAGACAAAATGTTTTCAAAAACTAACTGTAAAAATTCAGTGATTAACAAAGATTAGTTGTTTTCTACTCAAACACAGCTTTAGAAATTACCTGATTTCCCATCTGACCCTTTCCAAATGTTCTACCCTTTTTTTGTTTGATTTGGTGAGGTCAGCAGCAGCCCTCATATTTGGCAAAGATAACTCAATGTTCTGTGTATATGCAATGATTATTCAGAAATCCACTATTAAAAAACAACAAACATGTAACAACTGAATATCAAAAATATGCTGGATCAGAGTCATTTCCTAGAGTATTTAATGCATTGTTACATGATCTAGATCAGTCTAAGCTAATCTACTTTTTCAGGAGAAAAGTATACAACCTGTGATTATTTCTGGTGTAACTAAAGAATGTGAGAAGGGACCAATGGGGAGAATCTGAGGGGAAGGGGATACATGGGGTGATAGGAATGGTCTATATCTAAAGAAAGAAAGGCTTGGTTACACAGGTGTACACATTTGTTAAAAGTCACCAAATAGTACATTGTTGATTTGTGCCCTTGAGGGGGGAAAAAAAAATCAGATGCTCCCATGTAAATGTTAGGAAACTGGGTGTAAATTGTTTAATTGCTTTCAGACACTAGGAACATGAAACAGTGGGAAAACCAAACTTTTCTCTGAGACTTCCTTTTACAAGCATAGCAAATCTCAGAGGCTTATTGAATAATACTGAGCTGAGGTTCAAGACCAGTTATTCTAGGGAAGACAGAGGGCGGCTATCCTGAAGTGAGATGTCCATTAACAGAAATACACAATTACAGTTATCTGAAGAACAGGAAGCTGAGAAACACTGAAGAAAAAGGTGATGCACCTGGTGCTGCCCTCAGAGAGTGGGACACCCCACCAGGTGCTCCACCAGGTCTTATTTTCATGACACACCACCAATCCCAAAACTCACAGCCTTCTCTGGCACAGAACCCAAAATATCAACCCAAACCTCCAGAACATGGTCTCATCTGGTCGGCCAATACCGAATTAGATTTAAGGGGACTGGGCTCTACTCCTTGAGGTCCCCACAAATCAACGGTCAACATTACAATTGGGAGCTGACCTAAGACTTTTATGGTTGATACTGGAGCTGAACACTCAGTCACCCCAGTGGCCCCACTACCACCAAAACCATAGCCTTCTTAGCCACAGGAACAAGAGCTCTCTCAAAACCTTTCTGCCAAGTCCAACAGTGTGAGATTGGGGGACACAAGGTGCAACACAAATTCCTATACATCCCAGAATGTCCTATACCCCTGCTGGATCATGACCTACTGACAAAATTAGGGGTCCAAATCACCTTTAAATCCTCAGAGCAGGTGAGCCTCCAGATGGACCAAGGAACCAGCAGTGACAATCTGTCACAATAGTCCTAGTGACCCCCTAAAGGAGGAGTGAGACTGACTGCTGACGCCTTAGCCTCTAGCCCAATTAAAATGCCAGATCTCCAAGCGGCTTTTCCTTTGGTGCAGGCAGAAGATAACCTACCTGAACTATCCAGCAATAATTGTGGATCTGCTTTCTGGAGCCAGACCCAAGAGGCAGTATCAGGACCTTCTCCCCCTGGAGGCCAGGAGAGGTATTCAGGGACACCTCACCTGGTTCAAAGAAGCACAGGTCCTGGCTGAATGCCAGTCTCCATGGAATACCCTGCTTCTGCCTGTGAGAAAGGTGAATGGAGGCTACTGACCTGTTTGGGACTTCTGAGCCATCAACAAAGTTACAGTGTCCTTGCACCCAGTGGTCCCAAACTCTTACACACTTCTTAGACAAATTCCAGGATCAGCTTGCTGGTTTACCTGCCTAGACCTCAAGGATACCTCCTTCCGTCATTGGCTCATCCCCCAAAGCCAACCCCTATTTGCTTTCAAATGGTCAGAAGCAGATATGTGGCACTAAATGCAACTAACTTGGATGCAGCTCCCCCAAGGATTCAAAAACTTCCCAACCCTGCTTGGAGATGCGCTGGCTGCAACCTGACTGGGTTTCCAAGGGAGGAAACACAATGTGCTCTTGCAGTATTCTGATGACCTACTGCTATCTAGTGTCATCCAAGCAGGGTACTTGAGAGGCACCAAAGCCCTACTCAAACTACAAGTCCAGTATCTGGGGTTCCATCTCACCTCAGGAGAAAGGACACTGGGGACTGAAAGAAAGAAAACACTACTAATACCAACATTGAGAAAGACTTTGAGGGGCTTCTTGGAAGTAGCAAGATTCTGCCAGATCTGAATTCCCAGTTTTTCTATCATGGCTAAACCTCTATATAGCTTTCTCACTGGCCCTGAAAACAGTCCTTTCCTGTGGACTCTGGAGGACAAAACAGCCACCCCAACCATTAAACAGGCTCCTGCCCGGCTTCCCAGACACCAGTAAGCCTTTCATTCAGTTTGTCCATGAAAAAGACAAGGTGGCACAGGGAGTATTAACCCAGGATATGAGTCCATGGCAATGCCCCATGGTGTAGATATCAAAAAACCTAGATTTGAGAGCAGCTGGATGGCCTCCCTGCCTGCAAGCACTGGCAGTGGTTGTGCTACTTGTTAAAGAGGCTATTAACCTCACCCTGAGCCAACCTCTCCATGTTAAGACCTCCCACTTGGTACTCTCCTTCCTCAATTCAGGGGTAGCACTTCTTCTCTAACTCATGTTTAACTTAATACCAAAGATTTTTCTGTGAAAACCCCATATCACTCTTGAAATAGACTGAACCCTTAATCCTGCGATCTTCCTCCCAGCCAAAAAAGGTGAGCCAGACCATGACTGCATAGGTCTTGGATGAGGTCTAGTCTAGTTGGCCAGATCTCAGAGACCAGACTCTGCTTAATCCAGACCTCTTTCTCTTTTGTGATGGTAGCAGCTTTATCCAGGATGGTGTTTGTAGGGCTGAGCAGAGTGTCAAGTAAATGTGCTCCCTTCCAGTCGATGGTCAGCTCTAAGGTCAGAGTGTATGCACTGCTGCTGGCCTTAATCTTGGGTCAAGACAAATGTGTCAACATCTATAGACTTCCTCTATGGTGCCATTTATAAGGAGAGGGACCTCCTCTTAGCTGCAGGAAAAACAGTTGAAAATAAAAAAATCTACAGCTGCTACAGGTAAGCTGGTTCCCACTGTGCATTTCTGTCATACACTGCTAAGGCCCTCAATGGGGAGATGACTCTGGAGCACTGGGCAACCACCTTGCAGGTGAAAAAGCCAAACAGGCAGCCCACATGAACCCATGTCCTTCTGATTCCTCTGCTGCTGATCTTGTAACCCCCTCACCACCAGATCCTACATATACTCCTAAGGAATTTGTCTGTGCTGGCACTGAAGGAGACTATCAGACAAAGGGCAGATGGCGGAGGTTGCCTGATGGGTGTCCCTTTTTCCTGGCAGCACTAGGGCTTCACCTTATATCTGAACATATCTCACATTAGTCCTAGTGACCCCCTAGAGGAAGAGTGAGACTGATTGCTGATGCCTTAGCCTCTAGCCCAATTAAACCACCAGATCTCCATGCGGTGTTTCCTTTGGTGTAGGCAGAAGATAACCCAACCAGAACTGGCCCTAAACTGTCCAGCAATAATTGAGGACCTGCTTCTTGGAGCCAGACCCAAGAGATAGTATCAGGACATATGTTCCCAGCTTATTCACCTGGGAAAAACTTCACTGGAAGCCCTCTTCCAAAAGCACTTTTCATCAATAGGCTAGCCGTTATTGCAGATCTGTCAGTGCAAGATGTATCACCTGTACTCAGAACAATGCAAAAATTGCTCTGACCCCTTTACCAGGGGTCCAGTGGAAAGGCTCTGCTCCCTTAGAGAACCTATAACTAGATTTTACTGATGTTCAACTAGGCAGTGGAGCTACTTGTTCAACCATGTACCTGTTGGTAAGGGTCTGCACATATTCAGGGTGGGTAGAGGCATTCCCCACCTAGACTGAAAAGAGCAGAGAATTCACCAAGGCTTTCCTTTGGGTAGTGATCCTGAGGTTTGGACTCCCCTTGTCCATACACAGTGATAATGGGCCAGCCTTTGTGGCAGAGGTGGTACATGCCTTGGCCAGTGCCTTTTAACATTTCCTGTTAAAGTGTTAAGTTTCACAATGCTTAACAACACACAAAGCTCAGGCAGTTGAATGGATGAACCACACCCTTTAAAACACTCTTGCTAAGTGTATACAGAAAATAGACCTATCTTGCCCAACCTCCTTCCTCTAGCTCTTTTACAGGCTCACTGCACCCCTGGGAAACTAGGTTTCACCCCATTTGAGTTAATGTACAGGAAGCCCCCTCCTTGCGCTGGGAGTGTATGAGGGGAAATACACCAAATAGGCAGTAAGGACCTGAATGAACAACTCCAAGCCTTGGGAATGATACTCTATGAACTTCATAAATATTCAGGTGTGAGCGCCCCTATCTCATTCCTTCGAGTCTGAGGACTATGTGTGGCTGTAGGACTGTAAAAGCTAACCTCTAATGCTGGGCCCTTGTACTATTATTTTCACCACCCCGATCGCTCTTAAGGGCTCAGGTTTTACCCCCTTGGCACATCACTCCAGGGTCAAATGGGCCTACAACACAAAAGAAAACGCCTCTGACGAATGGACAGCAGCCCTTGATCAGAACAACCCCTCTCAACCTGAAACTACAGCGGCAGCAACCAGCAAAGGTGATCCAGAACTACAGCCCTGCTCCAGCTACAACAGTGAAGCTGGTTGGTGTATACACGGTGGAAACCTGGGTATCCTCTGTGTGTGTGAACTTTGATTTGCCGTTTTCTCTGGTCTAGTGTCAGTCGTCCCAGCAGCTAGTCTAGCCACCGCAGCCTGATAGTTGGTCTAGAGAACTCAGCATTCCCTTGTAAGCTACCTCATCCTGGCTGGGAACCTAATTACCTGAGTGTATTATAAAAGAGCATTCATTAATGCTCTTTGAAGTCTGTTTCTCACTCTTCATCTCATGAGTGGGGGAATCCATCTTTGAGCTGTGGGTTACTGTGGCTGGAAAATGGGAGTTTCAGATCATTCCATAGAACCCACCCTGAGAAACTCTAGTTGCTTCCACTACCTGAGAACAGGGGGGTTTCTAAGTCATAATCTATCTAGATGGGTGTGAGCTCCTTGACACACAACATGACTCAGCTTAGAGATGCTCATCCAAACATGAATATACTCAACTGCGGGTTGTGTATATATGTGGAGGGTCCACCCCAGAAGACCTGACACATGCCATCGCTATTGTTCCCGAGGGTGAAGATGTGAGTCTTGGCATGTGCAGTCTAAACATAAAAAGAACTTCAGATGTAACTAAGGCCCCACCCAGATATTCCTATTGACCTGACATGGAGACAACCAAAAAGAGACTGTTGAAATAATCACTGCATCCCCTTGAACATCACAATCAAAAAACCAGACTCCCCTATGTGGACGCAGGTATCATCCTCCAACATAGGTTTGTACCACGACCTGAGTACTGGTCCTATGGTCAGCTTCATAAATAAGTCAGTGTTTGTATCCCACTTGGTGGTAGGCCCTGCAGAGTTCCCCCGGGAACTCCCCAATGTTCCACCACTTTGGGTCCTCTTTGGTATCATTCAACAAATGTCTGTCTCAGTGACTAGGTCTAATCAGTACTTCATACTCGGCTCTTAATTACTCCCACTCAGTTCTGGCTTCAGATTGCTGGATTGCATGAAGCCAGGTCCTGCCAGCTATGTGAAAGTCATTTAGATCTGAACATGCTCCCTTTGGAGACCCTGTCCACCCAATCTGACTCCTCTTCAAATCCTATCTTAGGCTCAGTGTTCCTACTTGGGCATGCACAACCCCCTTGACCCATACCTCCAAGTTTGGCACTCCAAATAGCACCTTTATGGCATGTGCTCAAGGAGTGTACCAGTGTACCAGCCCCTACCTCAGTATTGCTTCCCTGTTAATCTGACACGCGACTTCTCTGTCTTTGTGGGAAGAGATGCACCTTTAGTGTGGTAACCCCCTCACCATGCAACGAGTCCTCTTGGCCACTCCACTTGTGATAAGCTTGTTGGCCACTTCTGGGGAAGCCTTAGGGAGGCTGGAGTAGGAATGTCTCAGGTTCATTACAAAAAGCTTGGTGCCCAGCTCAGACTTTGAGGCTTTCATAAAACCAGCTTTGACCCTCCAAAGGCAGCTTGACTTCCTGGCAGCCATGATGCTCCAAAAACAATGAGTGCTTGACCATATTGCTGCCCAAGGAGGTATTTGTCTATACCACTAAGAAGAATGTTGCTTTTATGCAAATGAATCTGGAGTGGTTCAGAAACTCTCACCAGACTTCAGGATTTTATTAATTGCAGGTGGGGAGGTCTACAGTATCAGACCTGGTGGAACTTATTCTCCCCATGGTCACCATTTAAAACCTTTCATAGGGCCCCTTATAATGCTACTCCTAGTGCTCACTTCTGGTTCCTGTATACTCAATATGCTTGTAAAATTCATCTCTATCTAGATGACAAAACTTAAGTTATAATTGTACCAGCCAGTGAAAGGCACTCTTGAGATAGAGGATTATGCCTCTGAGAAGAAATGTTTCAGCGGCATGAAAGGGGGGTTGATGGGGAAGTCTGAAAAACAGACTTGCCATTTGGATGGAAGTCTCCCAGAAAAATTCCACAAAACTGCTGACTTGGCAGTATGACTTTCTCATTCCATAGTTTTAAACCCACTATTAACTGTTTTGATTGCTATACTTGCAAAATTTGTAAAAGGTATAAAAAGTTTGTAACTCCCACAATTGGAGCCCAGAGCCTTAAGAGATTACTCCTCTGGTTCTGCTAGCATTATGAATCTCCAGAACTTCCCTGAGTGTCACTTTGTTCTTCTGCTGGTAAAGTGCTATGGAGTTTCACCAACTGGCTGTAACTACTTACAGCGTGGACTACCTGCCTGCTGCTCACAAGGATGGGTGCTCAGAAGGGCTCCAGCTACTGTACTCACCAACAAATAAATATCCAATTTAGTGGGAGAGAGAGACCAATGCCCAAGAGAAGCCCCTCAATAGCAGAGCAAAGCCAAAAGCAAAGAAGGAGGTAAGGAGGTAAGGAAAAAGAAGGAGGTAAGCAAGTCATTATGAAAATCAATCTCCAGGAGCCAACAACACTGACATGGAAGAATTTTTCTTGGCAGAGGAATAACTCAAAGTGCTATAATTAAGAAAGTCAACAAATTTTAACAACACAAACAAAACCTGGAAAAACATATCAGCAATGTATGAGGAGACAATGAAGGAAAATAATTCTATGGAAAACATATAAACAAACAGAATACTGAGATTGAAACTATATTTAAAAAAATAAACTGTAGGGCGTTCCCTGGTGGCACAGTGGGTTAAAACACAGCACTAAGAAGCTAAAGCCACTTCTGAATGAGTTCGATCCCCACCTGCCCCAGAGGTGATCCACATGCCACGGCAGACCTCTCCTGACCCTCTAATAAGGGGACACCAAACTCCATTTGACAATTACTATTAAATCTGAAAATAGGTATCAGAGAAAATATGTATGTGATAGGATACTTCAACACCCCATTCTCACCAACAGATCAAGACAGAAAATAAACTAGGACACAAAAGCCATAAACTAAGATCTAGACTATATATATTAAAACACCTGAGAAAACCTAAATACACAATTTTCTTAAATGCACAAAGATCATTCTCAAAGATCAACCACATACTGGGCCAACAAGCCAAACATCTAGTACTTGGAGAGCCAAATCATGCTAATAATCTTTTCTGACTATAAAGATAGGAAACTAGAAATACACTATAAAAAAAATTCAAACAATTTTTAAAAAGAAAGTTGAAACAAATGATAATAAGGACACAACTTTCCAGAACATATGGGGTACTGCAAAAATGATATTAAGAGGGAATTATATCAGCTTGAAATTCCACCAGTAGTGTAGGAGAGTACCTTTTTCTCCACATCCTTGCCAATATTTGTTGTTGCTAATTGTTTTAATATGTGACTTTTTTCAGTGGTGTGAGATGGTATCTCACTGTGATTTTAATTTGCCTGCTGGCCTTCTGCATCTCTTCTTTGGAGAAGTGTCTTTGTAGCTCTTCTGACCATTTTTTATGGGGTTGTTCACTTTATTTTGTTGGGTTTAATCAGCTCTTTTTGTACCTTTGTGATCAGTCTCTTGTCATTAGTATTGTGTGTAAATATTTTTCTCCCAATCAGTGGGGTGTCTCTTTGTTTTGTGTAGTATCTCTCTTGCTGTACAGAAGCTCCATGGAAAGCTGTTTGGAGGTTTCTCAAAAAGCTGAAAATAGAGCTACCATATGCCCCAGCAATCCCACTCCTAGGTATATACCCAAAGGACACAAAAACATTGATTCAAAAGGACACCTGCACCCCCTTGGTTATTGCTGCTCTATTTACAATAGGGAAGACATGGAATCAACCGAAATGCCCAAAAATTGGTTGCTTGGTTTAAAAAGATGTGGTGCATATACACAATGGAATATCACTCAGCAATCAAAAAAGATAAACTCATGCCTTTTGCAGCAACATGGATGGAGCTGGAAGGGATCATGCTTAGTGAAATAAGCCAGAAAGAAAAAGAAAAATACCAGATGGTTTCTCTCATAGCAGGAGCGTAAGGGATTGGGGGGAGAAAGAGAAAAACAAATATAATAGAGTAAAAATGAAAACAATGAACAACTATAAACCAGACACATTTTATAGGGGTGGAAGGGGGAACAGGATCGGAACTGGGGTAGAAAGAGTGCACTGGACTGTGGTGATATGGTGATGGTACACAGGTGAATTGGTATAGGGATTACAACTGAGATTGAAATACCAAACTGATGCATTGATAGGCTCCAGAATGCTTCTCAACCAGCCAGGACTAAGTTTCGGTTATCAACAAGGCGCAAGGCCGAGTTTAACTGTAAATATCCTAATCTTGTTCATCCCATAGCAATAGCCAATTAGCAAGTAGGCAAGTAACCAATACATATCAGGAAAGCACTATCCTAAGGCATCTGGGTCGAGTAGTGAAGGTCACATCTTAACATGCATAGACCAACCAGGTTAAAACAAGGTAACTTTTTTCAATGACCACCAATCAATGTACTGCTGAGCTAAAAACTCCCCTCTGCTCAGCTGAAACTCCCCACTTCTGTAATGAAAACCCTGCCTTCCCTGAGCTCGGGGCTCTCATGTTCGGCCACTGCATCGACGTATGTTGGGAGCCCAGGCTCGAGCTTGCAATAAAGACCTCTGTGTGCTTTGCATTGGAATTGGCTCGTTGGTGGTCTTTGGGAAACTTGAAATCTGGCATAACAAGATAAAGAAACACAAAATGTAATGTAAATAAAATAAAATAGGGAAGTATATAGCCATAAATATTCACATCAAGAAACAAGAAAATGCTGAAAGAAAAACCAAATTTCCCAACTCGAGGAACTAGAAAAAGAACTAAAAAACCTCAAAGTTAGGAGGAATAATAAAGCCATAAAATGTAAAGCATAAATAATGCCAAAAGCTGGTTCTTTAAAAAAAATTAAAAATAAACATCTAGCTAAAGTCATAAAGGAAAAGAGAATGAAAACTCAGATAAATAGGTCCATAAAGGAAAGAGGAGAAATTATAACAGGTAGCAAAAATCTAGAAGATAACTAAAGAATACTGTGAATATTTATAATCAAGCAAGTTCAACAAGGTAGGTGAGATGCAAAAATTCTTAGAATTATACAATCACCCAAGGCTGACTAAGGAAGAAATAGGCAACTTGGACAAAACAATTACAAGCAGAAAGGGTACTCATGACTCAGAAAACCACAGTTTAGAATCAGATAGTTTCACAAACAAGTTCTACCAAATTTTCAAACATGAATTACTACCCATCCTGTATAACTTATTTGAAAAAGAAAGAATACTACCAAATAAATGGATTACATGAGGCTTACATCAAAATCAAATCAAGACAACATAAAAAAGCAATAAATCCTCAATAAAATCTTAGGAAACTGAGTCCACTAATGCATCAAGTGGATTATATACCATGACCAATGGGATTTATTACAGAAACACAAGGAAGATCAGTATTTGAAGTTTATATAATGTAATTTACCACATTAACAAAAGGAAAATAAAAACTATATGATCATATCAATAGATACTGAGAAAGTATTTAATAAAGTTCAACATTCATTTGTTTTAAAGATTCTCAAAAACTTGGGATAAAAGGAATCTATCTTAACATAATTCTGAAAGTCATCTTTGACAAAACCAAAGATAACATCATTCAATGGTGAAATACTGAAAGCCTTCCTATTAAGATCTGGTAAAAGACAAGGATGTCCAAATCACCACTACTTTTCAACATAATACTGGAAGTCCTAACTCAAGTAACTGAGCATGAAAAAGACATAGAAGGAATCCAAATTTGAAGGTAGTAGTATAGCCATATAATTTGCAGGTGATATGGTTTTATATATATGTGTGTGTGTGTGTGTGTACATATACGTGTGTATGTATACACATATATACATACATATGTATACTTATATATGTATATATGTGTATGTATATATGTATATATACATACACATCCATATACATATGTATACATATATATGTATATGTGTGTATGTATGTATGTATGTGTATATATATATATATATATATATGAAGAAAACACCCATGGAAAACTAAAACAATAAACCAGTTTACCTAAGTAGCAGGTTATGAAATCAGTATCTAAAAATCAGTATCCTTTTTATATGCAATCAGTCTAAATTGAAGAAATTGGGAAAACCATTCTATTTATAACTGCACCCAAAGAACCAAACCAAAACAAAACAAAAAAAACCTGGGAATAAAATGAACAAAGGTGGTGACAGACCTTTACAAGGAAAATTAAAAAACACTGTTAAAAAAATTAAAAATGGCCCTCCCTTGTGGTGCTGTAGGTTAAAGCACAGCACTGAAAAGCTTAAGCCACTGCTGCATGAGTTCGATTCCCGCCTGCCCCGAGGTGACCACATGGCGAGGCAGACCTCTCCTGACCCGCCTGCTACTCCCCTCAGCAGATCTGCCTGTTCTGCTCCCTGCTCTGTCTCTGGTGAATCCTCTCACCCTCCGCATCTCTGGTCTGTATCCCAGTTCTATATGAATAAATAAAAAATCTTTAAAAAAAAAATTAAAAATAGGGCCAGGGCCCTCCCTCGTGTCGCAATAGGTTAAAGTACAGCACTAAGAAGCTAAAGCCACTTCAGCATGAGTTCGATCCCCACCCCAGAGGTGACCGATATGACTCAGGTGACCTACATGGCTCAGCTGCTGCTCCCCTCAGCAGTGTACTTTGTTGATCTGCCTGCAGTTCTGTTCCCCACTCTGTCTCTGGTGAATAATCTCACCGTCCCTGCACCTCTAGCCTGTACCTCAGTTCTGAATGCATAAATAAATTTTTAAAAATCTTTAAAAAAATGCAGAATTGAAGTGATTAGAGGGAAAGAGAAGGTTTAAAGGAGAGAGGTGCCCAATATACGGTAAATGATGAAGGGTGCTTTGGAATTGGGTGTATTGTGGTAAGTTACATCAGGTGAGATGTGAATTTATTCTTTCAAATCATGCAGTGTATGTATACCACTACATAAAAATAAATAAATCATAAAATAACACCACATGCAAAAATTTTAATAGACTACTTATGCATGGATTGCTTTGGTAAGAAAATAGAAACAAAACCTTTAATAACATTCCTAATCTCATTTTTAAAATCTTTTGGGTTTCTGTCAGTCACACAATCAGTACACACAAATCACTTGGTGGTGCAGCCACCATGTAGTTACTCCTCCCTACTTAAGCACATCCTCCATCAGTTGACCCTCTTTATTACTAAGGTCAGACTGGCCTGGAACAAGGTCACATGTCTAATGTGCATGCTGCTCCTTAGTCAGGCATTCATTTTATTTTACAACCACTCCCTCCTGGGCCTCTACTACCACATTTGCATCATCCTGTCTCACTATGGAGATTAAAGCCATTATATAAACTCCCTTGAAAGACTCCTGCACTCTGTATTCCCCACACAGTTTGAATCACTCTTCTAGGTTGGCATATACTCAAAACATACTTGTTAAATAGAAGAACAAATACATTTCTGTATTCAGATGAGTTTTATCAGCTGAACTATTAAAAAGATAGAGTTTAAAATTAACTGGAATTCAGTGGGAGATATGTAAATAAAAAGCTTTAAAATAAAGTTAAAGAACTGTTTAGATTTAAATGGGCTATTGAGTCATGTAGATATATTTGAAGTTCATAGCTGAAATGTCAGCTAACTACACTTTTCAGTTCAATATGGTAATCTGAGGAATGCAAACAGTGCATTGGCCATATCAATTTCACAGAAAGGAAGAAAAATACATGAAAATAAATGACTCGATAGTGCTGTTTTAAAAAGTGCTAAGAATATTCTATGGCAGTTTTATCCAGGATTTGGAATTTCCACATCCCAAACCTTATGCTAACTACCTTCAAAACTCTTTCTGGGTAATAGCAGCCCCTTTACCTGCTTAGTAAGCCCCAAGCCTGAAGTTTGCAAGTGTGGTATGTTACCTGGGCATCAGCAATGTCCACAAAGTTGTACTTGTCAGTGAGTTGGAGATAGTGTACACTGAGCGGAGTGCCCAGAGCTTCCAGTGCTGAGGGGTGGTTACGCAGCTGCTCCAATGCCAACTGGTAATAAGAAGCCTTGGAAAAAGTTTCTAAGGAGGAAAGACAGTTGTCATGATTTTTTTCTTTATTGAACTTGTCCAGGTAGACTCTTTACATAAAGTTAAATGATATAATTCATGTATAGCATGGGAACAGAAACAAATGTGAAACTAGATGGAGGAATAGTTAAGAGACCATCTACTATAAATTATTAAATTTAAAGACTCCTAAATGAAAATATAGAAAGTCAGTATCTGTGGGGAGATAGCAGATGACACTTGGCAAGGACTTGACTTTTCTGTACCCCAATTTTTTAATTTCTCATTTCCTTACTTAATTTCATTTCTTTATTGGTCCATCAAAGGAAACTAATCAGATCTTTTCTAATGTTCCTTTTGATTCCATGACTTCAAAATTGGGGTCAGAAGCTAGGACTCTTAACTCCTAAACATTGCTCCTTCCACTAAAATGAATGTACTGATAAATAAGCATAAAAAGACACAACATCATCAAAAACAAAAGCTTCACGTCGAGAAGTAGGAATGTTCATTTGTCAAGGTTAGAAATGTAAGTCAACATTTCATATAGATAAAATTTATTAACTGCTCTTAATCTCAGCTGCTTTTCTTGAGTAGGTAATAATACTAGGAACTGTAAGAAGCACCTCTACAAAGGTGTACAGTGTGACACATAGAGGAATACAAACATAGGTTTCCCAAATTGGGTTTTGTTTTGGTAACAAGAAAGCACTTCTCTCCTGTAGGCCTGATCACAGTAATGGAAGTAAAAGGTCACTCGAGCCTGAAGAAGCCAGGAACATCCCAGTAGTGCTGCCATTCAGGAATGGGGATACAAGCTGTGTTACAATTTGAATACAATGCCAATCATGACAGGAAAATGAGGAGAAGATGAGTTCAAAAGGCTAATCTTTATTGAGTGATTTCTGTGGCTAAACATTGTATTCACCCTTTCACATCTTGTATTTCTTGGGATCTCGTATGTTGTAAGACTGATTATGCAAAGGCATTAATATCAGCCCTCATCACAGAAATAAGGTAACTGAGATTCAGGAAGGCAAAGGACTCACCCACCAGATCACACAAAGTCCAGGTTTTACCCACCCATAGCTGGGTGTCTTTATTGCAAAAGTTATCAGACCCTGACCCAAAGTACACCTAGACCTGCCCATCCTTTCAGAAAAAGAAAGAAAGTTATATGGTACTTCAGTCTCAATTATTTCTATTTGGGCCATCTCTAGACTCAGGGACCTTCGGGCCAGCTCTGGAGGATATAGGGAAGAATTGCTAGTGAGGACACTGTGCTGGTGCCTATGTGCTGGTGATGCCAATGTCCCTAGGATATGAAAATATGGCAAAGTCAGGGTAAGGAACTAAGATGGACTAGCATAAAGGAGCTCCAAAGAACGTCAATCTAAAAAAATAATAAAAATAATAAATGAAAACTGCTGCTGCTTTGTAACTGATGTCTTGGTAGCTTACAGTAACAGTATAAGCTATCTTTAAATTGAAATTTGTGCTCTGTAATGATGTAAGCAGCAGCTGATTGGATTTTGCATCTTGCACTTTTTATTTTCTGCTCTTATCCGAGAACCTTGCCTAAGGTCACCATCTTAACTAAATTAACAGCAGAAAATGGGAGGACAAAAAGGGTGTGGACACTTGAGAAATGGCCAGGCTTCTCCACCTCTGAACCATTTGATATATCTTTTCCTCTGTTCTTTATATAGTCATAGAAAGCTTGACAAATCTCCACTATGTCTATACCAGAGTAAAAGTCCATCTTCCTTTTTCCCAAGGCTTCTTATGCAAATGCACCCTATTCCTTGTGGCTCTTAGAAAAGCTGGGGTTATATAATAAGGATGCAGCTATAGTGAACAGAAATGTGTACTGGCTTCCAAAATAGCTGTCTCTTCTTTAATTTGAAAACAGCATCTAAAATATTTCCTTTGATGAAGGAATGTGAGCAAAAAGGATAGAGACCATGGCTCCAAAGGTTCATAGACATTACTTACTTTGTATGAGGTAATACACAAGGGTACAGCCCCCAGCAGTCATTACACCAGTCAAAAAGAAGAGTTTTCTCAGAGGTACTGGCATCCTGCTTCCTAAAGACTTAAAAACAAAATATGAGATTTACTTTAGATTCAGGTTTGTGCTAAGGGCCTTTGTCAGGGACCAGGCCCCACAGGATCTGGAAAAGCTTAAGGAGAAGGTCGGCAAGGAATTCACCTTCCATCGTTTGATTCCTTTTAAAATGTCAGGGTTGGTTCTGGAACTAAAGCAAAACTGATCTCCCTCATGTTGCCTGTATCCAGGGCTTAGGCCATGGGGGTGATGGCTGAACACAAAGCAAGCATTCAGCCCTTTTCTCCTGATAAACAAAAAGCAGCCTGTGTGCCAAGTCCAGCAAGGTCAGAAAGCACAACCATTTTTTGCTGCAGGTCAACTGGTAAACAGGAAGTTTAGCCTTCTGTGGCAAGAGCTGGTCTTGTCACTGGCTGACTGGCTTTTTTTTTTTTTTTTTTTCATATTTAAAAAATGTCTCACCTCCTGGATGAGGAAATTGTGGTCATGACTTTCAGGCCCAGTACTGGCTAGAAAAGAGCCAGCTCAGCCCTCTCTGCACATCATACTCACCCTTCCTGCACATCCTGTCTCAGAAAGGCCCAGGTAGGGCAAGGACCTTGCTGGAGCCAATTGTCCTCCCTTCAGGTGACCTTTTAACCAACTACTCACAACACTCAATCTGGACCATTTGGGAAAGCTGCAAGGTTCTGAGCCATAAAACAGAGTAGGAGACAGGCTTAGATTGGGAAGCACAATAAATGCCCCAAGGCCAGCCTCATAAATGACAGCACACACTGAAAAGGTAGGAACGCACTATCCAGCCAAGGGATAGCTTCACTCCAGCTCCAGCAAAGGAGTGTTATATGGGCCACGTCTGGGAGGATCTCCTAAATTTTTATATGAACTGTCCTAATTTTAAATGTTGACAACAAAATTGAAAAAGAAAACAAAATCTAACAAAACACAAAATATGTATAGATAGAGCTTCCAGTTTACTTTTTGTTACTAAGCTATCTTCACCTTCAATGTGGTTTGCATTTTTCAAACAAAGATGTCTTTGTTTGCTGACATCTCTCCAAAAAGAAATGAGATTTGGAGCAAATAAGGAGATTTCTGGTTTAGATAAAGGAAAAGATGGCCCTGGAGCTTATGTTCTAGTTTGAAAGTTTAACCTTAGATTGTATGTGCTTCTTCAGAAAACACAATGAAAATGATCTAGCACTGCATTTCAGAAGAACTGGATATAAAATTAGTTCCTCCACTGGCTGGACCTATTAGTCAAGATAAACACATTCTCACCATCTGCATCTCTGCCAGCTATGATATGGCATACAATAACAACGGTCTAACTAATCATTCTAAACCTGAAAGTAAATGGATACATTAACATGTCTGTGGGAGAAAGTTCCTCATATGGACATTCTTTCTGGGAATTGATAATTGTTTAGGGTTAATGTTAACCAGTTCTAAATTGAGATAATATCAAATTAGAAGGTGAAACTTGATATTACTTATATGTTGTTTTGTTCAACTAAAAAAATTAGGCTGAAACCCCAACTGAGCTGTAACTACTGTTGTAAGAATGTTTATCAAAGGTTACTGTAAAGTCAGTTACTGGGAAGAGCCATTTGATTCATAATGAAAGTGGTGAGAACATCTCTAATGAATGCATTAGTCAGATCTTGCTTAAAATGCAGGTGAGCTTAACAGGGTGGAGTGAGTGCATGATTGATGTGGTACTTCCCATATGTAGTAGAGAATGGCTACCTGATTCCTCAACTGAGGTTACAAAAACAAGTGAACACTAAACAGAAGACACCTGAAATATACTGTGTTCTAATGTGTAATGTGTTCTAGTGCATAGTGTGACCTGAGAACATTCACTATCTTTTGCCACTTCATGGCCCAGCTTTGTTGAAAAATAAAAGGAAAGTTGTCCTGAAATTAAAGATTTTACATTAAAGTCATTTTTTTTTTCAAAGCCAGCCTGGTTTCTTGTTTCATACATTCAAGATGTATTTTTTTTTAAAGATTTTATTTTATTTGTACATACAGAACTGGGGTACAGGCCAGAGGCTCAGGGGCGGTGAGAGGCTTCACCAGAGACAGAGTGGGGAGCAGAACAGGCAGATCTACGAAGTACATTGCTGAGGGGAGCAGCGGGCGGGTCAGGAGAGGTCTGCCACGCCATGGGGTCACCTCCGGGGCAGGCGGGAATCTAACTCATCGGAAGTGGCTTTAGCTTCTCAGTGCTGTGCTTTAACCCGCTGCGCCACCAGGGAGGGCCCAAGATGTACTGTTTAACTCCCCACTGCCCAATAAAAGGCAAAGAAGTTAGCATTTAAAAGTTAAGCATAACCCCATCGGTTCCACTTTGTAACCTAGATTTGCCTTTCTAATCTTATAACTGAATACTTCTATAGCAAAAGCAGTGAGTAATCTTTTATTCTTAACTCAGGCTAATCATGAGGTAAGCAATCAGCATGAGGGACTTGCCCTTGGTTAAAGGGAATTAAGAATTACTAAAAGGTTGTCCAACATTTTTTTTTTAATTTTTTATTTATGCATACAAAACTGAGGTACAGGCCAGGGGGGCAGGGGCTGTGAGAGGATTCACCAGAGACAGTGGGGATCAGAACAGACAGATCAATGAAGTACACTGCTGAGGGGAGCAGTGGGCGGGTCAGGAGAGGTCTGCTGTACCATGTGGATCACTTCCGGGAAAGGAGATTGAACTCGCACTGAAGTGGCTGCGGCTAGATTGCAGTGCTACATCCTAACCTGCTGTGCCACCAGCAGGTCCAACATTCTATCAAAAATATCTATTAGTGAATCTGTTTACAAGGCAGGGAGAGGGGCACCCATAGGTTTGTCGCATCAAGACAAACATACAAGACCTTTAACAGAAAGGAACTTTAACACAATTCGTGGGCAACACAGAAGACTAAGAATACAGTTTCTAAATCAAACACCCAAAGTTACCCATCCCCTTGTGGGTAAAAGTCTACCCAAAAGGAACTGGCCCAAAGCAAGTTCTGAAAGCCCAGCACATATCTAATGCACCTTCTGGTGGGTACCCATAGAAGGTCAGAAATGGCCAGACAAGTCTGTGCAGAATAGAGCAAAATCTAAACCAAGATAAATGCTGCCATAGTTAACTTCCCAATGGGTCTCTCACCAACATCTGTTTCAACCAGTCCCGGACCAAGAAACAAGAGCCTCTTCTTCACATGTCTCTCTGCTCCTTGTGCTTCCCTCAGGTGACCTTCTGGCTTTCCATCCTGCTTCCTTCCCCTTCAGACTCCTCCCCAGATTCTTTTCTTCTGTGCTCAGCTTCACCCTCCTTTTTGGTGGGGAAGGGAACCTGGAACTTCCCCTTTTCCTGAAGACTATCTGGTAACCTCGAGAAGAGGAAACCCCAGGTTGAGTCTGTTGAGACCAACTTTGTTCCTGAAACCTACATGGAGTGGACATCATTTCACTCTGATACTAGATGGCGTATTCCAAGAAGGCCAACTGAAAATTGCTGTTTAGTTATTCTGCCCTGTGATTTTATGCAAAAAAAGAAAAATAGCTAAAAAAAAGAGTAGCTTGAGTTTGCAAATAGTTTGCATATTGTTGGGTAAAGTTGGGATCAAGGTTGAGAAAACTTGTTTTTTGAAAAGTAACCAGTTTTTAAAGATTTTGTTTGTTCCTACAACTTTGATGTATATACCATAAGTTTTTGTCTCTTAACATGTACTGATGAACTATTTTCCAGTAATGGCCATCGTATATGGGCACTCATGGACAATACTGGTGACTGATGGCTGCTTCTTTTGCATACATGGGAAACCTTAACATGACTATCTCTTAGGACTGCACCCTAAAATCAGTACCACCATAGAAATGGTGGTATTAAAAATCAAAAGCGGGGATTGTAACAGGGTGGTACCCAGAAAAAGGGGAGGCTCTAGGTTCCCTACCCCACCCAGAAGGAGGGTGGAGCTGAGCAGAGAAGAGAGGAGATTGAGAAGGAATGGGATGGAGAGCCAGAAGGTGACCTGAGAAAGGAACATGGAGCAAAAAGAGACATGTGAAGAAGAGGCTCCTGATTCCTGGACCTGAACTGATTGAAACAGATGTGGGTGAGAGAGAAGTGCAGAGGCTGACTATGGCAGCATTTATCTTGGTACAGATTTTGCTCTTTTCCTCCCAGACTTGTCAGGCCATTTCTGAACCTTTTCATGGGCCCCCACCAGAAAGTGCTTTAGACTTGTGGTGGGCTTCCAGGCCTTGCTTTGGGCCAATCCCTTCTGGGTAGACTTTTACCCATGAGGAGATGGGTAACTTTGCCCTTTTCCAGTGTACTGCTCAGTTCTATACTTCCCAGTGTGGTTGTGAATCCTTTAACCAACAACAGCAGTGAGACTTTTGTATAGAAATCACCCTTCCCTCTCTTAAAATGCACTGCCTTTAATGTTCCAAACATTTGGTCTGTCCTGATGTGTAGAACAATCACTCATTCATTATGCAGGGACCACTGTTTTGTTTACATATGATTTGGCTACAAACATATAAAGGAGGCTAGTGTCTTCATTTTTCTACCATCCTGACAGATACCGTCAGAATAATTAATATCATTAAATGTTCAGACTACTAAAAGTCACTTATAGATTCATCATAAGCCCTATCAAAATCCCAATGACATTCTTCATAGAAATTTTAAAAATCCTAAAATTTTCATAATTATGAAAAAAATTAGACAGCAATAAAAACAAACATTGCAGGCAATTACACAAAGAAATGAGTATTAAAAAACCAAGACTTTATTTCTGTAAAATGTCAAAAAGAAACAAAACTACACAGGGTCCTCCCTTGTGGCCTAGTGGTTAAAGTCTCAGTTCTATTACCACTACGGCCTAAGTTTGATATTGGCCAGGGAGTTATAACCCGCATATGGCACAGCAGACCTCTCCTGTCTTGTCTGCTACTCCCTCTCCTCAGCAATGTATTTCAGTAAATCTACCTGTTCTGCTTCCCACTCTGTGTCTGGTGAATCCTCTCACCACTCCTGTCCCCCACACTTCTGGTATACACTGCAATTCTTCTGTGCAAAAAGAAAAAGAAAACTAAGCTATGTTTTGCTTAATAATTACATAAATCTACAAATTTAGGGACACCTGGTTATTTAAATGCAATAAGACATATATCAAGACACACAGTAGTGAAACTAGTAAGAATTCAAGAAAAAGAACACTGAGAAAAAAGAACACTAGAGAAAAAAGGTTACTCAAAAAGGTACTTCTATCAAGGTTTCAGATTTTCCAGCAGACCCACTATAGGCAAGGAGAGAATGGGATGACATATTCAAAATTCTTATTTCTCTCTTTCCACTTCCTATGTAAATAAGCCCTATGTAAATAAAACCTTCTAGCCATGCATACTAGATGCTGTAAGAATGCTTCAGATATGAGAAATTAAGGTTTCCCCACGCAAAGAAAAGCTGAAAGAGCTTGCCAGAACTAGGCATCTGCCAATCCCCACTTACTTCTTTCTTAGTTGTTTATAGGAAATGTGAATACTCAGTGGGTGACACTCATAAACTCAGTGGTAGAGGGTGGAGCTTTTCAGACTTCACATCGTGAGGTGAAGCTGATGAAAAATAGGGGTGGAATTGTGGCTTTTGTTAGTAAAACCCCTGAAGTTTCAAAAATAAAACTGATGAGATTTTTGGCAAACTGCTGGGGCTTTGTCAGTTAAACCAGCTGAGTAGGACTATCTGTGAAGAAGCTGTCAGACTGCCACATGCAGCTTTTGCTTGGACCTCTGTCTTTGCCTCAGAGGGCACTACGAGGGTAGGACAGGTAGTATCTTGCCACATGCTGGCCTATAAATTCTCTCTCTCTTATTTTCCTTTTCTCCCTTCTAGTATAAATAAATCCTGTTACTATTGTTTCTCTCCTAGTGTCTCCTTTTCAGTTGTGGCTTACCTTCTGAAGTGGACAGGTGAGGGTACACCTACTGGTCAACCCAGTTCTCCTAGGTTTATTACATTTCATACTAGAGTTAACCTATTTAAAATTGGTAAGAAAGTCCACAAAAAATAAAAATTGACTAAGGGAATAAATAAAAGCAGATACTTAAGACAAAATGGCAGTATCAAGCCATCATACATAAATGGACACAAAATTAGATCCTTGCAGCACAACCACAGGACAAAGCAAGCTCTTTCCAGTTGCCTAAACTGTGGGATGTTCTACCTTTGTTAGTGCCACTGGCCACCAACATGTACAGCTGGAGGGCCAGCCAGCACAGGTGGCTGAAAGCCCACTGGCAATAGCAGTGGTTTCCTGCTTACTGCCCCAGTTTGTGGAGTTAGTAGCTGGCATGTAGAACTATAAAAGCAGTGGCAGAAGTAGGAGTTTCCTGCCACCAGATTATGCCACCTTTGAACAGCCTCACCCCCAGTACAAGCCAGGTTTGAGCATGAGAGCCCCTAACGCTCCTATAATGCAGTGGCAGTGGGAATATTCCCAACTGCTGCACAGATGCACTTCCTCTGGGCATCACCAAGGTCACCCTGCAGTGGGTGGCTCCAAGATGGCTTCACGAGACCCACCTGCGTGTGCTGAGACTGGTAGCTGGGAATGATGGCTAGCCCCAGTGCTAGCTGGGTTTGAACACTAGACCTTTCCCCCAACTTCCAACCCTCTAAAGCAGGTTCCAGGAGACTGCTACCATCAGGTAGCACCCAGGATGCTCTGACAGCCAGCAGCCAGTGCAGCAGGCAACAGCAGGTGGGAATTTTATGGCACACCACTGTCGGTGTCAGCAGCTATGCTGGGACTCAGGCTGCTGGCAATGGCTCTCTGCCCTGCCATACCACTCAGGACACGCAGCTCCACTGGAGTAGCAGCAGCAAGGAAGGCCACCCCATGCTGGAACAAGCTCAGTGTTACATCACGCTCCCTCACTCCAGCATGCCTTTTTTTCACTGGGTGCAGAGTTGAAGGGGCACTTTGTACAGAGTTTGATTCTAGTACACAAACCTCGTCTAACCTCAGAGCAGACTGGGTCTATGCAGGCACTAAGCTTTTACTTTTCATATTTAGTACCTAGATTGTAAAATGACCAATTGAGTTCAAGATCAGCTCATTAATTAATTATTCAGATTGGAAAAATAACAATCTGAATAATACTAAATGATCCATTCAGTCATATATGGTAGGGGTCCCTGAAAAGGGATATAAGCAGGGCAAGAGACAATTTATGGCATTTTGTTCCTGGCCTCTGGAGATGGAGGATCAGCAGCTGACCTCTGAATAAAGAATAGAAGCTGAAGACATTTGCAGAAACCCTACCACTGCATCTGCCTCAATCCCTGTTTCTCACATCAACTGAAAAGAGCACCAGAGGCATTGACCTGGTGTCTCAAAGAAATAATGTGCTACTGTTTCACATCAGTGAGTTCACAAGTTGTTAACATTGGTGTGTCTGACACCACCTCCTAACACCAATATAAAGGCTATTGTTATAAACTGCTGTGGTATCATTCAGAGAGTTCCTCCATTTGCCACGGTTAGTTGGATCCAGGTTCTCCTCTATATGCTGGTATGCCAAGTGCTCCAGGGCCTCATTGACAGGATTGAGACATCTGACATAAGGAAACATTTGTTTGGGACAAATGGATTCTGTGAATACTATCTATAGTAACAAAGTTGGTCACTTGTGGTCTTAGAAACTCTGTTTCCAGGCTCTCCCTGAAGATGCAGTGAGTTAAAGCACAGCACTATGGATCTAGACACAGATGCTTCACCATAAGTTCAATCCCCAGCCAGAGGGGTGACCCACATGGTTCAACAGACCTATCCTGCGACCCACCCACTGCTCCCCTCAACATTGTACTTTGTCACTATGTCTGTTCTGTTCCCTGCTCTATCTCTGGTGAATCCTCTCACACCCCTGCACCTCTGCCCTGTACTACATTTCTGTATGCATAAATAAATAATTCTTTTCAAAGAAAAGTTTCCCCTGTTTGCTAAATAAACTCCATTGTGTTGTTCCCAAAGCAATAAGTGGTCTATAACTGAGCTATGGGTGAGAACCTATAGACAGTGACCTGCCCTGTACCTCTGCAACTTCCTTTGACCTTGCTAGAGCACTACTTTAGATTGATTGCACCAATCAGGAAGCAGAGTCACTGACCATATCAGAAAACAAAACCCAACATTGTGTTTTCTGCAGAATGTTTATCTACAAAAATAAACACAAACTCAAAGGCTGGAAAAGAATCCTATAAACAAAGGGTAACCAACAAAAGGAAAGGGAAGTCATAATTACTGCAGATAAAATAGACTTCTCAGTTAAAATGTGTAACAAGAGACAGGGATGGATATTATGTAAAGATTACAGGTTCAGAAGGACATAACACTCATCAACATATATATACACCATACAAAGGAACATCAAATACATAAAGCAAATATTAACAAACTTAACAGCAGACTCTGACAGTTAAACAACAACAGGTGACTGAAACACCCCACTTATATCAAATGGATAGATCAACTAGACAATCAATAAGCAAACTATATTAAATGAAGAATTAAATCAGATTGGTTTAATAGACTTTAGGGCACGGCACTGTCAAAAAGCTGATTACACATTCCTTTCAGGTACACACATAAAATTACCATGGCAAGACCATGTATTTGTCACAAAACAAGTGTTAATAAATCAAAGAAGACTCTATAATCAGGTATGAAGTATCTGTGAGGGTGTGGAGAAAAAGGAGCAAACCCTTGATGGGACTGTAAACTGGTTCAGATAGATGACCGGTATGGATGTTTCAAAGAGTTAAAAATAGACCTACAAGGTGATCCAGCAATTTCACATCTAGGTACTTATCTATCCAAAACAGCACCAATTTAAAGAAATATAAACTACTCTATGTTCACTACAGCACTATTTACATTAGCCAAGCTAAGAGCTCAAAAGATGAGTGAATTAAGAAATGGGAGTACACACACACACACACACACACACACAATGGAAGACTACCCAACTATTACAAAAAAAACTTTTTCAACACAAGTGAAACTGAGGGGACTGAACTATGTGATATAAATCAGAAGGAAAAAGATGCATACTATATGATTTCACTCATAGATGTAATATAAAGAAATAACCAAAGGATCAGACAAACCTAAACCAAAGTAAACCCAAGAAATATGACTTTATAAGTGTAGCTACTCAAGTGGAGAGTGAGGGATGGTAACAAAGGGGATTAGCAGTTCAAAAGACTGGTGAAGGATTTGGTAGTGAGTGTCATGTGTTAACAACACACATTTGAAGAGGTGGGAAACTCCAAAGTCATATACAGTATTGTAAACCAATTTTAGCTTAATTGGAAATAATACAATGCAAAAAATAAATAAACACATGAAAACACTTTGAAAAAGGTACAGAAATGTTATCTAAAAGTGAGGATAATAGTATTTTTGATGGGGACATTACAGTGTATAATGTAAAGAAATACATAGGTAGATAAATAGAAGGGGAGGAGGGTCTAAACACCTAGTTCACTCTTCTTTTCATTTTTCTGGGCCTTTACTAATTCTGCTGTACTGCTTTGAAGAACAGTGGAGATACTACCTTAAAAACAATTTGTAGCTTATAATGGGTAATCTACCTGTGAATTCTTTTATAATCTTACACTTTTCCTGTCTTTTGTTACCCCAGGACAGTCAGAGTTTCAGAAGTAGAAAAGGGGCTTAGAAGAGTTTTGAAAACTACTCCCCATCTCATAATAGCCTAACATTTCTGTCTTATAGAGTATAAAACTTCAATGACCAAAGTGGTCTTAGATAAACATCAAACTATTCTTAGGAAATTCAATCTTGAATAACATTTTTCTTTCCTGTTTCATATATTACATATTACATAAACAGAAACTCTGATACTTATCTTGACTTCATATTAATTTGTTTGGGAAGCAGTAAGCATTTAATACAACAGAAAGATTGTTTTTCTTGCTTCCCAAAATTTAAGGTGCAAGTTTTAAGTGAGAGTTAGAGAATTACCAAAACAGATCAAACTGCTGGTAATGCTACTGTGGAAAAATTGACAGTAAGTCATTTCTTGTTAAAATAGAAAGAATATAGCAACATGCCATAATTTCCATAATTTCAGCCTGAGGTAATCCAGAAGTTAGAGACTCTGATTTCTCATAAATAGATAAGGACAAATTTCTCAGATAAATAGGCCTTATTGAGTTAGTCACAGAGGTAGTAAACATTAACAATTTAGTTAACAATCAGGGCCTATCTTCAGGTCTTTTTTTTTTTTTTAAGATTTATTTATTTGTGCATACAGAACTGGGGTACAGGCCAGAGGCTCAGGGGCAGTGAGAGGCTTCACCAGAGACAGAGTGGGGAGCAGAACAGGCAGATCGAGGAAGTACACTGCTGAGGGGAGCAGCGGGCGGGTCAGGAGAGGTCTGCCACGCCATGTGGTCACCTCCGGGGCAGGCGGGAATCGAACTCATGCAGAAGCGGCTTTAGATTCTCAGTGTTGTGCTTTAACCCGCTGCGCCACCAGGGAGGGCCCTATCTTCAGGTCTTTTAAGAGAAGACATCCCCATTCTTATTCTAACCAAGTCTGTGATCTTCGTAGCTGAACTATAGATTAAGAATTAGACTTTCAAAATTGCTGATCAAATGTTAGCATTTTTGGTTGAAGGTAGGCCTTTTTTGTTTGTTTAAAGATTTATTTTAATTGATTCATGCATACAAGAACTGGGAAGTAGCCTGAGGTGCAGGAGGTGGGGGGCTTCACCACAGACAGTATGGGGAGCAGAACAGGTAGACCTACTAAATACACCATTAAGGGGAGAGCAGGAGAAACAGAGGAGGTCTGTCGTGCCCTGTAGGTGAACTCCCTGGACAAAGATTGAATTTACATAGCAGTGGTTGGTGGTAGGTTGAAAACATTGAGACTTTTCCCCCTGGACAACCAGGGAGCCCCTAAAAGTATTTTAAAGGTCATTAGCCAAGTTTATTTTTCAACAGATACCATACTTTGTATGCTTAGATTGTTACCTTTTGTACAAGAAGCCCTTCAGGTTGTCTTCTTCCCTAATACACACTACATGTGACATTTACACATACAAATACCATATTAAAAAAAAATTAACAGTCCCTTCCTCTCTCCTCCTGAAAGTTGAAAACTTACAAAAATAACATTAAAACCACCATAATTTATACTGTAAAAGTAAACATCAACTTTAATTCTAATTCCTAGGTATAACTAATCTTAGATTTGTTATATCTAAGAATTAAATCTAAGATTAAATTTTTAGATGTAAGAAAAAATGTGACTGAACCTTTAAGATATTATGATGAGTGAAATAAGCCAGAAAAAAAAGGAAAACTTTATATCATTCTACTTATATGGGTACCTATAATAGTCACATTTACACAGACAGAAAGAACTGTGATTACCAGGAACTGGGTGAAGTGGACAAAGGAGAAAATTGTTTAATAGGTAATGCTTCAGTTTGAGGTGAACAAGTTCAGGTGGATAGTGGTGATGTTGCATAGCAATATAAATGTACTGCCACTAAATTGAAAACTATTTAAAATGTTAAATTTTGTGTTATATAAACATACATATAAATAAAACATAAGACACATATATAACACACATGTGGATTCCCCAGCCCCCATTTTTCTCAGAATGTTTCTCAGAATGTTAGGAATAAAGTTCCTGCTGGTCAACATAAAATGTAGAATCATACTGGGGGTATCTCATCACTAAAATGTCTTGTTATAAGGAACATATTGGAAAAACTAGTATCATACTGAGAAAAGCAGGCAGACATTATGGCCAGATTAGGTTAATTCCCTAGACCACCTTGACAAAGGGTTAAATGTAAACAGGAACTAAAATAGGATGTTTTGATCTACAGCAACAAAGGAGCCTCCCAGGGAACAGCCCCTATTTTCTCCCTCACCCACCCCAGCTTGTGACTGAGAAGACACAAATACACACACACACACACACACATAAGTACATGCACCACAGTAACAAAAAAATAACTGAAGGAGAATGAAAGATGATTATGGAAAGCCAGTTATGAAGCCACATTTCCTATAAAGGGTCTTTGCTGAGCTTGAAAAATTAAGACTATTGTTTTGAATGACTCAGGATGACCAATACAGAAATAAAGTGAAGGTCATTAAACCCAAGACGTTTACAATAAACTAAAATCCCAAATGGTTATATCCTTAGGATGAGAATAAGTTGTAATAGTGACTTTTGAGTTTGAGTTGTTCTTATTCAAACTTGGAACTAGGTTTATGGCTGATTTCAGGCTTGAATACTCTTAAGTGCTAGTTGGAAATATATACAATTGTCTAAATATCTACTCTGTGGACCTACAAATAAACTCCATAAATTTGTCAAAACACAGGCCCCAGTTAATGATCAGATATTATACAATAGATTAAAGAGGAAATGAAAGAACTAGTAGACAGGATAATGTCTGGAAAGAACATTAGCAATTGTATTATCTGATATAGACAGTAAAATAACCGTTTTCTGTCACAGAATAAAGGACATGTTGAAATTTTACATAAAAAACTAAACTAAAAGCAGTCACTTAGATTTGAAAACGTGGAAAAGCTAGAACCAAAAGTAAAATTTAATAACCCAAATTAAGAAGCAAATGGGAAAATTTAAAAGCAGATTAGACAATTAATGGAGAGGGAAAAAGCTACAGATACATTAGAGTTGGCTTGCACCAGCCTTGTGAGTCAATGACATGCAGCTCCTCCTTACTTCATCAGCAAAGTCATTCTGATTTCCTGAAACTGCAATCAATTGAATATTTACACTATGGAAATCAACAAAAGCTATATATTGGGGCTTTTCATTCTTTGGAGAGCTAGTTTACCAGCTCACATATCAATTCAGAACAGAGGTCACAAGGATGATAAATACACACAAGAGGGTAAGGAATATAAAGAAGATATGCAAAGGTTCAATGTTTATTTAATTGGAGTTTCAAAAGAAATGGAAGAAATAGAGATAGAAAGCAGAACAAACATTTGATGACATATGGCTTAGACTGTTCCAGAACCAATCTTGAAATTGTAGCTTTAGGAAGCCCCCCCCCCCAAAAAAAAAACCTACAGTGAAGTAATCCCGGCATTTGTGCTAATAGAGCAAACTATTTTTCAATCTAGACTGAATTCTAGTACTTATCTTTAAATATTATAAACATTACCAGAATTCAGATCAAGTTTCATTAACTAAGCCTAAAACTCAATGAAGTTTATCATTTGGACCGGTAGAATTAGAACCTTTTCAGTGCAGAAAGCTTGCCTGTTTTTATTTGTTTCTATTACACTTAATCTGAATTCCCCTTTAGAAACACATTATTCATTAGCTATTCTGCCCTCAGTCTGTGTTATCTTCAGCCTTTACACTACTTTGTCATCATTTTCTTAACCTTAAATACTTCACATAGGATTTTTGTTAGGATCAACGCTGCTATTTCCAACTTGCATTACATACTTTTGTTGTGCTATTGCATTTTCCTGTTTCTCACTTTTCTTATTTTAAGTTTTCTTCATTCAAGCTCCTTTCAATATCTCATGCTGATTTTTTCTTATGAAAACCTGCTTTGATTTCCTAAAATTCCTATTTTATGTTACTATGAATAAAATCAGACATTTTCCAATTGTCTTCTGAATACCACAATATGTCATATTCAAAATTATTCTTAAGTCTTCCCTTCTATTTTTTTTTTTAAAGATTTATTTGTGCATACAGAACTGGGGTACAGGCCAGAGGCTCAGGGGCGGTGAGAGGCTTCACCAGAGATAGAGTGGGGAACATTACAGGCAGATCGACGAAGTACACTGCTGAGGGGAGCTGCGGGCGGGTCAGGAGAGGTCTGCCACGCCATGGGGTCACCTCTGGGGCAGGCGGGAATCGAACTCATCGGAAGTGGCTTTAGCTTCTCAGTGCTGTGCTTTAACCCGCTGCGCCACCAGGGAGGGCCGTTCCCTCCCATTTTTAAGTAATGGCATCCTTCTTCTATGCTACAGATCTGTTAGCTTCCATTAAGATTACAATCTTTGCAAAAATAAAATAGAGCATCTTTTTAAAATGGCAGAATACATTGTTTATATTTGGTTCCTGTCACTATCTATTAAATGGTGAGATTTTGTTCACATCCTAATTTGGATAGATTTGATGTGTACAGGCTGATATATACGTGACATGACTGAATTTATGATATTTAGCAGGAAGTACAACCATACCAGATTGATTTGGGATCTTCTGTAATTCCTTCTTCCCATGTTATCAGGAGAATTTATTCCTATGTCACCAGAAACATACTTTTATTTTCTCTTCAACAGAAAAATATGAATTCTAATCTGGTGATGTGAAATCCTAACATTAGAAATCATCAGAAGACCCATGCTGCCACAGAAACAATGGAGTCATGCTGTCTCAGCCAGAAAGGGTTATTGGACTTCAGTCCAAGTGAGGTTCTGCAGCCCAAGGGAGGGTATGACAGAAGTCATGCCCTATAGGAGATTGGGGTTAGAGCTATAGGGCTGAAGTTGGGCTTCTGCCAAGTGTGTGGGTAACTAGGTGTAAAAATTTAGTCAGCAAGCAGGATGTGGTTTAGCTTGAGCTGACTGGGACAAGAGGAGTTCTAGGTACTGTCGAGCTGCAGGCAGTTAGTGGAAACTGCAGGTGGCCAATTTCTGGGTCTGGTCCTTCCACTAACCTTACACCTAAGAACACAACTTTTTCAGGCTTCCTCTTAAAACCACCTCTACTACAGCAACATAACCCTGAAATATAATATAGTAGTACTTTTCTTTCATTCTCTTCCACTGCATATTGAAAACTTCACTATGAAAGTACATGAACAAAAAATTGTATAGGAGACGGGTTTTAAGAGATTAGGGATAAAGTGGAGACAGAGGAATCTTTAGTCTGGTTAACAGGCCTGTAATGTCATCAAATACATAATATGAAGGAACTACCAAACACACACACACACACACACAAGTTACCAATAGCTATTCATGGTGATCTATGCCTCAATGATATGAATAACTAACAAACATAGAAGATTCAAGCTAACTACATCCTATTCCAGTTTAGAAGCCAACTCATAAATAGACCAATGAGGATTTCTTAGGTTACTCCAACTTCAATGTTTTAAGTGATCAGTGGAAATTGAGAAACAGTCTCAAATCTTAAATTGAGAAATGGTGAATTGTCACTTTTATTTTTGAGTTGTTATGGGACCATATGAGATACCTCAAACAAACCTAAACAATTTTAAATGAGTTTTTTTTTAATAGACTTATTTTAATCTCCATGTTTGGATAGATAGTCAAATAAATGTTATGGTAACAGGCATTGACTAAAGAGTACTGAAAGTAAAATAATAAGAATTATTTGTAACATAAATATTTAAGTCAGGACTTATTATAATGACTATATAATTTTAAAAGACCTATAATAATAACTTTATAAAGGGAGATGTAAACTGAAAGAAAGTTATCATTTCAGGATGATTTTTAAAATTCTACTCTTGGACCCTCCCTGATTGTGCAGCGGGTTAAAGCACAGCACTAAGAAGCTAAAGTCTGTGCAGCAAGAGTTTGATCCCAGTCTCGGAGATGATCTACATGGCCCAGCAGACCTCTTCTAACCTGCCTACTGCTCCCCTCAGCAGTATACTTCCTACAATCTGCCTGTCCTGCTTCTTACTCTTGTCTCTGGTGAATCCTCTCACTGTCCTGCACCTCTGGCCTGTACCCCAGTTATGTATGCATAAATACTTTTTAAAAAATTTTGCTCTTACCCATTCTACTATTCTCAAAATTTATTATTCCGGAGTTTGTTTATACCAGTTTGTACATTGGGTTGGCTTTATGCCAGGGATCTGATTCTGAACTACATAGCACTTGAGTTTCCTGACTTCCCTATTCTCTCATTTTCCATCAGTACTTAACACGTTTGAAATTTTCACAGGAATTAACAGGTTTAATTCTTGAATATTACCAAAGGAAAATATCAGTGTAGATATGCCAATATATAAGTAGGCAATAAAAGTATTTAGCTTTAATGCATACACCATAGCTTTAAAAGGGCAAATAAGGCAAGCTAAGTTTATTTTGAGGACATGTACTAACTAAACCTGCTTAATTTTTTTATAGACCATCTTTTATTATTTATTTATTTTCTTACATCATTGTTAATTTTGAGTATTTGATTTTCCCTTCAGGTTTAGTCCTATAGTTCTCTATAACCAAAGACCCTGTGATCCATCTATCCCCCAACACCTTTATATTCTTACCTCCTTTATATAAATAACCTTTTTATCTACCCCTCCCCTGCTGTACCCGCTAGACCTACCCTAATCTTCCAAATTTTGCCTTCTTCTTGACCCTCTGTTTGGTTTCTCTAATTTCCACAAACAACTAAAACCATCCACTATTTTCCTTTATTTACTATTATTGCTCTCACCTCCATTCTTATTGCTGCAAATGGACTGAGTTTGTCATTTTTAATAGCTTAATAGTATTACATTGTGTAAATGTAAAATGTTTTGGCCCAATTATCTATCCTGGGGAATTTAGGTTGTTGCCCTATCTTAGCTATTGTAAATAGTGCTACAATGAACACAGAAGTGCAGGTTTCCTTTTGAATTAAGAGTTCTGTGTCCTTTGGGCAAATTCCTGAGTGGAATCATTTGGTCATATGGTAGAGCCATTTTTAATGCTTTGATGAACATCC
The DNA here is from genome assembly GCF_000260355.1 of Condylura cristata. Lineage (NCBI taxonomy): Eukaryota > Metazoa > Chordata > Mammalia > Eulipotyphla > Talpidae > Condylura > Condylura cristata. The sequence continues at coordinate 304,059 of NW_004567106.1, read as the reverse complement.
ACAGAGGCTTCCATAGTTGCTGCACAAGTTCACATCACTACAGTGTTAAACAGGGTTCCTTTTTCTTGATATCCCTGACTATTTGTTGTTGCTAGATTTTTTTTATATGGGTCATTCTTACAGATGTGAGGTGTTTTATCATGTGGTTTTTGGCTTGTGTTTCCCTGATAATAAGTGATGTTGAACATTTTTTCATAGACCTGTTGGCCATTTGCATTTCATCTTTGAAGATATGTCTTTTTGGCTCTTCTGCCCATCTATGGATTGGGTTGTTTACTTTTCATTTTTTGAGTTATGTGTGGGCTGTTTATTGACTTCTGACCAGTCCCTTATCAGATGTATGGTGTGCAAATATTTCCTCTGACTCTGTAGGATGTCTCTTTGTTTTGGTTTTCTTTTGCTGTAGTCCTTCATGTTTATAGTCTCCTTAATTTTCCTTTCTTCTGGGGATGAGTCCAGGAAGATGTTTCTGAGGTATGTTGCATGGAGTGTTATGCCTTCATTTTCTTCTATGAATTTTATGGATTACATTCAAATATTTTCACTATTTTTAATTTTTTTATGGTGTAAGATAGTATCTAATTTCATTCTTTTCATGTGGCAGTCCAGTTTTCCCAGGATCATTTTATTGAAGAGGCTTTCTTTGTTTCAAGGTATATTCTTTGCTCCCTGTTAAATTTAGTTGACCATATACATGTGGCTTTATTTCTGGCCTTTCAATTTGATCCCATTGGTCTGTATGTCAGTTTTTGTTCCAAAACCACACAGTTGTTATAATTATTACTCTGTAGTATAGTTTGAAATCTGGGCATGTAATACCACTTTTTAGTCAAGAGTGCACTGACTTTTTTTGTGTGTGTTATGATTTCATATGAATTTAAGCAGTATTTGTTCTATTTCTTTGAAGAATTACATTCAATTTTTATTGGCATTGCATTGAATCTATAAATTGCTTTTGTAGGATGACCATTTTGATAACGTTAATTCTTAGGATCTACAGGCAAGAATGTCTTTCCAATTCTTTATTTTTTTTTCTTTTTCTTTGCATAGAATTAGGTTATAAGTAAGAGATTCAAAAATTGAAGAGATACATCAGAGACAGTGTAGGGAGAACAGGCAAATTTACTGAAATACATTGTTAAGGGGGAGCAGCAGAGACAGGAGAAGTCTGCTGCACAATATTTGGGTTAGCTACTTTGCCAGGGATTGAACTCAAGCCACAGCGGTGCTGGTATGACAGCATTGAGACTTAACCTGTACACCATCACTTTTTCTAATATTTTAAACAATGTTTTGTAATTTTCCTTGTAAAGACCTTTGACTTCCTTGACAGGCATTATTTATATTTGTATTTTGGAATACAGTTATAAATAGAATAGTTTTCTTAATTTTGTCCTCTTCAGACTGATTGTGTACTGATATTTTTGTAATCTGCCATTTAACTTAAATGGTTTATTGTTTAGTGTGTCCAGAATTTTTTAAAAATTCTCAGTCTGTATTATCATATAATCTCCAAAAACTTCTAATTGTTTCCCAATTTGGATTCCTCATGTTTCTCCTACAAAATTGTTCTAGCTTAGACTTACAGTATTATACTGAAAAGCAGTGGTAGAGTGGACATCCTAGTCTTGTTCCAGATCTTACAGGGAAGGCTTTCAATTTCTCACCATTATGAATGAAGTTAGCTTTGATTTTGTCATATAGCACCATTATTATGTTAAGACGTTTCTTTTATATCACTTTTTTTAAAGTCTTCATCATAAATGAATGTTGAACTTCATTAAATGCTCTCAGTATCTTTTGATATGACCATGTTTTTGCTTTTTGTTTTTTGGGTTTTTTTTTTGTTTGTTTGTTTGTTAATCTGTATTGTCAAATGTTGAACTATCTTTGTGTCCTGGAATAAGTTCCAAATGATCATGGATTATAAAATTTGATGAATTGAAGCATATAGTTTGCTAAGGGTTTTAGTATCCATGTTCATTAGGGACACTGATCTGTAGTTTTGTGTGTGTATGTGTTTTACTTTATTCATATGATTTTGGCTTTATAACATGTATTTGGTAATATCCCTTGTCAGTTTTTTTGACATTTTTGCAGGATGATATTAGTTCATATTTGAATACCTGGTAGAACTCACTTTGGAAACCATCTGTTTCTGGGCTGTGTTTCTTGGAGTTTTGATTACTGTTTCAGTTTTGTTGCTAGTACTTGGTTTATTGAAGTTCTAAGAATTTGATCATCTCATCTAAATTGCTAAACTTGCTTGCATATAAATCTTCAAAGAAATGTCTAGTTATTCTGAATTTCTGCTATTTGTTGCAAATTTCTCCTTTCACTTATGATCCTATTTGAGCTTCTCTCTCATTTCCTTTGTGAGGCTAGCTAGATATTTCTCTATTTTGTTTACTTTTTTGAAAAAAACAGTTCTTGGTTTCATTGATTTTTTTGGATGGCCTTATTTCTATTTCATTTACGCCTGCTTTAATTTTAATTATGTCCTTTCCTCTCCTGGCTGTTGGAATTCCTTCTTCCTTGAGAGGAAAGTTTAGGTTGCATCTTTGGAAGTTTAGGTTGTTTCTTTGGATTCTTTTTTCTTGATGTGGGTCTATATTGTTACATAAGTTCATTTTGAAACTGCTTTTGTTGTGTCAGACATTTAATAAATTTGTGTCATTATTATGTCTGAGCATCCATCCATCTTCAATTTGTGTCATTATTATTTGTCTGAGCATCCATCCATCTTCAATTTCCTCATTAATATGTTCTTTCAGTACATGAATTTTCTTTCTTTTTGCTAGTTTGACATCCTTATAGTCAAAGATAATTGGTATGATATTGATATCATGTTCTTACTGATGTTTGCCATGTGACCCAGTATGTGTTTAATCCTAAAGAATGATCTGTGTGCTCGCTCCTGAGAATAATGTGTATTCATTCAGATTTGGGGGTACAGTATTCTATTGATGTTTTTAGATCTTTATTTGGGGGTATTATGTTCTTATTTTCTGTCTTGTTGATCTGTCCATTGGTGACAGTGGGAGTGTTGAAGTCTCCTACTTAGTCATCCCTTAGTTAATAGCTAACATGTATGTAATCTTCTCCAATGTCTGTCTTTAGATTTGATAGTAAATTTCTAATGTGTTACCTCATTGCAGATACATTGATGAAGATGGTGAAGATATATTCATCAGTGTTATGTCTTTCTCGTGTATTGACCCTTTGGTCATCTATATAGTGTCCATGTCACCTTTTTGAGCATTGAGACTTTTATCTGACACAAATATGACTGTCCTTGCATTCTTTGGGGGGCCACTTGCTTGGACAATTGTTTTCCAACCCTTTACTTTCAGTCTGTGTTTATCTTTGGAATTAGGAATGTTTCCTGGAAGCAGCAAAATTTAATCCAACACTATTCTGTGTCTTTTTATTGGTGAGTCAGTGCATTAAAGTTTAGGATGATTCATGCATGGAGTCTGTTATTGCTTTTTTTTTTCATTGCTTTGTAGTCCTCCTTAATTCCTTGTTTGGTGGCTTATGTTCATTCCTCTCTTGGTTTAAATCCTAATGCTCTTTGTAATTTTCTTGGAGTGGGGGTTTAGTAATAGCAAATTTCTGAAGATTTTGTTTGTCTGAGAAGAACCTTGTTTTTCTCTCATATAGGAAGGAGAACCTTGCCAGGTAATGTATTCTTGGCTGGTATTTTATGTTTTGTACATTTTTGAATATGTCCCTCTATTTTCTCCTTATTCATGGTGTTTCTTCAGAGAAGTCTGATTTTGAACTGATAGGTTTCCCATTATTGGTTATCTGTTTTTTCCTTTTTGTGAGTTGTATTATTACCTTTTTTTTTTTTTTATCTTGGTCCCTTGGAAGCTTTACATTTTCTTTCATCAAAATAGTCTGATGTATAATTTTAGCTACCTGTATATCTATTTACATTTACTCTTGCCAGTTTGGGTAGCTGTCTTTAATTATTTCCTTGAGTAGTTTTTCAGCTTCTATGTCTCTTTCCTTTCCAGATTCCTGTGACTCAAATTTTCCTTCATCATGATGTCTGGTAATTCTTGAAGTGTTTCTTCATTCTTTTTCCATTGTATCTCTCTCTCCTTTTCTTTCTTAGTTCTTTCTACATGGTTCTTTCTACGTGGTTCTTTCCATATGGTTCTTAGTTCTTTCTACATCTTTGAGAATACAGATTCCTTTTTCCATTATGTCTACTCTTTTTCATGGCTTTTGCCAGAATGTTTTACCTCCTGTATTGATCTCTTTAGACCCTACGGTTCCTTTATTTTCTTATGTAAAGTTTCAACCTCAATTTTCTGTTCATTGAATATGTTTGTCATAGCATCATTTGCCTTTTCTGCATTTTCTTCTATATCACTGGCTTATTTTTCTTTTGCTTGTGTTTGTTGTTTGACTCCTTTGATGTTCTTAGTTAAGGCAGTTTTGGATTCTACATTGGACAAGAATAAATAATCTTCTGTGTTAGTGTTGTGGATTCTGGAGATTGATTTTTTTTTTCTCTGTAGTGTATTTTCCCCCTTAGGGTTTCCTTGGCCATTTTTATTTTTATTTTTCCCATTTTTTGCTCTGCTGCAACTGAGCCTTTCACTGAATATGAGTCTCTTTCCTTCTTGTTCTGGGGACAAGATGGGGTGGGTACAGTTACAAGGGTCTTGCAGTATCTGGAGTGGTGCTAGGGCCTTCACCATAGCTTTTAACTTTTTCTTTCTCTAGTTGCTCGTGGGGCAGGGGTGACGCTAAATCAAGAGGATAAGTGGTTGCGACATCACTTCATCTGGGTGAAATGTCTCAGGGCATTTATGGTATCCTTTATGGTGGACAGGAGAGCAAAAGGTTGTCAAAGATCTCTTATATAGAAGAAGGTCCTATGAAGCTGAGTTTGATGCTCTTCCCATTATGACAGGGTACTGGCAGTAGACAACTAGGTTGCAACATGGGCCTCTAGTACACTCCGGAATATCAGTAGCAAGACCTGGAGTCAGCAGTGCTTACTGAGGGTTTGTTTATTGTTGCCAATGTAGAGCAAAATCCTGTGAGGGCCAGGCCGTGGCCCTGGTGTGTTGGTAGGTGCTGGCAGGCTGAGTGGGGTGTACTTCTGGTGTAGCTGGAGCCACAGTGAATCTTGCTGATCTCCTTGAGAACAAATACCAGAACTTCATCCTACCAAATGATGAAGTTTTCAAATTAAGGAAATGCCTATCATTTTTCCTTTTCATATATCATAATGCATCCCTCCTTAATTAATGAAGTCAAGCTGAGCTTACTATTTCTAATATGCTCCCCAAAAATTTAGAAGTAAACAGTAGTCACTGGGCTTTCCTCAATTAACAGTTAAAAGTTAGTGAATCTTTACTATGTGCCAGGTACTTTTCTAAGTGCTTTATGTGCATTAAATCATTTCTTAGAAAGAACATAATTATTAACATAAACTTTAAAAACAGTAATCTAAAAGATCTAAAAGTCAAGTAATTTGCCAAGATTTTTAGTCTAGCTACAATAGAGCATGACAAATTATACCATAACATAGTAGTTTGTGAAACAATTTTATTATGTTCATAAATTTTGTGAATTCTGTGGGTATAAAAGTAAGGTATGCTGTCTGAGGCCACAACTAAAGATGACTCAATGCCCGGGGACTGGAGTGATCTGGGAAAATCTTTATTTATATGTGTAAATGTCAATGCTACTATCAGTTCGAATCTCATGTGAAAATGTCAACTAGAACGCCTATATACGGCCTCTCTTGTGGCCCAGACTTTCTTTATGGCATGGTAGCTTCAAAGTAACATAACATCGCACATGACAGCACAAGGATACAAATGCAATTGTTCCAGAAAACTGATGAAGGTTGCATTGCCTCTTCTGACCTAGCCTCAGCTATCACAAAGCATGTATACCATATTCTAATAGTCATAAACAAATAATAAACCTATGCACATTCAAGAGAGGTGGTAGACCACACCTCTCAGTGGAAGAAAATACACTGTGATCAGGGATTTGGAAGCACAGTCATCTTTGAAAAATACAGTACCTTTAATATATATATATTAATTCACAGTGCTTATTCATTACCATACTTGATTGCTAGCTCAAAAAATAGCAATTGACACAGTCAATATAAGTAAATCCCTAGAAACAGTAATTTGTACATTTTCCCCCAGAAAGAACTGACTGTCCTACACAATTACCAGATGAACACTGAAAAGTACAAAGAATTATAGTCAACCTAAACGTAAATAAGTAATAATTCAACTTTTTGCTCTAACACAATATAAACATGGTAAGGTTAGTCTTTGAGAATTCAGAAAAAAATTATTTGGATAATTTAAATAGTTGAGAATGACTATATAAAATGACTTCTAATATTGAATAAGTAAACAAAAATGATAGGAAACCAGTATTTGAAGGATATTATAGCTGAATGTAGGAATATTTACCAGGGATCATGAAAATTAGAGCTCTGGTGACAATGAACTAAAACTTTAGAAACCTGAGTCCTAGTCCATACAACCTATGCCTGTCTAAAGGTATGCATTTGCTTACCAATAAAATAACAAGATATTTGAGAAGATGACAGCTAGTTATTTCTTATATACACTGACAGAAGATATTAAGAGACAGATATGCTGTTAAATGAAAACATTTTAATGAATAATGATTTTATGTTGGTATCAGTAAATATTTCCAACAAAAACAGCCCACACATTCTGCTATTTCAATAGAAACTTTATTTTTGGTTAACTTTTATTATTATTATTAAGGTAACAGTGATTTGAACAATGTAATTCAAAAGATATGATCCCACCTTTTTGGGCCTGTGTTACCGAAACACTCACCACCAAGGTACCCACAGTACACTGAATTCCTTTCCTCTTTCCTTTCAACTTTCCCCCTCCCTTTTTGGTAATGTGTTTTACAGTCAGATTCCTAGGGTTTGTTTTTGGTTTAGCATTGTCTGACTTTTATATATTGTCATATATTCCATATATGAGTGAAACATTGTGGTGTTTGTCTTTAGAGCAGTTTTAGGTTCACAGAGCTCCCAAATGTTATCTCCCAATAAACCCCCTTCAACAGATTTCTTCACAATCAATACCTGACACCAGACTACAACATCTATTACAATCAATAACCTATATTTGACATCACTGTCATCCAAACTCCACATTTTATATTAGCGCTCAACTCACTCAGGGTTGTACATCTGGTTGGTTTTGACAAAGATTAAGAATACATACCTACCATAATAGTATCATGCAGAAAGTGCATTGCCTCAAAAGTCCTCTGGGGTTTGACACATTCATTTGCCCTTACTACTCAAGCCCTGGCAACAACTTATTTTACTCACTTTATTACTTTTTGTACTTTTCCCCTTATATGGAACTATCCCTTATATGGAACTATCCCTTCCCTTCTAATCTCAGAGCCCTCACTCATTATTAATATCCACTAGTTTTTATATTTTACAAAATACACCTGTTATATAAATGACCAGTGTGTCATTCTGAATTGCTTCACCTTAAATAATTCCTTCAAACTCCCTCCATTTTACTGAAAACCACTGCATTTATTTTTTCCTCATGGCTGAATAGTACTCAACAAAAATTTGAATATACCACATAACATGTTGGTCCAAATGTATATTGATGGACATTTAGGCTGCTTCCTAGTTATTACCATTAGTGCTGCAATAAATACTACAGGTATTTTTGTTTTGCTTTTGTAACAATGATTTCATATTCTTTAGGTGGATGCAATGAGCTGAACTGTTGGGACAATATTTCCATTTTTCAGTTTTTAAATCCAGGTCACCTTTCATAATGGCTGCACAAGTTTACATTCCCACCAACAGTATACCAGAGCCCTCTATCTGCATTCTCTCTAGCACTTGTTATGAGTTATTATATACCTTTCTAATGTGTGTGGGATGATTTTTTCATTGTAGTTTTAACCTATATTTCTCTTATTGAAAGCAAATATGAACTTATTTTTTCTTCTATGTATTGGCATTCTGGATATTCTCTTTACTTAATTTTCTATTCATACCCACTGCTTACTTATTAAACTAGGTTGTTTGTTTCTCTGTTCTTGAAACATACAAGTTTTATATGTATCTTGGATATTAATCCTTTGCCAATTGTATATTCTGTGATTATTTTCTCACAAATAAGTCCCTTTTTTAATCTTGTATTTTTTTCCCACTGTATAAAGCTATTTAACTTGAGGTAACTTGTTTTTAATTTCCCTTGGTAATGGGGTTCAGTCTACAAAAATACCTTCACCATTTACTTTATGGTTGGCAAGTCTTATGTCTAAATTTTTACCCATTTTAAATTACCTTTCTATGGAGTTAGAAACTAATAAAACTTCACTGTTTTGTATATGGTTTTCCAATTTTTTCCAGCACCATTTATTAAAAAGACTATCCTTACCACATCGTGCTCAAAGTTTCTATATCAGATTATATACTGATATGAAACATGGATATATTTCTGAGCTTCCAATTCTACTCCACTAATCTGTATTATTGTTTTTCACTAAAATTTGAACTCAGACGATACCACCATTATTTTTTTTTCTCTCAGAACTCTTTTGCTATATAAGGCCTTTTGTGGTTTCATATACAATGCAACATTCTTGCTCATTTTTCTTTGAAAATTTGCTGGTATTTTGATAGGGAATATGTTAAATTTATATCTAATTTTAGGCAGGATCTTATTTTGATTATAGTGATCTTCCCATCCCAAAGCATATAGTAAACTTCCACCTGCTTATATCACTAAGTCTTTTAATAATACTGTGTAGTACTAATTTTTTTTAAAGATTTATTTGTGCATACAGAGCTGGGGTACAGGCCAGAGGCTCAGAGGCAGTGAGAGGCTTCACCAGAGACAGAGCGGGGAACAGAACAGGCAGATCGAAGTACACTGCTGAGGGGAGTAGCGGGCGGGTCAGGAGAGGTCTGCCACACCATGTGGTCACCTCTGGGGCAGGTGGGAATCAAACTCATGCAGAAGTGGCTTTAGCTTCTCAGTGCTGTGCTTTAACCCACTGCGCCACCAGGGAGGGCCTGTGTAGTACTAATTTTATAGGTTAATTCTGAGGTATGTATTAATTTTTAAAGCAATTACATTTTGAGTCTTTTTAAAAATTTGCTTCCTAGTCATTGCTTTTATATGAAAAAAAAAATGAACTTTTGTACATTGACTTTGAAACCTGCCACTTGGCTGCATTCGTTCATTACTCATAACACCTTCTTGGTAGTATATAACACTAAGTTTCATATATATGAAATATATATATATATATATATATATATATATATATATATATACACACACAACCCGCTGCGCCACCAGGGAGGGCCGGTTTTAAGTTGATTTTTGATGGTTTTGTCTCAATACCTACTTCTTTAAATACACCTTTTATACTTTTCTATTTCCCTTATCTTTTTAGAACTGTCATGATATGGACATTCTTTCTCTTAAGATTATTCCAAAGAACTCTTACACTATTTTCATTGTTTCAATACTTTTTTCTTTATGTTATTCTGTTTTGTGTGTTTTCTGACATTGTGGTTTTTTTTTTTTTGAGATCATTAATCATTAATTCTTTCTATTTCTTGTGTTTTTACTGCTGTTGAGGCCCTCCATTGTATTTTGCAGTTTAATTACAATATTTTTTACATTCATTTCTTCTTACCGTAATTGGCTCATGTTTTCTTGGCCTCTATTCTGTTCCTAATTTATACCTTCCATTGTTTTTTTGAGTTCAATGACCACTGTTCTCACTGGCCTGTTACCCTGAACTCCTGTTTAGGTATACTCTTGCAGCTGTGCTGGATTAAACCTCCACTTAGGCTTTTTTTTTTTTCTTCTCTCTTTCTCCAGCATTTGTGATTGTTCTTCTGTCATCTTAATTTGTAGTTTTTATGGGCTGTAGACCCCAAGACTTTTGCCTTTGCAACTCTTTCCACCACATGTTTGTTGTTAGTATGTAGTATAGTTATGCATTTTTTTCCTCCAAAGGACACTAGTTTCATACTGTTGCAATATAGCTGGAGAGCCCAGCATCTCCACTCTACCACCATCTTTCCAGATTCTGAAATTACTTTCTTTTAAAGGTAGCTTACCAGAAACAATGTATCAAAGAATTGACAAGATTTATTATATGATGATTTAACATCCTAAATTGTCTTATTCATTACCATAATCTCAGCACTTATGCTGTATCACTGTAACTGGTAGCATGAAGGAAACTGAAACAAGAAATTGTTTCACTCAAAAATCTTATTATTGATACATTCATATATAACAGTATTTTGATACATATTTATCTAAACTGAAGAATTTTTGAGAATGTGGTGTAATGTTAATGTCTGAAAGAAAACAATCAGTATTTCTGCCTTTACCACTTCAAAGTTATTTAAAATTGTATATTTTCAAAGAGCTATTTTCAATAGATGCAAAATATAAAACTGAGATAAAAGAAACTTGCTTTCTGTTCCTGTTAATTAATAATGCCCCATAATGCCCCATCAATTGTTGCTCCCCAGTTTTGTCAAAAATAAAAAGTTCAGGTTATTTTGTTACTCATTCTATAAAGTAAAAATCTAGTTTTTGTTTTATTTTCATTTATTTTTACAGCGGTGACCAAATTATGGAAATAACACTTTTTTATAACAAGGTTTTAGGTACTACTGCTCTTGGCTTCCTTCCTTCTTGCTGAGCACTCCTTTTCAGCCTCTCTTATTAAGACTGAATCTCCTGGCCTTAAACTTTTCTATGTCTGCACTCATTTCACCTAATCTCACCTTTAATGATATAACCTTTTTAAAAAAAGATTTATTTTTTTATGCCAGAGAACCTGGGTACAGGCCAGAGGTATGATGGGTGAGAGGATTCACCAAACAGAGTGGGGAGCAGAACAGGCAGACTGATAAAGTACACTGCTGAGGGGAGCAGCGGGCAGGTCAGGAAAGGTCTACCAGCCATGTGGGTCAGCTCCCTTGTGGAGGATTGAACTCGTGCTTCTGCGGCTTCGTGGAGCATCATAATGCGGCGCTTTAACTTGTTATGTCACCAGAGGGAGCCCTTAATGATATAACTTTTAATGATATCTATATGCTAACAGTCATATCTTTAGCTCCAACCATTTTGTATTCTAGATTCATGTACTTAGCCTCCTAGTCAACATCACAACCTTATTGCTAAAGAGGCAAACTACCAATTTCTCTCTGCTTTACAGACTTACTTTTCCTACAAATTCTTTTCAATGAACGGCATTAGCCTTCCAGCTGTCCAAGTCAAAACCATACTTTTATTCTCACATCAGTATATATTCCTGACTCTACTTTCAAAATATAGCCACACTGTGAATACTTTTCACAATAACTTTTGAATAATTTACCACCATCTCTTTCCTGAATTATAACATATTCATAACTAGTCTGATTCCTCCCTTAGCCTCTTTCTTTCTCCTCTTAACACAGTATCTAGAGTGATCCTTCAAAGGCTAAATAAAATTATGTCACTTCTTTAGTAAAAAAAAAACTCTCAAATTTCATATGGTAATCATACTCAAGCTAAAAAGACTATCTTTACAATGGTTTACAAGGTTCCCACATCAGTAAGTCTCTCATTTCATCTCATTCTATTCTCTTACTCTATTTCAGTTGTCCCAATTTCTTATAGTTCTGTGGACATGAACGCTTTCTCATTTTTATTCCCTCAACCTGGGCTGCTTTTCCTTCAGTTATATACATGGTTTGCTCTCACTCTCCACCCACCTATTCTCTCTCCATAGAACTTATTATCATCTAAGATAGTATGCATTTTCCTACCTGTTCATTTTTTGTCTCCTTGTGCTAGAATGTAAGCACATGAAAATATGCCTGTTACTTAGCACTAATCAAGTTACCTTATGCCTTTTATTCTCACAGTAATTAGAAAAATACAAATTAGAGCACTATGAAAAACTATTATATCACATGCCAAAAAATATAAGATTGATAAAACTATTAAGATTGATAAAACAATCAGAAAGTAACAGAGAGTTTATTCACCACTGATGGGAGTATAAATTTATTCAGGAGAAGCATTCAGCAGCATCTAATAAAGCTGAATATCCATACACCATTTAACTCAGCAAATCTAAGTCCACCAATATATCCTAGACTCTTGAGCCTTTCTCACAAATAAACAGGGAGATCCTGCAAGAATATTCACTGCCACATTGTTTATAAAAGCAAAACTACTAGAAATGTAACTATCTAGCAACATAATAGGTACATATTAGGAACATACAATGGAATCATAACAGTTAAAATGACAAATCTACAAATATCAACAAGTCTGTATATCTGAAGTTGAATGTTATCATATACTTTATAGTTCTTAAAGGATTTATTTATTTATGTAAACAAGAGCTGGAGTATAGGCCAGAGGTGTGAGGGATGAGAGGATTCACCAGAGACAGAGTAGGGAGCAGAACAGGCAGATCAACTAAAATACACTGCTGAAGGGAGCAGTGGGCAAGACAGGAGAGGTTTCCCATGTGCCATGTGTGAGTTAGTTTCCTGGCCAGGGATCAAACTCATTGCTACAGTGGCTGTGGAATGCTTGACAGTGCTGATAGCCTGGTTGTTCCCTGTGCCACCAGGGAGACACTGTCATATATTTTAAGCTAGTGTAACCTCAATAAAATGGTATGAATAAAACATGACTTTAGTTTTTTTAAAAAATAACACAATTCAAGCTGCAAAGGCATAAATCGACCAGTATAAATGAAAAACCTCTCAACATTATTGTTCCTTGCTGCAATGATACTGAATACTTTCTATCCACTAATACATACCCAGAACCTTTCAGAAACAGGAATGCAAAGCCAGCTTTATAGCCATAGTGAAGGTTTAAAGATTTGGATGCACTAGGCAGCTAGGAATCAAAACTGATGACAGCCAACTAGTAAGAGAATAATTTTACAATGTCAATCATTTGTATAAACTGTGTTAGTGACTGAGTGTTGTGAATTCAAGTTTGCCATACTCCCACATGATCTTTTTATAAAAGTACATTATCAGCTGTTACTAATTAACTAATTTTCACAATTAGATACTGTTTGGAAGGCACACCCAGCACACTTTTCTACCATGCAAATAATCCATCTGTATAAAGGGTGAAAAGTATGTACACACTTGAAAGTCACAAGCTCTAGATAAGCATAAACATTTTTGCAATTGTCAACCAGAAAGCTCCAAATCCCACAGGGTTCTATTTTAGCACTGACGAGATAGATAGGACTTGGGAAATTCAGAACTAGATGGGCTAAGAAAGCTACAATTATATCTTGACCACTTTCATCAAATTATAGGAGTAGGAGGCAAAGACATTAACTGAGGCATGCATACAAGAACACACCCTTAATTATGTATCCTGCACTCTGATACTTAAGAGTCAAATGTAGAAAAGTCACATATGACTTTCAGTTTATACAGGACAGTTTTTACAGGACACAAGACTGAGGACTGCATAGTTCATATGTCCCTGAGAAGAGAAATTCAAGCATCTTTCTGGCATATGGCCAAGACAATTATTATGGTTTAATTAAAAGTTCTTTCTCATTTTAAAAGTTGATTATGTATTTGAACTGTGGGATTCAGAAAACAAACCTTTTTTTAAAACGTGAATACATTTTCTCCAAATACAAATTAACATGTTTTGTTTGTTTCTAATAGTTTCCAGTTTTGAAAAACTGCCTAGATTTCCATTTGACACACTTTAGCTAAACACAATTAAATCACAAAAAAGAAATGTTAGCAACTGTGCTAGAAAATGTCTTTAGTGGTTCAATATGACTTAGGTAGGAGCTTATTTTATGATTTACAATTCATACTACACATACTTAGAAAGCTGTTAACACTCCAACACCTAATTAGCATACCACAGGCACTATCATTTCAGAATAAGAGCATCATATAAGTTATGGCAAAGACATCTGAGAAATATGTTTAAAGAAATTAAGGGAATTCTATAGGTATGATTAAAATCAGCATAACTTTTCAAATATACACACACCAGGATTTGGTAATATTTTAAGTAAATTTTCAAATTTCCCTTTGTACAATCACTTTGTAAGTGCTATAAGGGCAAATAAAAATTTAACATGTATCCTAACACATAAAAATGTAAAACTATGCCAAAAGTTCAGAATTCTCTATGATTTTGATGATTTTTGTTCAAGTTAGATTCTAAATATTTGGTATCACCTTGTGGCAAATTTGTTCTTCAAGGTAGAGGGGAAAATATGGACCACAAATAAGTAATTCAAGACCTCAAGTCTAATTATTTCAACATCAGTCCAAATTAAATCTTTTGGTAATTACTGAATTTTTGATTGTGGACCTCCCCAAAAGAAAACAAACTGCATTTTCCTCTGTTGGAAAAAGTCCTGCCAAGACCATCTCAAGGGGCTGGCATCAGCAAAAAATGGTTCATTCATTGTGAAGAACCCTGCGGGTAAGAAACAAAAGGCTGAAAGTCCAGAGACTAAGCCCCTGACATATTTTCAAGTTTCAGGAAGAAGGAACATGGAATAAGTCTAACTGTGCTCTCATGTCTACCGGGATACTTGTAAAATGAGACTCTAACAACCTTGGGCCTTATATCTTCCCTAATACAGTTAGTTCTGACTAAATTAGTTTCTGCAAGATTGATGAATTGTTCTGAAATTATGAACAGCACTTTTCCTTTATCAGTTAACTAGATCTGTTAGAAACTAACCTCCTTTAAATAACTGAAAATGTAAGTAATTAGAGCTTTTTATTTCCGTTGCTTAAAAAAAATAACTTTTTTTCTGTGCATAAAACTTAATTACATAAACTGAGGCCCCAAATTCTGAGAGTAAGGACCAATTAACTCGAGAAATCTGATGTTGGCTCTCCTTGGTCCTGATGCTCAGTTTGCTTTTGAAAAACTACTTTAATATGTTTCTCTTTTACAAAACATTAAATGACCTTCAAAGAAGTGATTACTTTGGGGGCATAAATACATGGGTATCTGTTATCATAGGTTCTCTAATTTAGGTATTACAAAATTTTCCATAACAAAACAAAAGCAATGCTGTATTCTGAAGGTAATCTGATTTGTTTCATGGAAAAATTATTCAGATTCACATTCTGACTCTGAGCTCTCAAATATAATTTTTGGTAACATCACTGAAAAAAATGTTGGCAGAGAAGCTCTGATTTGCTTTTTAAAAATGCAAGAAGATAATACATGTATCAGGGGAAAATTTAAATTTATAGTTTGACACTCAATGTTCACATTGACTTGCACATTTTATTACAAGAGGATGGAAATGTTTTTACAGTTTACACATGTAGTGAATTAAGAAAATGGCAAGATAGCAACATTGGTCTCTGTGCCCAGAACACACACTTACCTCTCTCTTTTAGGTGTTGTGTAAAGTGCATCTTAGGCTACTGAAGGTTCAGAGGTTCCTTACCTCAGAAATTACAATATGGACTAATGTCATTTTGTGTAAAACACTAATGTGTATATGTTGCTATATCCTGCCTATCTTACCTATTTTCATTCCTACAGAAGAAAGCTGAATACAAAACCAAAACGTTGGTCAGACTTAAGAGTAATATAAACTTCAAGAAATTAAGTTATAAGTAATTTTTTACCACTAAATATCTGTTAAAGAATAAAATGTGAAAGTTTTGAGTAATTAACAAATACAAGTACAGAAAAAAAATCATTTTTGTATTACTGGAGAGAAAATCTCTTTTACACAAATGTTTATAGAATATTATGAGGCAAAATTGTAAAAATCATGCATTAAAGAGTCTTCTGTAGTCCTACTTTCTTGCTTATGCCTTAAACCTGTTAAAATTCTGGCATGAGACCCCTATTCCTGTGAGTTTACTAAGTATTTAGAGATTAATGCAGAGTCTAAAAAGACTGTTCTTTAAAATCTGGAGCAGAAAGTAAACAAAATTTTACTTATCTTTAAAAGAGGGGAAGGTTGGATCTCTCTGGCAGTGCTTGGGGCTAAGTCTCAGCATTGTGAAGCAATCTGCAGCCACTTCAGCATGAGTTTTATCTCTGGCCAGGGAGCTAACTCACATGGAGCAGTAAACCTCTGCTATCTTGCCCAATGCTCCTCTCAAAAGTATATCTCAGTAGATCTGCCTGTTCTGCTCCTCACTCTGTCTTTGGTAAATCTTCTACCACCCACCAACACCTCTGGCCTACTCGTACCTAGCCCCTTTATGCATAAATAAATAAATCTTTTCTTAAAAAAAAGGGAAGGGGTGCTGACTGAGCTAAGAATGACTTCAATCATCATTTAACTGTATTAAGAATACAGATATACAAAAAATATATATTTTTAAAAAGATGAAAAAACTTTTTTTTTTTAAAGATTTATTTATTCATACAGAACTGGGGTACAGGCCAGAGGCTCAGGGATGGTGAGAGGCTTCACCATAGACAGAGCAGGGAGCAGAACAGGCAGATCGACGAAGTACACTGCTGAGGGGAGCAGCGGGCGGGTCAGGAGAGGTCTGCCGCGCCATGTGGTCACCTCCGGGGCAGGCGGGAATCGAACTCATGCGGAAGCGGCTTTAGATTCTCATTGCTGTGCTTTAACCTGTTGCGCCACCAGGGAGGGCCCTGAAAAAACTTTTTTAAACCATTATTATTAATATTAACTAATATAAATGACATGACTATATAGGAAGATAATGTAAAAAAATTTCTCAAAACCGTTAATACAATATTGAGTTTAATCAAATCTAATGAAATGATAACCACAAAATCAACCATGTTCTTGTAAATGCTAAAAAAAATAATAAAAAATATATTTCAATACTGTTTTATTTTCAACTAAAATGTATATTAATAGTCAACAGTGTTTGTGCTTTTATAAAAGCATAAAATTTTGGGTTCAAAAATATTTGAAATTATAGTAAAAGGACCCCCAAAAAGTAAAAGTACAAATGAATTTTTTAAACAATAAAAATAAAAGAAACAGCAAGTAAATTATAAGGGAGTTTTAATTATACTTCTGTCATATTTTTAAAAAAGCTTTTGTGGATCACACAAACAGTTGGAACCATCTGAATTTTTCAAGCCCCAAATCACTATGTATTTGTGCTGGCTAAAACTGTCCTAAAGCCTTTAAATTTAGAGTTCAAAATTTTAATTATATTATAAAAGCCCAAAATTAACGGTTTATCAAGATATATGAAAATTCAAATTAGATGAATATGTAAGAAGAAATATCTCATACTGAATATTTGCTGGGCATTACAAAGCTGGGTGGTTCTTTCCTCATTTTTCTATGGAAGTTTAACACACAAAGAAAAACATACATAACATGAATGTTCAGCTCAGTAAATAACACCACAGCAAGAACCCATGTAGCAGCCCTGTATGTCAAGAAAAAGAACAATGCTAGTATTCTAGCAGCCCCTTGATGTTTCCTCCCAATTTTTAACCCATATCCTCCTCTCCAAGGGTAACTACCACAAATTCTAAGTACTGGCATCCCACAGTATGTATTTTTTTGTGGAGGTTATTTTGGTCAATACTGTTTTTAAGCTAAATCCACTTTGCTATATGAGTTGAGCTTGTGCACTTCATTACAATATAGTTTTTCAAGGTAGGGATATATAATAATTTATAATTTTTTGGTCACTACAGTGTTTGAAACTTTGCCCTCCCACCATATGGTATTAGACCACAAATGCTGCTAAAAAGCTTGATATATACACTTGATTATATATATAACCATTTGGTTATATACATGCATACCATATTTGTGGGTAGTATAAACTCAGTTTCTACACTGTCAATCAGTTTACCAAAGTGGTTATAACAATATATATCTCAGCAAGTATATGTAAGAATACCCTTGTTTCACATTTGCACAAACTAATGCTAGTCCTTTCAATTTTCAAATTAATTACGTCCTTTAACTTCAGTGTCATTGTATGTAATAACATTAAGCTATTGTGGTTTCTATTTGCATTTCTCTTGTGATCTTGGGCATGCATACTTTCCTTATTTTGACCAGATATTTGGATATCTTTTTGGATAGAATGCCTTTTCAAGTCTCTCACCCATTTTGACTTGCTATATTAAGAATAGTTTTGGTGATTGGAAATCCTTGTTTGCATAAAAAACAATCAAAATTTTTTCTTTTATAGTTAACAGTTTTTACATACTATTAAACTTACTGTACTGATATCACATATTCTCCAATATTGTCTCCGAAGATATTTAATGTTTTGTTTTTCATACGTAAATCCATAATCCACTGCTTTGCTCTATCTAGGATTGCCACTGGTCTCACAAAGTATTCTAATGGCAGATAGATCAGACAGGTAACTGATCCTTGGATCTAGGAGTCCAGAGTAGAGGTACAGCAGAGATGCAATAAAGCATCTCAGCTTATTTGCAGTAGCTGCGAAACCCCTCCTACCCACAGCTGACACAGCAACTCCAAAAATGGATTACAGTACATATAGAAGCCAGCAAGAGTATTGAAATTAAATATAAACACCCTTAGGAAAAGTAAAACCAGCTGAATCATCTAAGTTACTGTTTTGTTTTTGTTTTTCCTTAAATAGGGACATTTAAAGTGGAACAATGAGCAGAAAATATATACCATCTAGCAGCGTAAGACTTTAAGGTGATATAATGATATAAACAGAAATCAACTCTCCAGAATCCAGCCACAAAAAACAAGAGTGGACAGCTTTGTCTTGTTCCAGATCTTAAAGAAAAGGCTTTCAGCTTTTAACCACTGAGAATAATACTGGCTGTGGGTTTGTCGTATATGGCTTTTATCATGTTAAGGTATGTTCCTTCTATCCCAAGAATTTTTGAGAGCCTTTATTTATTATAAATAATGCTGAAATGGCTAATGTATTCTCAGCAGCTATTGCTATGATCATCTTGTTTTTATCTTTGGTTTTCTTGATTTTTGGATTATATTAATTAAATTTTGAATGCTGAACCATCCTTGTGTCACTGGAATAAATCCCATTTGGCCATGGTGTATCCTTTTGATGCATTGCTGAATTGTGTTGGCTAAGATTTTGAGGATTTTTGCATCAGTTTTCATTAGAGAGATTGGCCTGTCATTTTTATATTTGTTTGATTTTGGTAATAGTATAATTTTGGCTTCATATAACATACTTAGTAGTATTCCTTTTCTGAACTTTTGGATGAATTAATTTGTGACGCCGTATGGCCCTTGGCTTTTGTTTTTAAATAAAGTTTTCATTACTGTTTCAATTTCACTGCTTGTAACTAGGTGTTCACCTTGGGTGATTATATATAGTTCTAGGAATTTGTTCATCTCTTCTAGATTGTAGAACTTGTTTGCATGTAAATGCAAATAATCTAGCTATTCTTTTGAGTTTTGCTGAGTTTGTTGTAATTTCTCTTTCAATTATGATCCTATTTATTTGTGTTTTCTCCCATTTTTTTCTTTGTGAGCCTGGATAGAGGTTTGTCTACTTTCTTTTATTTTTAAAGATTTACTTATTCATATAGAATTAGGGTACAGGCCAGAGATGCAGGGGGTGGTGAGAGGACTCACCAGAGACAAAGTGGGGAGCAGAACAGGCAGATCAACAAAGTACACTGCTGAGGGGAACAGCAGGAGGGTCAGGAGAGATCTGCTGTGCCATGTGGATCACCTCCAGGACCCAGGATCCAACTCACATGGAAGCATTTGTGGCCACTAGGGAAGGCCCTACTTTATTTTTTTCAATGAACCAACTTTTGGTTTCATTCATCTGTTGTATTTTTTAAATTTCTATTTCATTTATTTCTGCTTTGTTTTTGTTTCCTTTCATCTACTGGACTTTGGGTTTTGTTGTTATTGTTGTTCCTTTTGTAGTTCTTTGAGATAGGAGATTAGTTTGTTTTGTTGAGTTCTTTCTGATCTCTTGATGTGAACCTATAGTGCTACATACTTTCACTTATTACTGCTTTTGCTATGTCTCATACATTTTGGAAAGCTGTGTTCTCCTTGTCACTTGTCTCAAAGCAGTTTTAATTTCTTCTTTGATCTCCTCATTAATCCAATGATCTTCCATTAGTGTGGGTTTCATCACCGTGAAATGGGAGGGTTCCTTGCTTATCTTTCATGGTTTATTTCTAGTTTGATACTTTTATGATCAAAGAAGATAGTAGGTTATGATGTTGATTTTAATATATCGTTGATGTCTGTCATGTGGTCTAATATGTAATCAATCCTGGAGAATGATCTGTGTGCACTTGAAAAAAAAGTTGTCTGTTAAGCCCATGAGCTTTAGGTCCTTATTTAGGGCTCTTGTATCCTTGTTTATTTTTTTTTTTAAGATTTATTTATTCATAAAGAACTGGGGTACAGGCCAGAGGTGCAGGGGCAGTGAGAGGTTTCGCTAGAGACAGAATGGGGAGCAGAACAGGTCAACTGATGAAGTACACTGCTGAGGGGAGCAGCAGGCGGGTCAGTAGAGGTCTGCCGCACCATGTAGGTCACCTCCGGGGCTGGGGATTGAATTCATTCTGAAATGGCTTTATCTTCTTAGTGTTACGCTTTAACCTGCTGCATCAACGGGGGGGGGGGGGTCCTTGTTTATTTTTTGTCTCATTGGTATGTAAAGTAGGGTGCTGAAATCTCCTACCACATACGTATTTTCTCTGATTTTTGTTTTTAGAGATGATAATAATTACTGATATATTTTGGTGCTCCTTCATTTGGTGAGATTATGTTGATGAATGTTATATCTTTTTGATGTATAGTGTCCTTAATCAAATATAGTCTCTTTTTACCTTTTTCAGTTTGAAGTCTATCTGATACAAGTATTGCCTATCTGATACAAGAATTGCCATTTCTGCCTCTCTTTGGTCCATTTACTTATAGGATTAATTTCCAATCATTTACTCTCATTCTTTGTTTATCTTTTGTAGTTACATGGGTTGCTTGAAGACAGGAAAAAGTTAGATTTTGTTTTTTTTTAATCCAGCCTGCTACTCTATGTCATTTTATTGTTAAATTTAGTCCATTTACATTTAGGGTTAGAATTGACATGATAGCATCTATTTGTATTATGTTTGTCTTTTTTCAATTCTATTCCTTTCCTTATCCAGTTCTTTCTATTCAATCCTTCTGTTGGTTTTGACTTTAGAACTTCTTATATCTTGGAGTGGGGTTTTACTAGTCATGAATTTCTAGAGATTCTGTCTGGAGATACTTATTTTTACTTCATAGAGGAAGAAGAGCTTTGCTGGTTAAGTATTCTTGGTTGGCACTTGTTGGCTTGGAGTTTGTTAAATATGTCATTCCATTCTCTTCATGCCCAGTATTTCATAAAGACTGAGGTTGGCCTGATTGATTTTCCTTTATAGACTAATGCTTCTTCCCCTATTCAGCTTCACTATTTTTTTCTTGTCTTAAGCTCTTGGAAACTACATAAAGTATTAATGACCCAAAGGTAGACATGGACTTTAACACATCACTGAAAGCAATGGACAAATCACCCAGATAGAAAGTCAGAAAGGGAACAACAACTTTAAATGACAAATTGAACAAGATGGATTAAGTATACTATAGAACATTCTATACCCCAGACATTAGAATACACATTCAATTCAAATGCTTATGTAAAGGTTTCAAGAACAGACCATATACTGGGGCACAAAACTAGTCTCAGTAAGTTTATGAAGACTCAAATAAAACTAAGCATCTTTTCTCATCATAATGAAGTGAAACTAGAGAGCAAACCAAAGAAGAAAGAATGGAACACCAAAAACATGTAAAGAATAAACATGTGCAATTAACATGAAGAAAGCATAGGAGAAATTAAAAAAAAAAATACTTGGCAGTGAGTTAAAATGAAGATACAAGTCAATGTGATACAGCATAATTAGTACGAGAGTTAAGTTTATAGCAACACAGCCTACGTCAGGAACAAAAATTACAAATAAGAAAGCTCTGCTCACATGTAAAGAAACTATAAAAGAAAAAGCAAAAGTAGAAGTCAAGACAGGAAGGTAATAAAAGAGCATAAATTACTGAACTGGCTTTCAAAAGAACAAAACAAAACAAAAGTTCAAATGATCAACAAAACTAAAGTTCAAACTGTTAAAGGTTTACAAAGCAGACAAATCTTTAGACAGACTCACAATCAGAAAACACAAAGCAAAAGCAAATAAAGAGAAGTTAAAAACAACACTACAGAAATACAAAGAATTATGAGACATTACAATTATACAGAAACAAATTGAGCAAGCTAGTAAAAGTTGTAAATTTTTATAAGAACATCCAAGACTGAATCAGAAAAAACAAAAAAACCTGAACAGAACTATTACAGTAACTAAAAGGAAACAATAATTAAAAGTCTAGGAACTCATGTCTTCCCTATTCTACTATACTTTGAAAGAATTAGACCTTCACTCTGACTCTCATAAATTTGAAATGAAGGAAAATTTCCAAAATTATTCTATAAAGTGAACATTCTATTGCACTGATTCCAAAATAAAATAATGACATCACCAAAACAGAAAACCAAAAATCAATCTCTCTGGTGAACATAGATACAAAAATATTCAACAAAATCTTGGCAAAACAAATGTAGCGATAGATTATGAAAATCATACATCATAATCAACTGGGATTTATATAGGGTTGCAAGAAGGATTCAACAAATTTAAATCAATAAATGTCTTGCATTATATAAACAAATGTATGAAAATTATACCATCAACCTACTAGAGGCTGAAAAAGCATTTGAAACAATTCAAAATTCTTTAATAATAAAAACCCTCAAAAAGATGTAGAAAAAAACTACCCAAAATTTCAAAATTCATATACAGTCTATATATCAGTAATGGCTAAAATATGAGCACTTTCCCCTAAGATCATAATTGTAACAATAGCAATTGCTGTTAATAGTACAGCAGTGAAAGACTTCAGAACAATTATACAACACAAGGATAAAAAGGGAAAAAAAGTAATACTATCATTATGTGCAGAATACATAATATACACAAAATACCCAAAGACTTCAGCGAGAATCTACTGTAAATGATAGTGAATACAGTACAGTGGCAGGATATAAAATCAAAATACAAAATACTGTGTATATGTACTTAAAAGAGTAAACTAGCAGGCCCTCCCTGGTGGTGTAGCGGCTTAAAGCACAGCACTGAGAGTCTAAAGCCCCTTCCTCATGAGTTCCATTCCCGCCTGCCCCGGAGGTGACAACATGGCATGGCAGACCTCTCCTGACCCGCCCATTGCTACCCTCAGCAGTGTATTTCCTTGATCTTCCTGTTCTGCACTCCACTCTGTCTCTGGTGAATTCTCTCACCCTCCACATCTCTGGCCTGTATGCCAGTTCTGTATGCACAAATATAATAAAATCTTTAAAAAAAAAAAAAAAAAGAGTAAACTAGCAGAGGGGGCTCTCCCTGGTGGTGCGAAGGGTTAAAGCACCTCATTATGAAGTTCTCCAAATCTACTGCAGCACGAGTTCAATCTCCCACCCAGACCTCTCCTAACCCACCCAGTGCACCCCTGAGCAGTGTACTTTATCATTCTGCATGTTCCACTCCCCACTCTGTCTCTGATAAATCTTCTCACCCACAACTCCTATGGCCAGCACCGCAGTTCTGTATGCATAAATAAATCAATCTTATAATAATGAGGACTTCCGGAAGATGGCTGCAGAGTAAAGATGCCGAGATCACCACGTCCAAGCCTGCATAGGAATTGAGGACCGAAAACGGACTATAGACTCACTTACTACAAGTTTCAACGCAAACGAAAACACCCTGGACTCACTAGAAGGTAGATAACTGCGAGGCAATGGGCAATTGGGGAGTTCCCAGAAGGGAACTCCCGGAAAAACCCAGGCACCTGGAAGTTCCCCGGGCTGCAGGAGCCGCTTTGCCCCTCACTAAACATGGGAGGTAAAGCTGGACAGCTCAGCTCAGTGAGTGGAGCCCAGGCTGTAGAAAGACTGCAAATCTGATCCTCAATACCTGGGTGAGAGAAAAAACCGCTGAATCTGCAGACGCGATGCAGAGCACCTGGGTGCCAGAGCACCTGGGCCCCACGCAAAGCCGCTGATCAGCTCGACCAGCTCGGGAACTACCAAGAGAGCAGCAGAATAAAGACACCGAGGCGACTTCATCAAAACTTGCACGGGATTATACGAAAACGGACTATAGACTTTCATGCTACGAGTTTAAACCCAAATGAGAACGCCCTGGACTCACTAGAAGGAAAATAACCGAGGGAGAAATGGCGATTGGGGAGTTCCCATAAGGGAAGCCACACAGACAGGAACTGATCCAGGAACGCCAGCAGCTTCCAACTCGCTCGGCTCTTTTAAAAATCTAGGCGACTGCTGCAGAAGGCAGGAAGCCAGCTGCAGAGGGAAAACGGCCTGAGGTGGCAGCTGCGGCAGCTCAGCAGCCTTTTGTCCCAGCCCTGCTACAACCCTGGAGATAAACTGAGACAATTCAGCCAAGGAGGGGAAACCAAATCATGGGAAAAGGCTGCAGCTCAGAACCAGAGACCTGAGGATACACCACAGACCTGTTGCTGACCTTTGCCCCAGCAGCCCCAACAAAGCCCTGGATATAAACTGAGACAACACAGCTAGGTGAGTGGATCCCAA
>NW_004567106.1:260757-274003 GCF_000260355.1 Condylura cristata | reverse complement strand
AGGGAGGGAAATGCACGGACTATGGTGGTGGCACAGGGGTGATTTGGTGATGGGAAACCCGCGGGGATTACAATCGAGATGGAAAAAAAAAATGTGCAAAATGATGTAAAAATAAACTTTGTAATAAATAAAAAAATAGTTAAAAAAATAATAATGATAAACTAACAGAACAAGAACAAGAGGGGGTTGAGAACAACGGGAGAGGGGGGTGACCCTATACACAAATGTATCAGAAAGAATTAAATAGTATGATATACATTTAGCCAAAGAATAAAAGACTTATACTTTGATAACAGTAGGACATTGAAGGAAAAAAAAAAAAAGGAACCAATGGATAGATACTCTGTTCATGGATTTGAAAAAATGCAGGATGCAAAAAAAAAAAAAAAATAGAGGAAATAAAGATTTAGAGAGACCAATGAAACCTGAACAAGGCCATTGTTAAAAATAGCTGTTAATAGGCCTCCCATGGTGGCCCAGCAGGTTAAAGCACAGCACTAAGAAGCTAAAGCCACTTCAGCACAATTTCCATTCAACCCCAGAAGTGATCCTCATAGTGCAGCAGATCTCTCCTGACCCACCCGCTGCGCCCCTCAGCAGTGTACTTTGTCAATCTGCTCCCTGCTGTTTCTGGTGTATCCTTTCACAGCCCCTACACCTCTGGCCTCTACCCAAGTTCTGTATGCATGCACATATGAATAAACAAATGAATGGGTAGGTAGATAAATGCTGTTAAAGTTTCTTAATATTAATGCATTGAGATCAATGTCTTTGTTCATATTTACTAATCATTGCCTTACATATTTTGGTTCTCTTCCTTTTTGTGCATATATGTTGATGTGATGGCCTTATACAATCATATAATATCCACCTCTATATCTGGTTACCTTTTTTAATCTTTAATTATATTTTATTTTGTGTAGTTAGGCTGTCCCTGCCTTTTTTTATTTTGGGGAGGGTGGGGGGAGGATATAGAGAAGGAGATGTCCCATTTGCTTGTATGATTTTTTAAATAAGTTTATTTTTACATCATTTTGTACATTTTTCCATCTTAGTTGTAATCCCCAAATCACCCGTGAGCCATCATCATAGTCCAGTGCATGTCCCTCCCCCCACTGTTTTCGATCCCATTCCCCACTCTACCCCCATAAATGTCTCTCATATAGAGCAGTTCATTATTATTATTTTCTCACTTGGCTCATTATACTCATGCTATGAGTGAAACCATCTGGTATTTTTCCTTTTCCTTCTGGCTTATATGACCAAGCATGATCCTTTCCCAGCTCCATCCATATTGCTGAAAAAGGCATGTGTTTGGTTTGTTTTTTGTTGTTGTTGTTGCTAAGTAATATTCCATTGTGTATATGTACCACATCTTTTTAATCCAGTCACCAACTTTTAGGCATTTGGGTTGATCCATGTCTTTTCAATTGGAAATAAAGCACCAATAAACATGGGAGTGCAGGTGTCTTTTTGAATCAGTGTTTTTGTGTCTTTTGTGTAGATAACTAGCAGTGGGATTCCTGGGTCATATGGAAGCTCCATTTTTAGCAGTTTGAGAAACCTCCATAGAGTTTTCCATAGTGGTTGTACTAGCTTGCATTTCCACCAGCAGTGCTAGAGAGTTCCTTTTTCTCCACATCCTCGCCAACATTTGTTGTTGCTAGTTGTTTGAAGATGTGCCATTCTCACTGGGGTGAGGTGGTGTCTCAATTTGCATCTCCCATATTACAAGTGATGTTGAACATTTTTTCATATGCTTGTTGGCCATCTGCATTTCCTCTTTGGAAAATTGTCTCTTTACTCTTCTCCCCAATTTTTCATTGGGTTGTTTATTTTTGTTGAGTTTCATTAGTTCTTTGTATATCTTTGTAATCAATTCTCTATCACTAGTTTAGTGTGAGAAAAATTTTTTCCCAATAAGTGGGATATCTTTATTTTTTGTGGAACCTCGTTAACTTGATGTAGTCCCATCTGTTTATCCTTACCTTCACTATTGTTCCGTTGGGTGCTGTATCTTCAAAGATGTTACTGAAGTGTATGTCGTGTAGTGTTTGGCCATCTTTGCTTCCAGGTATTTTATGGTTTCTGTTCTTATGTCTAAGTCTTTAATCTACTTTGATTTTTGTGTATGGTGCGAGTAGTGATCTAGTTTCATTTATTTGCATGTAACTTTCCAGTTTTCCCAATACCATGTGCTAAATGAACTTTCTTTGTTCCACTGTATCTTCTTTGTCAAAGATTAGCTGCCCATAATCCTGTGGGTTTTCTACTCGAATCCACTGGTCTGTATGTCTATTCTTATTCCAGTACCATGCAGTTTTGATTATTATGGCTTTGTAGTACAGCTTGAAGTTTGGGATTGTAATGCCTCTGTTCTCTTTCTTCTTAATCATGACTTTGGCTATTGAATCTCATCAATTTTTTTTTATATCATTGAAGAATATAATTCAGACTTTTATTAGGATGGAATTAAATCTGTATATTGCTTTGGTAGGATGGCCATTTTGATGATGTTAATTTTCCAGATCCATGAAGAAGGGATGTCTTTCTACTTCATGGTGTCTTCTTATATTTCTTTTAAATGTTTTGTAATTTTCTTTGTAAAGGTCTTTTACATCTTTTGTTATGTTGATTCCCAGGTATATGATTCATTTTCTTTTAACTGAAAAGGGGATGTTTTTCTTTTTTCTCCTGCTTCTTCTGATTGGATGTTTATGTATAGGAAAGCCTCTGACTTTTGTGTGTTGATTTTATATCCTGCTATCTCATTAAACTGGTTGATAGTTTTAATTAGTTTCTCTGTGGTGTTTTTAGGTTTTCCATGTAAATTGATGTATCGTCTGGAAATAAGGACAGTTTTACTTCTTCATTCCCTATTTGGATTCCTTGTATGTCTTTTTGCTGTCATATTGCTCTGGCAAGAATTTCCAGTGTTATGTTGAAGAGCAGTGGCGGTAGTGGACACCCTTGTATTGTTCCTGATCTCAAAGGAAAGGCTTTCAGCTTTTCTCCATTGAGGATAATAATGGCTGTAGGTTTACCACATATATGGGTTTTATCATGTTGAGGTATGTTCCTTCTATTCCGAGGATTTCGAGAATCCTAAACATAAATGGATGTTGAACTTTGTCAAATGCCTTCTCCGTATCTATTGGTATGATTATGTGGTTTTTATTTTTCTGTGATGGATTACATTAATCAATTTTCTGATGCTGAACCGTCCTTGTGCTCCTGGAATAAAGCCCACTTGGTCATGATGTATTATTCTTTTAATGCATTGTTGGATTCTGTTAGCAAAGATTTTGTTGAGGATTTTTGCATCAGTATTCATTATGGAGATTGGTCTGAAATTTTGTGAGTGTTTTCTTTGTTAAGTTTTGGTATTAGTGTACTGTTGGCTTCATAAAAAGTATGTGGTAGTTCTTCTTTTTCAGTTTTTTGATGAGTCTGTGTAGAATAGATACTAGTTCTTTTCTGAAAATTTGGCAAAATTCATTTGTAAATGTTTCTGGTCCTGGGCTTTTATTTAAGGGGAGTGTTTTGATTACTTCTCCAATTTCCTTGCTTGTAATTGGCCTGTTTAGTTGTTCTATTTCTTCTTTATCTAGCTTTAGGTGGTTGTAGAGTTGTAGGAATTTGTCTATTTCTGCTAGATCTGTTGTGATTTCTCCTCTTTGTTCATGATCCTGTTTATTTCTGCTTTCTTGTGAGCCTGGCTAGTGGCCTGTCTATCTTATTTTGTTGAAGAAACATCTTTTGGTTTCATTGATTTTTTTTTTTTGCATTGTTTTCTTAATTTCCATTTCATTTATTTCTGATTTGACTGTTATTATTTCCTGTCTTCTACTGGCTTTTGGCTATTTTGTTGTTGTTTTCCCAGTTGTTTTCGGTGATATAGTAGGTTGTTTCTTTGAGTTATTTCTTGGTTCTTTATGTGAGCCTATATTGCTAAATATTTTCCTCTTATAACTGCTTTTAATGTGTGCCATAAATTTTTGAGAGTTGTGTCATCATTGTCATTCTTCTCAAGATATTTTTTAATTTCTTCTTTGAACTCATCAATCCAACGGTCCTCCAGTAGTGTGGATTACAGTTTCCACGTGGTAGGTGGGTTTCTTGTTTTCATCATATGGTTTATTTCTAGTTTGACTCCTTCATGGTCAAAAAAAATAGTTGGTATGCTTTTGATCTTTGTGTATCTTTTGGTATTTATCTTATGACCCAGTATGTGGTCAATCCTAGAGAATCATCAGTGTGGACTTGAGAAAAATGTGCACTCAGATTTTATTGGGTGCAGTAGTCTATAGATGTCTACTAGACCCATGGTGTCTAGGTCCTTGTTCAGAGCTTTAGTGTCTTTATTTTTTGTCTTGTTGATCTGTCCATTGTGGAGAGTGTCATATTTAAGTCTCCTACTATGTATGTATTTTCTTATATACGTTTTCATAGATGACAGCAGCTTCCTGATATATTTTGGATCTCCTTAATTTGTTGTATATATGTAGATGATTGTTAATGTCTTCTTGTTTTATGGTCCACTAATCAATGCAGTGGCCTTCTGTGTCTCTTTTAACCTTTTTCAGTTTGAAGTCTATAAGTATAGCTGTTCCTGCCTTCTTTTTTGGCCCATTTGCTTGTAGGATTGTTTTCCATCCTTCTATTTTCACTCTGTTTTTATCTTTTGCAGTTAGATGTGTTCCTATAGACAGCAGAACACTGGATTCTGTTTTTTAATCTGTCCTAGAACTCTGTCTTTTAACTAATGAGTTTAAGCCACTTACATTTAAAGATAATATTAATATACTGGCACCTACATTTGCTGTTTCTTTTGGTCCTTTTGTATTTTTATTCCTTGTTTTGAACTGTTCTTGTTCATTCTTCTGTTGGAGTTTGTGTGAGGGCTTCTTGTAGTATTTTTGGGAGTGGGAGTTTAGTCACGACACAATTGTGGAGTTTGTGTTTGTCTGAAAATGTCCTTATTCTTTCTTCATAGTGGAATGAGAGCTTCACAGGATAAAGTATTCTTGGTTGGCATTTGATGCTTTGGAGTTTGTTGAGAATGTCCCTCCACTTTCTTCTTGCCCGTAGTATTTCTTCAAAGTCTGAAGTCATCCAGATCGGTTTCCCTTTGTAGGTTATGTTTCTTCCCTCTTATGATTTTCATTATCCTTTCCTTGTCTTGTATTCTTGATTGTTTTACTATTATGTGTCTTGCTGTATTTCTATCATCATGGTAATTTCATGTTCTTTTTGCTTCTTGGATATCTACTTTCATCTCCTTCATATTAGGAAAGTTCTCTTCTATTATATGTGAATATCTTCTCAATTCTTTGGCCTTGCTCTTCACCTTCTGGTATACCTATAACTCTGATATCTCCTTTCCTCATGGTGTCAGCTCTTGAAGTGTTTCCTTTTCCTTTTTACTTCTTTTTCTGTTTTGATTTTATTTCTGTGTCTTTGAGTGTGCTAATTTGTTCTTCCATCTCATCTATTCTGTTTTATTACTTTTCCCAGCATTCTTTATTTCTTCTAGTGGCCTTTGCATCCCCTGCATTTCTTCTATTTTCTTTTCTTTTTTTTTTTTAAGGATTTATTTATTTATTCATACAGAACTGGGGTACAGACCAGAGATGTGGAGGGTGAGAGGTTTCACCAGAGACAGAGCAGAGCAGGGAGCAGAACAGGCAGATCGACGAAGTACACTGCTGAGGGGAGCAGCGGGCAGGTCAGGAGAGGTCTGCCACGCCATGTGGTCACCTCCGGGGCAGGCGGGAATCGAACTCATGCAGAAGTGGCTTAAGCTTCTTAGTGCAGTGCTTTAACCCGCTGCGCCACCAGGGAGGGCCCTCTATTTTCTTTTTTAAGGTCTCATTTTCTTTCTTCAATTAATTGCTTGCCTCATGTCGTTTTTTTTCTTTTTCATTTCTTTTATTCATTCCCTAGTTTGCATACTTCAATTCCTTGTTTGCATTCTTTTATTCCTTGATAGCTTGCCTCATATAATTTTTCCCTCTTCTTGTCTTTTTTTTTATCATGATGATTTTGAGTTCTATATCTGGTGAATGAGTAGTTCTTCTATTTCTTTGGTGATTTCTGGTGACTGATCTTTTTATGGTGAATTCTCCCCCTGTGGACTTGTTTTGGTATTTGTTTGTCTTCTTTTCCCTGTCATGTATTTTCTAATACTTTCTATTCATTGAGACACAGTATTGTTATTATTGACCGGCATTCTTCCTGGATGTTCTTTCTGGAATGACCTAGATTTCCAGACACTTCAGTTGTGGAGGATATTCTGAGCTGTGCTTTGTTTCAATATCTCCTATTTTTCCAGCCCCCACTGTGTGGAATTGTGTCTGTTATCTCAGCCAGTGACAGTCGGGTCTCTTCTGGTGTTCAGCTTCTTTCAGTAACACAGTGAGTTCTAGTTTCTGGAAGGTGCCTGTTGATCTTTGTAGCCTTCTGATGTCCCAGCTCCCCTCTATGGGTGGATGTGCCCATGGGAAATGTAGAGCATTATAAGTGTTGTAGGTCTCCCTGTAGCTGGGTCTGTCATTGAGCCAGTTATGATTTTGTTTACTTTCTGAGCACTGTGAGCCTTGCAGGGCAGTGCTTTACTGGCTCACAGGCCTTGAGGCCTCTGATGTGAGCACAGGGGAAACAGGGATGCAGGGAGTACCAGAAGTCTCCCAGTGGAGACTCCCAGGGAGGCCTCAGCATCTCCAGGGTTCTTTGTGCCCACTCAGAGCAGTCTCTCCCTGTACAGTCTTTCCCTACCACTTGGGGTCCACTCACACAGTTTAGTTGTCTCTCTTTAACTTCAGGCCTTTAATGCAGGTTTTGTGGGTAGATGTGTTAAGCAAGTAGACCAGTAGCAAGTCTTCCATCTGAGGCACTTCCTTGGGCCTCTCTATGCTAGGATATGCCTGTGGAGGGTTGGGGGAGTGTTAAAAGTGTTGCAGCTTCCCAGGGTTGGTCCTGTGGTTGATTCCATCTAAACGTTTCCTGCCCCCCCCCTTTTTACCTCTGGGGCTTTGTGAGACTTGCTGGTCTCCACCTTAATGGTGCAGAAGTTTCCAGGCCTCTGTTGTGGCAGTGGGGGATGCAGGGAATGCTGGAAGGGCTGCAAGCCTCGCTGCTGCCCCAGTTGCCAGTTTCAGTCCTCACCTCTAGGGCTCTATGTGTTCATCCCAGCAGTCTTTCCCCTCAGTTTAGGTTCCACTCACTGAGCTGAGTTGTCTCTATCTCCAGGGCTTTAGCACACTGAAGAAGCAGCAAGCCTCCTGTCTGAGGCACTTCCTAGCGCTTGGGTACCTCAGCACTCTCGGATCAGAGCGCCCCAATCACTGAGTCTCCCTCAGTTATCTACTTTCTAGTGAGTCCAGGATGCTCTCATTTGGGTTGAAACTTGTAGTATGTAAGTCTACAGTTCATTTTTAGTCTTATATTCTTGTGTGAGCTTGGATGTTGTGATTCGGCATTTTCACTCTGCTGCCATCTTGCCAGATCCTCTGTATGTAGGATTTTTTTCCAAACCATTTATTTTGTTTATCATTGGAGCTCATATGGGTCTCCTGAAAACAGCTGAATGTTTTGTTTTTTTGACCCAATTTGCCACTCTCTCCCTTTTGATTTGTGAGTTTAGTCCATGTCTTGGAATAGGTCTACATGTATTGGGTAAGGAACAGAATCACAAAAAGACAAACAATACAAATACAGATGCTATCGTGTGTATTTCCTTTTCCCTTTATTTAGGACATTTCTTCCCTTTATTTTGAGTGATATTGATAAAGATCTGCTATTATCGTTTTGTCATTGGTTTCAGGTTCTATTTTGTTTATTTTTTGCTGTTATTGATTTCTGTCTTATTTAATTAAGAGATTTCCTTTCAATATTTCTATTGTAGGGAAAGTACTGGCAATTCCTATTTGTGTGGGAAGGTCATTATTTCTACTTCATGACTGAAGGAGAGCTTTGCAAAATATAGCATTTTTTGCCTGGCGGTTCTTAATTCTAAGTAATTTGATTATGTCATGCCACTTTCTCCTTGCTTGTAGGATTTTCTAAGAGAAATCAGATAAAAACATGACTGACAAATCTTTATAGACTTCCTGTCTTTTTTCCCTGATAGCCACATTCCATATTCTTTTTTTTGCACTGAACTCCTGATAGTTTCATAACTACATTTCTTGGAATAGGACTACATGTGTTGGGTAAGGAACAGAATCACAAAAAGACAAACAATACAAATACAGATGCTATCATATGTGTGTGTGTGTGTGTGTGTGTGTTTCCTTTTCTTCCCTTTATTTGGGACATTAAGTAAGTTTTATGTTCCCTTGTCCTCTTTCTTTCTGGAATACCCATTATCCTTATTTTTTGAAAATTCCCCTCATTTCCCTCCTCTAGAGCATGTCTTATTTCTCATTCAATGTCGTCCCATTTCTTAATTTTTTTCTTAGTTTATTGTCAATGTGTTGTTTCTTAACCTCCAATAACTTTCAGTAAGAGGGTACGAGAAGTATATGTTGTAAGGCCTTGCATGTCTAAAATTATCTTTATTCTAACTGCCCATGACTTGGCTGAATAAATGTATCCAAGTTCAAGACCATTTTCCTCCTGAATTTTGAAGGCTTAGCTGTATTGTTTTCTTCTTTTCAAGCTGTCGAAGAGAAATCTAAGTCCATTTTGATTTTTATCCATATATATATGTATGTATATATATATATATATATGTGTGTGTGTGTGTGTGTGTGTGTGTGTGTGTGTGTACTCTGTTTTCTGCAGTCCAGAACTGGCTTCATTGAATGTGGCTTCATTGAATGTGTTTCCCAATAAGTGAAAATGAACTGGCTTCATTGAATGTGTTTCCCAATATATATATGTATGTATATATATATATATATATATGTGTGTGTGTGTGTGTGTGTGTGTGTGTGTGTGTGTGTACTCTGTTTTCTGCAGTCCAGAACTGGCTTCATTGAATGTGGCTTCATTGAATGTGTTTCCCAATAAGTGAAAATGAACTGGCTTCATTGAATGTGTTTCCCAATAAGTGAAAATATACTTATGCTAAGTATAAGTGCCTTAGCATAAGTATATTTTCACTTATTGGGAAACACATTCAATATGAAAACTCTAGCCAATAACTATGGGTCAATTTATGATTTTTCGTTGTTATCTCTTATTTTCATTTCTGTTTTCTCTATTTGAAACTCAATCTATGGTTATTAAAACTTAGGAACAGCTTTCTAAATATTCTCTTTTCCATTTATCGTTTTTTGCTATATTGGTAACAGAACTGCTAAACATTATCTTACAATCCTCTGATTTATTTCCACTCTATTTTTTATATAGTCTCATGTTTATTTCAACTGAATCTCTTAATATGTGAATAATTGGTGGAGAGAGGGTTATCAGTGGATTTTCTCCTTTGCAAAATAAGAGCAGTTTCTCTTTTGTCACCTTCAATGTCAAAGGCTCTCATCAAACTGGTGAAACTTATATATTTGTTTATAAATAAAGAGTAAGAAATTAAAAACCCTGTAACTGAATTTGTGGTTGGAGTTTGGTGACTCAGAGTTACAAAGAAATCCACAACAGACCTTTTCATTAGTGCTACTCAGAAAACTCCTGGAAATAGTATTTCAGTCTCCTAGATGGAGATTATAACTCTGTAAACATAGAAAAAAGAAATCAGGCAGAGGGTGGGGATGGAACAATTCTCCTCTTAAAATCAGAATATATATATTTACTATTCTTCTTTTTTTATTGTGGTTATAGCTTTCCTTCCTAGGATTATTTCCAACTTCTAAGCAGACATTATCTTTGTGATTTGGGAACAAAAAAATTGAATTTCCCAAATAACTCATTATCCTATATCTTTTATAGGCTTTCATATGCATGTTTTTAAATAATGATTACCATAATACTATCAAGTGAATCACTTTTCTCTAAGATTATAAAAATTTCTAAAGTTTTATTTTAAAAATCCAGGAGTAAATACACATATTCTCATTATAAGTCAACAGACTGTTCTAAGATTATGTACTGCACAAACGTGCAAAAACTGTCCTTACATGAAATGGACAAGGGATGCTAAAAGACATTAGCAGGGAATGGAATCAAAATGTCAAACTACAAGTTTCTACTGGCATCAAAGAACACCAATTACAGAAACCATCTATGGACAAGGGAGACTTTATGAAAGTCTACATAGAAACACTCTATTATACCATTAAAGCAAAAACGTCCAATATTGTATGCATTGAGGAGGAAATGAGTAAATGTTTAACTTACCACATCAACCCTCCCAAAATGGGGCACAGGCCAAGAGAGACCTTCTCAGTCAGTAACTCTTCCTGCAGGCAAAATGAGAGCATATAAGTGCTTAAGTTTCTCTGGCTGTGTAGGATGCTACCAGAGGTTTATTTCTCTGGCCTTATCCGGAGTACTGAGATATAAGCTGCAACAAGAGAGGTAAATGAGTGACCAAACAACAACAAAAACCCACAGACAGGGCTGAGGTTGAAACATATCAAAGTGATGTAACTAGTTCAGACCCCATCAAAATGTCCACCCTAGTGAGCTGCTAGAGACCTCACTATGGAAGCCCAAAACTAGCCCATGAGAGCTCCAGTGCTCCATGTACTTCATTCATACACTCTCTTTTTGTGGATAGCTCTCCACATGATCTACAAAGCATGTAGAGAATGCTTTTGTAAATAGCTAATGGGTATGTTGAGAAAATGCAAGAGAAATCACAACATTGAACATTCAACACCACACTCATGAAAGCAAATGGGAGGCTGTTAGTAGTTAGACAAGTATTGTTCTTAAGAGAAAGCACAAAAACAATAATTCTGTCACGTGGAAACAATAAATGTGGGGTAAAAAGATAGATCTGGGCCCTCCCTGGTGGTGCAGCAGGTTAAAGCACAGCACTGAGAATCTAAAGCCACATGAGTTCGATTCCCGCCCGCCCCGGAGGTAACCACATGGAGTGGCAGACCTCTTCTGACCCGCCAACTGCTCCCCTCAGCAGTGTACTTTGTAAACTGCCTGTTCTACTTCCCACTCTGTCTATGGTGAAGACTCTCGCCGCCCAAGCCTCTGGCCTGTACACCAGTTCTGTATGCACAAATAAGTCTTAAAAAAAAAAAATCTGAAAATTTCTCAGAATCACTAACAGAACTGAGAAAATGTATTTTTATCCCAAAGTATGTCAAAAAAAGACTGGGTGAGATAAATGTTTCTTCAAAAGTGAAAAAAACACAAGACACTGAAGAAGCCTAAAATCACAAAAAGAACACAATTTTCTAACATTCAAACCCAAAGAAATGGAGATCAGCAATTCACAAACTACGAAATTCAAAGTAGTTGTATAAAAATGAAATTAAATTAAATCAAGAAACATTTTTTTTTCTATTTTAGGTTTATTTAGGTATGCATACAGAACTGGGGCATAGGCCAGAGGTGCAGCAGGATAGGGGTAGGGGAGAGGGTGAGAGGACTCACCAGAGAGAGTAGGAATCAGAACAGGCAGATTTACTGCACAGAAAGGAGCCAGCAGGTGGGCAAGACAGGAGAGGTCTGCCAAACCATATGGGTCACCTCCTTAGAGGATCAAACCCATGTCACAATGGCTGCAAATAGCATCATGTGCTGGGCTATTTGTCCCACTAGCTACCAGGGAGGCCCCAGGAAACAAAGTTTAAAAAAAAAAGGTTACTAATGAAGA
Organism: Condylura cristata; assembly: GCF_000260355.1. Lineage (NCBI taxonomy): Eukaryota > Metazoa > Chordata > Mammalia > Eulipotyphla > Talpidae > Condylura > Condylura cristata. The sequence goes on along the minus strand of NW_004567106.1, from coordinate 262,263 downwards.
AACAATTTTTAAAAATGCTGGAGCTGAAGAATATAATGAATGAGATAAAAATTCAACCGAAAATGTATATCAGAGAGAATACATACATAGTAGGAGACTTCAACATGCCACTCTCAACAATGGACAGATCAACAAGACAAAAAATAAGTAAAGATACTAAACCTCTGAACAAGGACCTGGACAACATGGGTCTAGTGGACATCTATAGAATACTGCACCCCAGAAAATCTGAGTACACATTTTTCTCAAATCCACATGGATCATCCTCTAGGATTGACCACATACTGGGCCACAAGATAAACATCAATAGATACATTAAGATCAAAATCAACCAACTATTTTCTCCGACCACGAAGGAATCAAACTAGAAATAAACCATATGGAGAAGGCAAGGAACCCACCTACCATGTGGAGACTAAAACCCACACTACTGGAAGACCATAGGATCAATGAGGAGATCAAGGATGAAATTAGAAAATACTTGGAGAAGAATGACAATGACGACACAAGTCTCCAAAACATATGGGACACATTAAAAGCAGTTATAAGAGGAAAATATATAGCAATTCAAGCTCACATAAAGAAACAAGAAATAGCTGAAAGAAACAACCTAGTGTCCCACCTTAAAGAATTGGAAAAAGAACAGAATAACCCAAAAGCCAGCAGAAGACAAGAAATAATCAAAGTCAAATCAGATATAAATGAAATGGAAGTCAGGAAAAGAATCCAAAAAAATCAATGAAACCAAAATTTGGTTCTTTCAAAAAATAAACAAGATAGACAGGCCACTGGCCAGACTCAGAAAGAAAGAACAAGAGAAAGCACAAATAAACAGAATCATTAACGAAAGAGGAGAAATCACAACAGACCCAGCAGAAATCAAAAGAATAATCAAGAAAATACTATGAGCAACTATATGCAAACAAATTGGACAATTTAACAGAAATGGACAAATTCCTACAACTCTACAACTACCCAAAGATAGATAAAGAAATAGAACAGCTAAAGAGAACAATTACAAACAAGGAAATAGAAGAAGTAATCAAAACCCTCCCCAAAAATAAAAGTCCAGGACCAGATGGATTTACAGATGAATTTTAACAAACATTCAGAAAGGAACTAGAGCCCATTCTACACAGACTCATCCAAAAATTTGAAAAAGAAGTAAAACAACCAGAAATGTTCTACGAAGCCAACATCACACTAATACCAAAACCTAACAAAAAAACACAAAAATAGAAAACTTCAGACCAATCTCCCCAATGAACACTGATGCAAAAATCCTCAAAAATATCTTAGCTAACAGAATCCAACAATGCATTAAAAGAATAATACACCACGACCAAGTGGGCTTTATCCCAGGAGCACAAGGATGGTTCAAAATCACTAATGTAAACCATCACATCAACTGACAGAAAAATAAAAACCACATAATCATATCAATAGATGTGGAGAAGGCTTTCAACAAAGTTCAACACCCATTTATGTTTAAGGCCCTTGAAATCC
>NW_004567106.1:231723-258732 GCF_000260355.1 Condylura cristata | reverse complement strand
AAATACCGGATGGTTTCACTCATAGCAGGAGTATAATGGACCAGGCGAGAAAATAACAAAAATAATGAACAACCATATACCAGAGACATTTTGCACGGGGGGGAGAGGGAGGAGATGTGATCAAAAACTAGGGTGTGGGGAGGGAAGTGCACGGGATTTTGGTGATGGCACCCCGGTGACTTGGTGATGGGAAACCCGCGGGGATTACAATTGAGGTGGAAAAAAAAAATGTACAAATGATGTAAAAATAAACTGTTGTTAAAAAAAGGGAATCACAAATAGAGAACCCTGATATAAATCCATAGGTTTATGGGCAGCTAGTCTTTGACAAAGGAGCAAACAATATACAATGGAACACAGAAAGTTTGCTCAACAAATAGTGCTGGGAAAACTGGAAAGATGAATGCAAAAAATGAAACTAGACCAGTACCTCGCACCATGCACAAAAACCAACTCGAAGTGGATTAAACACTTAGACATAAAAATGGAAACCAGAAAATACCTGGAAGCAAAGATGGGCGAAATATTACAAGCATACACCTTTGTAACATATTTAAAAATACAGCACCCAATGCAACAATAGTAACGGGAAGGATAAATAGATGGGACTACATCCAGTTAAAGAACTTCTGTACAGCAAAAGAGATGTCATGTCTTTTTTAACAGAAAACAGACATCCCACTGACTGGGAATGGCATATCTTCAAACAACTAGCAACAACAAATGTTGGCGAAGATGTGGAGAAAAGGGAACTCTCCTGCACAGCTGGTTGGAATGCAAACTAGTACAACCACTATGGAAACTGTTTGGAGGTTTCTCAAACTGCTAAAAATGGAGCTTCCATATGGCCCTGCCATCCCACTGCTAGGTATCTACCCAAAAGACACAAAAACACTGATTCAAAAAGACATTTGCATCCCCGTGTTGACTGCTATTTATTTACAATAGGAAAGATATGGAATCAACCCAAATGCCCAAAAGTGGATGACTGTATTAAAAATGTGGTACATATACACAATGGAATGCTACTCAGCAATCAAAAAGATAAATTCATGCCTTTTCCAGCAACATGGATTGAGCTTGAAGGGATCATGCTTGTGAAATAAACCAGAAAGCAAAAGAAAAATACTGGATGGTTCACTCATAGCAGGAGCATAAAGGACAGGAGGTTTGGGGTTGGGGAGCAGGACTAATAATGAACAACTATTATCAGATACTTTTTACAGGGGTATAGTAGAGAATGGGATCAAAAATGGGGTGGGGGGATCTGCACTGCACTATGGTGATGGCACATGGGTGATTTGGTGATGGGAAGCCCATGGGGATTAGAACTGGGATGGATAAGGCACAAAATGATGGAAAAATAAACTATTACATTATAAAAAAAATTGCATGCATTGCATGCATTTCATGTACTGTATACTAGAAAATAAACTCCAGTGACTATGAATTTTTGTCTTTATTTTTTGACTATTGTGCCCTTAGTTCCTATAATTATGTTTAACACATACAAAGTGTTCAATAAATGTTAGATACTTGAGTTATATTAAAAAAAAAAAGTACGGGGAACCAAAGCTACAGAAATTTAACAATTCATAAAGGAAGACCACAAAAGATATCAGAAAACATAAGATAGTATTAATAAGTCCTTACTTATCAATAAATGCTTTAACTGCAAATGGGTTAAATTAAAAGCAGAGAGGCTGCACTGGTTTTCCTTTTTTTTTTTTTTAAGATTTATTTATGCATACAGAATTGGGGTACAATCCAGAGGTACAGGGGACGTGAGAGGATTCACCAGAGACAGAGTGGAGAGCAGAACAGGCAGACTGATGGAGTACACTGCTGATGGGAGCAGCAGGCGGGTCAGGAGGGGTCTGCTGCACCATGTGGATCACCTTCAAATGTGGATCACCTCCGGGCCCCGGGATCAAACTTGTACTGAAGTGACTGCAGTTCACTTGCAGTGCTGCGCTTTAACCTATTGCACCACCAGAGAGGGCTCCTGTTTTTGTTTTTACAGATTCAAATGTGTGATGCATGTAAGAATCAAACTTCAGCTTTAGGTAGAAACTATAAAAATGGAAAAAAGGAAAAGATATGTCATGCAAGTGGAAACTAAAAGCAGATGTAGTTATATTTAATATAAAATAGACCATAACATAAAAGCTGAAATGAGACAAAAGGAACAAATTCACCAAGAGGCTATACCAGTCATAAACAAAAATGTATCCAATACCAGAGGAGTTACATATAGTAAACAAATACTAACAGATATGAAGGAAGAAACAGACCACAATAAATTAATAGTAGGGAACTTCAATATCTAACTTATAATATCATTCAGATAGAAATAATATCATTCAGATAGAAAATCAGTAAGGATTTATGGACACTGTATAGATCTAACAAATCTATACAGAAAATTCCACCAAAAGCAACAGAATTCAATCTTTTCTCACTAAATGCTACAGAAATAGAAATTAATAACAGGCAGAACTGGAACATTCACAAATGCATGGAAATTAAATGACACATTTTTGATCAATGGATCAAAAAAGAAAACTAAAAGGAAACTAACTGGAAACAAATGAAAAAGGAAACACAATATACATTCTGTATAGGATGCTGTAAATGCAATGCTAAGAGATAAGTTATAAACATAAAGATCTCAAATAAGCAACCTAACTGTAAACTTTAAAGAACTACAAAGGGAAGACCAAACTATGCACAAAGTTACCAGAAGGAAAGTGTAACAAAAATCACAACAGAAAAAAAATGAAATAAAACTCAGAAAAGATTTGCTTTTTTACAAAATAAAGTTGGCATCCCTCTAGCCAGACTTTAAAAGAAAAAACAAAAACAAAAAAAAACATGGGGACGGATTAAACAAATAAGGAGACATCTCTGATACTACTGATACACTGATACTACACAAAAACACAAAAGACTACTTTAGACAAGGATAGTCATGCAAACTGGATCATCTATATTAAATGGACAAATTTCTAAAAAACATACAAACCACTAACACTGAATCATGAAGAAAAAGAAAATATAAACACCGAATAATGAGGATATTGAATCAGTAAGTAAAAACTTCGTAACAACCAACAAAAAGTGGTGGCTTTGCTGGCATATTTTACCAGTCATTTGAAGACTTAACATCAATCTTTCTCAACCTGTTCCAACAATTAAAGAGGAGGGAATATTCCCAAACTCTCATTTTATGAGGCATGTATTACCCTAAAAACAAAGACAGACAAAGACACAACTGAAGTAGAACTATAGACTCATATACCTGACAAATATTAATGCGAATATTATCAACAAATTACTAGCAAGGCCAATTTCAACAGCATATTAAGTGTTCATTCACCATGATCAAGTGAAATTTATCTCTGCAATGCAAAGATGGTGTACCATATGTAAACCAGTATCATTTAACAAAAATCTTATGATCACCTCAACAGACATAGAAAAAGAATTTGACAAAAATTACACATCCTCTAATGATAACTCTCAACAAATTTGGTATAAAAGACATGTACATTCAAATACAAAAGACATATATAACAAGTCAATACTCGGTGATGAAATGCTGACTGCTTTTCTCCTTAAGATTACAAACAAAGATGCTCACTCTCCCACTTTTATTACCACAGTAACAGAAATAGATATAGTCCTAGTTACAGTAATTAGAACAGAAAAATAAATAAAAAGCATCCATATCAGAAAGGAAAAAGTAAGACTGTCCTTTGGCAAGTGACCTCATCTTATATACAGGGTCAGCCATGCTTATATCAGGTAAAACAGATTTCAAACTAAAAAAGGTAACAAAATACACAGATGTTATATATAATGATTAAGTGGTCAACAGACCAGGAAAATATAATGCTCAGTAATATATACTCACCTAGGAAGGAACACCAAAATACATTAGACAACTACTGTCAGCTATGATAACAGTTTTAGAGAAAACACATATGCAGTAGGAGCTTCAAGCAAGACAGATCATGGAGACAAAAGATAAACAAGGATGTAACAGTTCTAAATAAAGACGAAGTTTTTACTTACTAATGTCTAAAAGACATTAGAGAACATTACACAATATGTGCAATGTGAGTATACCTTTTTCTAAAATGAACATGATCAATCTCCAGATTAAACATATATTAGATCACAAGACAAATCTCAACAAATACATGAGACTGAAATCGTACCAAATAACTTCTCTGACTATAAAGTCATCAAACCAGAAATCAACTACAACAAGCAAGAGATTGCCAATAATATGGACACTGAACAACATGCCACTGGGTTAATGAGGAAATTTAAAAACATACACTGAAACAAATGACAAAAATGACACTTTCCAGAACATATGGGACTCAGCAGTCCCATACTTTAAGAAGAAAGTATATAGCAATACAGACCCATATCAAGAAGAAAAAAATCCAATGAAACAACCTAAACTACCACCATGAGGAAAAAGAAAAGTAATTTAAAAAAAAAATACAAAAACCAGCAGGAAGAAATAATAAAAATTATAGAAAAAAATAAGTGAAATAGAAATAAAAATCTGAAAGCTGTTTATTTGAAAAAAAAAAAATAGACAAACACCAAGAAAGCTTACAAGGAAAAAAGAAACCCAAATAAATAAGCTTATAAATGAGAGGGGAAATTACAACAAACACAGTAGAAATCCAGAAAATTAAGAGACTACTATAAACAAATTTAATGACAAATTTAACAACCTCGAAGAAGGCCAAATTCTTAGAGATCTATAATCATCCAGAGCTGTATAAAGAAAAAAAACAAAAACAGTTACAAGTAATAAAATCAAAACCGTATTCAAACCCCCACCCCAAAAACAAAAGCCTAGGACCAAATTGTTTCACAAAGGAGTTCTACCAAACATTCGAAGATATACAAAAACTGTTTCAAAAAAATGACTAAGAAGGAACATTATAAAATATACCAAATATGTTTTACAGAGCCAACATTACACTAACATCAAAACCAACCAAAGACAACATACATAAAAACAGAACATCACAGGCCAATTTCCCCAATGAACACAGATGCAAAAATCCTCAATAAAATCCTACTAAAGTGAATCCAACAATGTATCAAAAGGATTATACACCATAACCCACATGGAATTTATTCCAGGGACACAAGGATGGTCCAACACCTGAAAATTAATTAATATAACCCACATATCAACAAAAAAGAGAAAGAAAAACCATATGAGCATATCAACAAATGCCAAAAAACCATTTGACAAAGTACAACATCCATTTATGATGAAAGCCCTTGAAATTCTTGATAAGAATTGTTCATTAACATAGGTAAAGCCATACACACAAACCCACAGCCCATATCATTCTTTTTTTATTTTTATAGATGTATTTTTTTTTTTTTACATCATTGTTCATTTATGTATAATGTAAGCTTATATCCTTCTCCTTTCAGGGTTTTTCTCAGTGGTAAAATACTGAAATCCTTCCCATTAAGATCTGGAAGAAAACAAGTAAGTCCACTCTCACCACCACTTTTCAATGTAATACTGGAAGTCTTAGCTAGAAAAATGAGAAATACAAGGAATCAATCAGGGAAAGAAGAAATAAAACTATTACTATTTGCAGATAATATGAACATATGTAGAGTCAGAGAACCTAAGAACTCTACAGAAAAACTAATTAAAAGAATAACCCATATCCATATCAAGAACCAGATAGTAAAGTAGTGGGTTACAAAATAAACATACAAAGATTAGTGTCCTTTCTACATGCAATCAATAAGAAGAAAGTGGAATCAAGAATAACAACCCAGGCTTCTTGGTGGTGCAATGGGTTAAGTCTCAGCATTATCAAGATATCAGCAGCCATAGCAACATTAAGTTTGATCCTCAGCCAGGAAACTGATCACAAAACTGAAGTAGACCTCTCCTGACTCATCCACTGCTCCACTTGGTAGTATATTTCAATCTGCCTATTCTGCTCTGTCTCTGGTGCATCCTCTCACCAACCCCAACCCCCTGCCACACATTTATACCGAGACTGATTCTAAAGCAATGAAATGTAACAATACAGTGGGTCATCATCACTATGAAAATGTCCTGTGCATCTTTTCTTCACCTACAATGCACATTTGCTTTGTTTAACCTGCAGCTATTTCCACATCTCCTTCCTAGCAGGACACCAGAAAAGATGGAGAAGAGTGAACAAGGAAAGTGGTAGAATATGACGTAGTGTAGAAAAAGTGGTTTATAGAGGGGAGCAGGATAGTTCATTCTAAGTATAATGGTTTTCAAGTAGAGATTGATATGATCAGTTTTCATATTTTTTATTGGATTTTGTGTGAAAAATAAAGTGGAGGTAAAGTTTTTTGGCAGCCCAGTTAAAGAAAAAGCAGTGCCCAAATAAAAAATAATAATAGTTTGGATTAGGATGACAGATCAAGATGAAATCATGTGAAAAATTTCCCTTAAGCAGTAGAATCAAGTTTAATGGTGTTAAATATTAACAAAAATATCCTATCTCAAGTAAGTATATAATACCAAATATAAGTTACTAGAACTGTAAGGAATAAGGGAATCCCTTTTAAGTCTGAAAACCTATGAGTCACCTAAGAGTGAATGCTGTATGTTCCACTTGATCATTCCCCACTGAGCATCTATCACTGATAAAATTTCAGACTCAAGGATACTAGCAATCAAAACCTGTATCTTTCTTCTAAATCTGCTCCATTTTCTGATTAATACTACTAATTGTGAAGGATGTTAAAGATATTACATGTGATACAAAATACGAATAGAAAGTCTTACTGATAAGATTTATGACTTACAGATTCATTCATAACAATGGAGCTATTCTTCCCACAAAAGTTAACCTTAAGAAAAGAATTAACTCATAATTCCATAAACATTTGAAAATGAATATAAAAGCATCGAGAAATGTTTAGGTACAGACTGCTTTGCTAAGAATATTACAAGAGTTAAACAAGTTTTGGAATAATTTTTAAAAAATAGTTTCAAAAGTTAAATGTCAATTTTTTTTTTAATTTTATTTATGCATACAGAACTGGGGTACAGGCCAGAGGTGCGGAGGCAGTGAGATGATTCACCAGAGACAAAGCATGAATCAGAGCAGGCAGATCATTGAAGTACACTGCTGAAGGGAGCAGTGGGTGAGACAGGAGAGGTCTGCTGCGCTATATGGGGTCACCTCCCGGGTGGGGTTGAACTTGCACTGAAGCAGCTGCGGCTGGCTTATGGCACTGCACCCTAAACCCATTGAGCCATCAGGGAGGGCCCTAAATGTTAAATCTTAATTGGCCTGTTTTTCTGAAGTTATAAAGCAATCATTTTCCAGCTGACAAAAGGCACAAGCTTCATTAATGACCTATTATAACACAACACTGCCACCTGGTGGAAGATATCACAGTAAAACATTTTGATTTATAATAAAGTTTGTTCAGTTTGTGAGTTTCTATAAAAGAAATGAAAAGGGGCCGTCCCTGGTGGCGCAAGGGGTTAGGACGCAGACCGCAAACTAGCCACTACGCTTTAGCCTGAGTTCGATCACAGCTTCAGAGGAGACCCACATGGTGCGGGCGACCTCTCCAGACTTCCCCACTGCTCCCCTCAGCAGTGTACTTTGTTGATCTGCCTGTTTTGCTCCTCACTCTGTCTGTGGTGAAACCTCTCACCACCCCTGCAACTCTGGCTTGTACCCCAGTTCTGTATGCATAAATAAATAAATAAATCTTTTAAAAAAAGAAATGAAAAGGGACTATATTGATGTGAACCTTTCTAGCCTACTACACCTAGATAAAACCAGTAGTAAAGAGAAATGACAGGAACCATGTTCACTCTATAAAAAGTATAAAATGACAATCACATTTTAGTTTTAGGAAAAGATGCATCCATGAAAGGATAGCATGACGTAATTTTTTGACATATGGTATATATCCTGATTATAGTGGTGGTCACAAAAGTATACACACACAAAAGTATACAGCGCGTGCGCGCGCTGTTAAAATTCAAGAAATGTAAACCAAAAGGCAATAGTCATTTTACCATACTTTTTATAAAAACAGATATAAAGTACGATAAAAATAGACATGTATATAAAAGGCGGCAAAATCATTAAAAAATGTGGGTTTACATACACCTTTTTACCCAAAGGTGATAGGTACAAATAAGATTTTTTTTTTAAAGATTTATTTATTCATACAGAACTGGGGTACAGGCCAGAGATTTGGAGGGTGAGAGGATTCACCAGAGACAGAGTGGGGAGCAGAACAGGCAGATCGACGAAGTACACTGCTGAGGGGAGCAGCGGGCGGGTCAGGAGAGGTCTGCCGCACCATGTGGTCACCTCCGTGGCAAGCAGGGATGGAACTCATGCTGAAGTGGCTTAAGCTTCTTAGAGCTGTGCTTTAACCCGCTGCGCTACCAGGGAGAGCCCAAGATGAGGTTCTAATCTGACACAAATATGTTGAAATATTTAAATAAGGCCCTGAAAGTGCTTCTAAAGGGGACCAATTTACACTAAAAATTTACCCTAGCATTGGGCAGATGAAAATTAACAAGCTACTAACCAAAAATTTAGGAATCACTGCTTAGCTTTGACTTTAGTAACCCCAAAAGGTGAGTTTTTTTTAAAAAATATTTATTTATTTATGCATACAGAACTGGGGTACAGGCCAGAGTTGCAGGGGCAGTGAGAGGATTCACCAGAAACAGAGTGGGGAGCAAAACAGGCAGATCTACCAAGTACACTGCTGAGGGGAGCAGCGGGCGGGTCAGGAGAGGTCTGCTACGCCACGTGGTCACCTCCGGGGCAGGCAGGGATCAAACTCATGAGGAAGTGGCTTTCGATTCTTTCCTTAGTGCTGCGTTTTAACCCGCTGCACCACCAGGGAGGGCCCAAAAGGTGACTTTTTAAGGCATTTGTATAAAATTGTATTTTGTTTTCCTCTAAAATCTAAGGGAATAAACAGGTGAAACTGGGGGCTTAATCTTAATGTCATCTTGGTATTTTCTAGATTCTGGAGAAGTCACATTTAAGTTATGTTAAAATTCCAGAAATCTGGAATACCCAAATTCACTGCATTTGTCAATGCCAAAATGCCACAGGTGCCAAGAGCTCACAAGAAGAGAGAACCCAGGTGACAAATGAAACCAAAATGAGAGCAAAAATCACATTTACACCATTGTTCTTCCATCTCTCCCATTTATATATCTGATATTCACTATGCCACATGGACTATAACAGCAATGAAGGACTATCAAACAGGGGGTTTATGAGATGTTTCAGAGGGAATCGGGCTGATGAAAGTAAACAAGCTACTAACCCAAAACTAGGAATTAGTATTCAACTTTGACTCTAGTAAATGCAAAAGACGTCTTTTTAAAGACATTTTTATGAGCTTGTATTTTGTCTTTCTCTAAAAGCTAAGGAATAAAATGGTCAAAAGGGGGCTTAGTCTTTCTGTCACCTTAGTATTATTATTGTGATGTAGGGAAAAATCAAGAGATTGCCAACAGATACAAGGCTTGGGGGGGGGGGCGAGGTAATGAAATATTTTAAATTGATTGTGGTGATGAATGAACAATGTTGTAAATGTCAGGCTGACCTGTTAATTAGCTTAAGTTATGTTGAAACAAAGCTTCAATATAGACTGAAAGTTCCAGGGAGTAACTAATAAATGTTTTCAAGGTCTCAAGCCTGATTTATGTACCCCAGATAACTGCTTAGGAATTTCCTGCTTCCCTACTGCCTACTTGCTTCTAAGTGCAAATGTACCTCTGCTGAGGCTATAAGTACTGTAACCTAATTGCTCAGGGCTCAGACTTGGGAGAAAGATGCTCTATGAGTGCTTTCTCATAAAGACTTTCCCTCTCTGAGTGCTGTCTGCTTCCTTACTGGAATTCTGCCATCACACTGGGACTATACTATCAATGCACCTGGGTAAGTTATATGGCATGTAAAACAGGATTGTATATTCTACCTTTTCCCCACTATTTCCTCAGCTCCTGAAACAGTGACTGGCAATATTAGGAATCCAACGAATTCTTATTGAGTGGAAAAATAAATTTCTGTACATGAGTAAACCATTATAAAACTCTATCATACCCAAAGCGATTAAAATAGGGCAGGTTGGCATGGCAGAAGCATAGTGTGTAAGTATAGGTGCCTTTTCCAGTAAAGAAGATGAAATATAAAAATTCAGCGGATATCAAGAGGGGTCTTGAAAACACTAAGTAGGGCCCTCCCTCGTGGTGCAGCAGGTTGAAGCTCAGCAATAAGAATCGAAAGCCACTTCCACATGAGTTCGATCCCCACCTGCCCCTTGAGATGATCCACAAGGCGTGTAGACCTCTCCTGACCCCACACTGCAACCCTCAGCAGTGTACTTCATTGATCAGCCTGTTCTGCTCCCCCATTCCATCTCTGGTGAATCCTCTCACAGCCCCTGCACCTCTGGCCTGTACCCCAGTTCTGTATGCACAAATAAATAAATATTAAAAAAAAAGAAAACACTAAGTAATTTACACTATTCTGAACCGATGGGAAGAGGAGTAAAATTTTGAATAAATAAGTAGCAATCAGGATATGTTGTTGAGAGAGCAATCAAGTGCAAAATGCTGAGAGTTACTAATACTACTCAAAGATGAAAAAGTGAAATAGTACCTTAGAAACGGATCAATACCCCTCAGGTGAGAAGCGTTAGGGGAAAACATGAGAAATTACTAAAATACAAAAACATGGATTTTGGAAATTATGGCACATCACACACATATACACCGTCTCTCGCACTGAATATCATCTCTAGTCAGCTTCTGTATGTAGTTCATTCAACTGGATGAGGACAAAGCTTAGTATGACCCCTGAGCTATTAAAAATTATTTCCAATTAACTAAACGGGCCCGCCTCAAGTATTTAACTTAGTAATACCAACAAGGCGCCCGACTCCACCGCTCTGAAAAGACCCCGGCTCTTCATAAATGTGCTTCTGAAAAGGTACTGTAAGGACAGCGGGACATAGCCCCGGTGTGCGCACCGGCCCGGTAACTGCAGGGGCACTGAAGTCTCTCAGCACTGGGGGACGGCTTTAGACGCCACAAAAGCCCTGCGCACAGGGCGCAGCGACCCAGACCCCGCGAGAGTCCGGGCCTCGGAGGGAAGCCTTTGAGGCAGCCCACCCCCGTACGCGAAGGCGACCACCCCTTCGGAGGGAGTAAAGTATCTAGGAGTAGAAAACAACGGGCTTTCTCTCCCAAAGCCACCTCACCTGCCTAGATGAAGCCAAGAGCTGCGCAGAGGAGGAGGTTCCTTCCGGCGGAGGAGGCGGGTGCAGCCCGGAAGCCACGTCCCAGAGGAGCAGCAGAGACTTCCGGCGACGCCACCTTTGAGGCTAGAGCGTTGCGAAGCGATTGCGCGGGCCCAAGGAGAGCGAGTCGGAGGAGGAGGTTGGAGGTTGGTTGGGTCTCCGATGAGATACACAGTTCGGGGCGCTCAGACTTTGGCGGGAGGAAGGTTTACGCCTCCATTCCGGGTGTTTAGTTTTCTTCATTTCAGTAGCACCTGAAATCCATTCCGCCCAGCAGCTATGCGTAGGAGATGGACACTGCTGGCGCTCCTCCAGTCCCTCTGGCTCACTCCAAAGAAAGGAAGCCAAGGGGCGCGCTGCTGAGTTTGGTTGATGGTAGAATTGACCTGAGGGGTACCAGGTCATTGCCTTGTCTCATGACAAAAATAGTGCCTGCTCAGTAAACGTTAGCTGTGGTTTTCATTTTTTTCGTTCTGTAGTCATTACCTCAGAGGAAATAAATATTAAAAAGCGTCCACTGAGTAGTCATAGATCCAGCATTGACTATTGACTTAAATTTACAAAACAGATTAAGATTGCAGTTCTTTATGCCAAGCTTGATATTTCACAGACTAGATCAACTAATAAATAAAAAGGGCGTGAAGCTTTTACTTGTTTGAAAATTCCAAATTTACATTTCTATAATTTACATAAATCTGCTAAATTTTTATCTAAGTTTTAATATAGGTTTATAAGTAAAGTGAGTAATTGGGTATGTATCTAATATGTATTCCCTTATTCCTCCTTTGTAACAAAACTCATAATTAGTCATCCTTTCCCCAGCACCAGAAATGATAATAATAAAATCTAAACCTGTCACAATACGGAATTCTTTTAGGAATGGTTATTGGTCAAGGGATGAACAAATGACTCAATTTGATTTAAGCAGACTAAAGAGAAGGAACATTTCATGCTTAGGAGAAAGTTCTACCACATTCTCTTCTTCAGGTGGAAACATCTAACCCAGACTGCCACCAGCAGTCATTTTTCAGGTGCAAGGAAGTAAAGCTAACCTGAGGACAGCTGAATCATTCTAAACATAGAGTTCACCTTCTTTCTGAACTTTTTGTATGTCTAATGTGCCTCCCTACAGTTTTCTGATAGAAATAATATAAAGATTAAATGAGTTTTTTAAAAAAGCGTTAATGGGGCCCTCCCTGGTGGCACAGCGGGTTAAAACACAGCACTAAGAAGCTAAAGCCACTTCCACATGAGTTCAATCCCAGCCTGCCCCGGAGGTGACCACATGGCGCGGCAGACCTCTCCTGACCCACCCACTGCTCCCCTCAGTAGTGTACTTCGTTGATCTGCCTGTTCTGCTCCCCACTCTGTCTATGGTGAATCCTCTCACCCTTCGCATCTCTGTCCTGTACCCCAGTTCCATATGAATAAATAAATAAATCTTTTTTAAAAAAGTGTTAATTACATTGCAAGTGCTCAATAAATACTTATTAAAACAGCATAAGATGGATTCTATTTCTTATAGCCAAAATTAATTTTCTATCCCTAAGGTTATCTGTAACAGTTGAAAAATCTATACTTCTCATACCAGCTTGTCATTGGAGGATACCTGCTTATTTAAGGTGAATGGCCAAAAAGCCAGCTGTCTAGGCAGTGTCACCAGACCGAGGGCAGAATCAAAATCACAGCAGCAGTGGAGTACACAGTAGCAGCTGTCACCTCTGCTGCCAGACCAGGGAACAGACAGTACAGGGTGCAGATTTGGGGACACAGGTTTCTAAACTGTTACACAAATGTGAAGAATACCTCCCCATTCCCAAAACTGGGAATTTGAGGACTTCAGTCCCACAAATTTTACTGCCTAGTTCAGTAGATTCTGATCCTTTAGTAAGTAGTAGAAAAACAAGAGGTTCTGCTTCTGAAACAATACAAACACAGACCCTTAAAACAGGTTTTAAACAGTGCCAAGCAATATTGCCAAGGTGAGGGAACAGGTCACATCAGTGGAATTCTTACCCAGGTGCACAATTGCCAGACACTCAGGCTGAGGTTCCAAAGACATTTTTTTTAAAAAAAAAAAACAAAGTGAAGATTGGGGAAAAGGAAAGTTTCTAAGGTCAGAAGTGGCCAGATGACTCACCCCAAATAGTACCCATAGTGTATGGAAGTCCCAAACAAAGGTCACTGTGGAAGATGAGGTAACACTGCAATACCTCACAGCAGCAATCTGAAGGTTGTGCTGGATTCCAAACCAGGCAGTTACTGAGTCAACAGCAAGAGTAAATGTTTACTGAGAATCAGAGGCTATGGTCAGCTCTTTGAGATGCTAAGCCAAGCCAGAAAGTGGTCCTTGCATGCAATGTCAGGTGTAGAGGCAGAGACAGGTGTAGTGGCTGAGTCTGCAATGGTTTGTGAAGGTCTACAGAAGTCTAGCCTCCTGGAGGTCTGGAATCCACTTCATGCCATGGAGGTACTTGATGATTCTCTCTTCAGAGGCTGTTTGCCAAATTCTATTTCAGTTCACTAAAGTGGCCTAAATGTAATGATAATCCACTAGCTATGAAAATATCTAGTGCTCAGATTGTGGTTCTTAAATACTATTCTTTTTTAAACAGTAAAACTCAGTAAAGAAATGCCTGACTACAGATATGGGGCAAGGAATATAAAAGATGTACCTGTGATATCTTTTCATATCTGAAAGACAACTAGAGTAATGTTAAAGGGATTCAGACATTTTTGACCTAAAAATGATGAGAAAAATTGAAAAGTAAAACATGATGACTTGATATATACATGTATTATGAATTGATTAGCACAATAAGGTGGTTAGTTAATCTATCACCTCACATAATTGCCCCTTTTTGTCGTGAGAACACTTAACAGCTGCTTTCTTGGCAACTCTTTAAGCATACCATTCAATATTGTCGCCATGCTGTATGTTAACTTACTTCATCTTAGATCTAGAAGTTGAATATCCCTTGAATAGCATCACCTCATTTCCCCAACTCCTAAGCCCCAGGCAACCATAATTCTATTCACCCTTCCTATGTATTCAGATTTTTAAGATTATAGATATAAAACAATACAATTCAGTTTTTGTCTTTGACTTATCACACTAAACAGAATGCTTTCAAAGCTATCCATGTGCTGAAAATAACAGGAATTACTTCTTATTTAACAATAGCATTTCATGCAAATATGTTCTTTTTCCTTTATCCTTTCATTCATCCATGGACACTTGTTTGTTTCTTTGTTTTGGCTATTGTGAGTAACGCTGCAATGATTATGGGAATCTGAATCTCTCTTTAAATTGTTGAGGAAATGCCATAGTTTTTTGTGGTTTTTTTCATAATGCTATACCAATAAACACTTCCATGGGCAGTGCCCAAGTTTTCCCTTTTTCCACATTGTTACCAAGGCTTGTTATCTCTTGTCTTTTCAAGAATAGCAACCCAAACAGAAGTGACTCGTTATGGTCTTCATTTGCATTTCTCTGATGTTTAGTAATAAGCACCATTTCATTTAGTTGTTGCCATTTCATATATTTGAAAAATATTCAGGATATTTGTCAATTTTTGATTGAATCATTTATATTTCTATTAAGTTGTATGAGTTTCCAGTATTGCGTGTTAACCTCTTATCAGATATATAGTTTACAACTATTTTCTCCAGTTCTCTAGGTTGTGCATTTGTAACAGGGTGGTCCCTAGGAAAAGGGGAAGTTCCAGGTTCCCTACCCCACCCAGAAGGAGGGTGGAGCTGAGCAGAGAAAAAGGAGAAGGAGAGAAGAAGAGAAGGAAGCAGAATGGAGAGCCAGAAGGAGACCTGAGGAAGCCACATGGAGCAGCAAGCATGTGATGAAGAAACCGTGCTTGTTTCCTGACACTGGACTGGTTAAGGCAGATGTGGGTGAGATACCTGTAGGGAGGTGACTATGGCAGTATTTATATTGATTTTGATGTTGCTCTTTTCCTCCCAGATTTGTCTGGTCATCTCTTTTCCATGGGTCCTGGCCAGAAGGTGCTTCAGTCTTGTGGCAGGCTTTCAGGCCTTGCTCTGGGCCAAACCCTTTTGGGTTGACTTTTGCCCATGAGGGAATGGGTAGCTTTGGATGTTTGATTTAGAAGTTATATTCTTTGTGTTCCATATTGTATATTTACTGTATTAAAGTCCCTTTTCAGTAAAGTTTTGTATGTTTTGTCTTGTTGCAGCAGATGGCAGAACCCACTTAGAGAAGGCAGGTTTGGGGATTCAGGGATGTCCCTCTCCCCCTGTCCTGTAACAGATTTGGGGAGCCCTGTAACAGATTCATTAATTGATTGTTTTTTGGTTGTGCATAGTTTTACTACAGGGAAAAAAAGTTTTTTTTCTTTTTTGATATATTAATCAACTCTAGAGAAAGCTTCAAAATATTTTATTTTTAAAGACTTATTTTTCATACTTGCTCTTTTTTCACAGCATAGGATTTCTTCCCTCAGATGTAGTCACTATAATTTCCACACCATCAATGCACCCACAGTTCTCCATCAGAATCTGTTGTGGTGTCCTCACTCCCTCCCCCTAACATTCTCCCTTCCCTTTATACACTGTATGTTTCAGATCTAGGATCAAATTTAAAGGGTTTGTTTTAAATTTTGTCATTTCTGAACCTTTGCTTGATTTCTCTACAGTCAACCTGTAAATGAGTCCGTCTGCTATTTATCTTTCTCCTTTTGGCTAAATTCACTTAGTATGAACCCTTCCAGTTCCTTTAATGTTACCGCAAATGGCATGACTTTTCCTTTTTGATCACTGAATAGTTTTGTGTGTGTAGATAGAGATTTCCTTTCAAATCAGTATTTTCTTATTGTTTGGGTAGATACCCTGGAGTGGAATTGCAGGGTCTTATGGCAAATATATTTTTAGTCTTTTGAGGAACCTCCACATTTCTTTCTATAGGGGCTGGGCTAGATTACGTTCCCAACTGACACAAGATAAGAAACCTCTATTATCAGACATATTCCAGATGGAGGGGAAATCCCTGAAAAATCAGAATTTCCATGCTAGCTCGTGTTATGACTCCCCCTCCTTTTCCGTATAATCAAAATATTCCAAGTAACCATCAGTTTTCTACCTAATTACCTCAGCCTCATAAGGTGCTGCCTGGCTCAAGTGAGCAAGCACTGCCTCAGGTTGGGAAAGTCCTCTTGGAATCAAAAATATTACAACTGGCTGATTAATAAAAAACAATTATAACAAAATTAATATTGTAAGACAAGGCAGTACTTAGAATTCTTTTACTGCCTGGATGAAAACCCAAATCCCATCTGTCTACTATCTCACATAATCCTTCTAAGAACTGCTTAAGTTTTCTATAGTTTCAAATAAGGAACTTCACCTAAATCCTCTATTCAGCTCTTGAGGAACTTTACTGTATCTCTTTGTGATTGACTTACAAGAGAATCACTCCACCCTAGCTGTCAACCTTACTCTATATTTCACATCTCCACCCTAATGCTTGACTGTCTTAGTAAAAATGAAAGTCATAGAATTGCATTTTAGGTCTAAAGGAATTTTATTTTTAGCCAACCATCACCATCATTAGTTTTAAATTTTATGGGCTTATCTTAATTTTAATAGTTCAATAATGTTATAATCTTAGCTGAAGGTCTATATGACCCCAAACTGCTCTCAGAAAATTGTGGTCTCAGCCCAATTCATTTGTTAATTGCTTACCTAAAATGTATAAAATAAACTTTTGCTGACAGCAGAATGGGAAGACTTGCACCCAACTCCAACTCCCGCGTCTTCCTCACGCCCGCTCCCCCTTTTCTCTTTTTGGAATCTCCGCTTGCCAATGCCACTCCCACCTTGAGACCCTGCCTGTTTGCCCCCCAATAATCCGTGATCAGGGAACAAAGAGTCTCCGACACCCAACAACCATTTAAAAGGTTTCTTTTTCTCCACACCCTCACCAGCATTTACTGTTTCTGTTTTTGGTTTGCTTGTTTTGTTTTTTGATACAGGCCATTCTCACAAGTGTGAAATGGTATGTCAATGTGGTCTTGATTTGCATTTCACTGATAAAAAGGTGATAATGAACATATTTTCCTGTGCTTGTAGGCCACCTACATGCCTACTTTGGAGAGGCAGAGGTGCGTATTTGGTTCTTCTGCACATTGTTGATTGGGTTGTTTTCTTGTTAAGTTGCAGAGCTCTTCTTAGATCTTCAACATTAATGTCCCTTCTCAGATATTTGTTGTGCAAATATTCTTTTCCTATTAAGTAAGGTATTTCTTTGTTTGGGTTACTGTATTTTGTTGTACTAAAATATCTTGTCTTGATGGAGTCTCAGTTGTTTACTTTCCTCTTTGTTTTCTGAAATTTTGTCATGGCTGTTTTCACCTGTTTTCTTTAAGGTCTGCCATTTTGAGTTGATTTTATCCATTTTGAGTTGATTTTTGTGTATGGGGTGAAATAGTGGTCTAGTTTCATTCTTGAAAAGACTTTCCTTGTCCCAGTGTATATATTTTGCTCCTTTGTAACAGATCAGTTGTCATTAAATGTGTATTATTTCTAGGATCTCAATTATATTCTATTGCTCTGTGTGTCTGTTTTTGTTCCAGGAGCATGCTGTTTGAATTATTGTGTGTTTATACTATAGCTTGCAGCCTGGGAGTGTGATACCTTCATTTTTCCACATTTTAGTCAGGTAGTCAGGGTAGCTTTCCTATTTGGATTTTCTTGTGGTTCCATATGATTTTCAGGAATCTGAAGAATCCTATTGAGATTTTTATTGGAATTGCACTTAATCTGTAAATTGCTTTGGGTAAGGTGGCCATTTTGACAATGTTAACTCATCTCATACACAAACAAGGATTATTTTTCCATTTCTTTGTTTCTTCTATTTATTTTAATTATATTTTATAATTTCTTTTTAGAGCTCCTTCATCTTCTTGTTAGGTTTATTCCCAGGTTTAATTTTGTTGTTGTTGTTGTTTGTTTGTTTTATTTTTGGTGGGATTGTAAAAGGGATGGCTTCCTTAATTTCTTCTTCTTTTAGTTTTTGTTAGTACAAAAAACATAACTGATTTTATGTGTTTGTTTTGTATGCTGCCACTTTGCTGAAAAGGTTTATTGTTTTAATTAGTTTTTCCATAAAGCCTTTGAGATTCTCCATATACATTATCATATCTTCTGCAAATAACACCTCTGTCTCTTCTTTCCAAATTTGGAATCCTTTATAGGTTTCTCTTGCCTGGTTATTCTAGCTGGATCTTCTAGTACTATGTTGAGTAATAGTGGTGTAAGTGGAAATCCTTGTCTAGCTAAATCTTATTAAATACTTTTTCAGCATCTCTTGATATCATGTAGTATTTTCTTTCCCTTTTGTTGCTGATAAATTTTTGGGTGCTTAACCATCCTTGTGTCTCACTTGGTTATAGTGTATAATCCTTGTAATGAATTGTTGTATTCAGTTAGCTGAACTTTTTATTAAGGCCTATCACATATGTGTTCATTAAGGATATTTATCTATGGTTTTCATTATTTGTTTTGTCTTTGGTTTTGGTATTAGTGTGATGTTTGTCTCAAAATGCATTTGGAAGAAATTCTTCTTTTTTGATTATTTGAAAAAGTCTGATCAGGATAGGTATTAATTCATCTATGAAGGTTGAGAGAGCATTCAACATAGCTCCCATATATATATACCCAAAAGTGGCTGTTTAGCTCCACCCTTGGGTAGTCGAAGTTCTCCCCTTGGTTATGCTGGGAGTTGTAGTTTCAGTGACTCAGGTAGGGGGTAGAGTTGTAACTTCAGGAACTGAAGTAGGGAGTGGAGACCACAAAACTGTAATAGGGGGTAGAGTCCACAAAATCTCTGCAAAGTTCCTTCAGGACATCCATTCCCCATAACAGTTCCCCTCTTTTGATTTTATACCACCATATCTATGATAGCATAGATCAGTGTAGTCTTAAAAGACAGCCTTCTTAAGGTTTCCAGTATATGCAAAAGAAGCAGCAATCATTCACCAGCAATGTTCATGAATGCTTAGTATGACAGTCATTACTGGAAAATAGTCCATCATTATAGGTATGATGGTCAGTACTGTAAAATAGTCCATCAGTGTAGGTAAGATATATATATATATATATCTTACATATATATATATATATTATATATCACAATAACAGGAACAAGCAAAAATTTTAAAAATTTGTTTAACTTGGTCTTCCCTGGTGGCACAGTGGGTTAAAGCACAGCACTAAGAAGCTAAAACCACTGAAGCATGAGTTCAATTCCCGCCTGCCCCGGAGGTGACCGCATGGTGTGGCAGACCTCTCCTGACCCGCCCACTGCTCCCCTCAGCAGTGTACTTCATCGATCTGCCTGTTCTGCACCCCACTCTGTCTCTGGTGAGTCCTCTCACCGCCCTGCACCTCTAGCCTGTACCCCAGTTCTGTATGTATAAATAAATAAATCTTTAAAAAAAATTGTTTAACTTTTCTAAGAACAAGTTCTCTCAACCTTGATCCCAACTTAATCCAACAATGTACAAACAATGCACTATTTACAAAGTCAAGCTACCTATTACCCACTTCTCTATTTTTGCATAAAATCATAGGGCAGACTAACCAAACAGCAACTGTTAGTTGGCCTTGTTGGAACACTCCCTATAGTATCAGAATGAACAGTCAATGTTCAGTCCACGTATGCTTTAGGAACAACGTCAGTCTCAGGAGATTCAACGTGGGGTTACCTCTTCTCAAGGTTACCAGGGCTTATTGATATCCAATCCTTCCAAATGGAGGCAAGCTTCCTCACCTTCTTTGGAGGTCTCTGGAACCCTGAAAACAAAGCAGGTTCTCCTCTTCTTGCTTCAGCTCTACTTGAAGTTCCTGGAGAATGAAAAGCACAGCTACTAAAGCACATTTCCAATTTCTTCAGTTTAAACAAACACAATTCCCTATAGAAGTTATGCAAGAACAGACTCATGAGTAGTAAAAGTTACTATTACAACTTCCATACTATGTTGGTATCCAGGGGAGAGAAAAAATATCAGTATTATTTCAAGCATAACTTTGTAAAATCAGTATATTCAGTTCTTTGTGGAAAATAAATTCTTCTACCGTCAAAAGGTCAATCAATTGGAATCAGTTGAGGTCTTTTACTGAAAACAAACAAAACATTTTTTTTCCTTTTTTTAAGTAACAATTTCTGCAAATACCTGACTATTGAATATAGTATTGTAGGACAATGATCACCTTTCACAATTTACATACATATCAAATACATACATATCAAATATAAGTTTTTTTATACATGTTTCAGAAAAACAATGTTAACAGTGTGTTCATGCCAAAGGTTTACCTTTTCCCAAGTGACAATGCTTCCTTTCCAGTTTTACTTTACTGCATATACCAAATTGGACAAATTGATCTGAATGATTTTCTCAGGGGAAAAGGAGAAATTTTGTGGAGTGTCTCAGGAGCTCTACTGAGGTTCCACAAAACCCCTCCAATGAACCAAATGACAAGCTGCCAAATTTACTTCCAATTTAGAGTTCTGGGCACCTTTGTCACAAATATGAAGAAAAAAAATAGCAGCAATGACAAACTCAATTTCTGTGAAAGCTCTGGCTCAGTTCAGTAGACCAATGTTGACAGCCTTTTAGTTTTTCTATTTTCCTTATTTCATAACCAGATAATCTTTTTTCTAAAAAACCTTAATTATTCCAAACTTCCATTTGCCTGACATTGGAAACAACCCAAGTAAAAAAAAACAAAAAAAAACAAAAAAACTATACCAATACAACTTTTTTTAAAAACAAATGCGTTACCATGAAGATTACATTTTTACTTGTTTGTTTATAATATATATAGGCACCATTAAAACCAGTTTAGAACACCTCGAGGCCATGACAAACACAAGTAAAAGACATATAGGCATGCAACATATAGACACAATTTTCTTAGTTACACCACATGGAACCATATGTTAGCTTCAGTTTTACTCATGTAGGCCAAAATGATTTAAAAAAAAAAGTAAAAAGAACAAAAGAAAAAGTTTCCAAGGAAATCTCAAGATCAGCTGAAGACTTTATTGTGTAGTAAAGTCAGATTATTTAAAAAGTACTGCTGGCGCAATTGCACAATGTCATTGTTATATTCCTACATGTTTCCAAAAGAAAAAGACTGGTTAGAGCATGTTTTTCATCTCAGGGTTTCTTCAGAAAGTGTATTTTGAATACATTGCTTCATAGCTGGAAAAGAAGAAAAGTTACTACTATTTAAGTTTTTGTCTTTTTCTTAAATAAGTAACTCAGGTTTTCAATGAGTTCCCTAGAGTGTTATTTTAAAGGACCTTTTTAGGTTTTAGTGGCACCCCTGCACCCCCCTCCCCATCCTTCATCTGAATCTCTGCTGTGTACTATCATTTGTCTCCTTTCCTTGGTAGTCGTCTCTTGATTTCTGCTATCCTGTTTATTCCTTGTTGTCTTCATCTGAGTCTCTGCTGTGAGCCATTATTTTTCTCTTTTCCTCCTTCCTCGGTTCTGGGTTCAATCCACTCCATCTATATTCTCTCCTGTAATCTCTGCATGAATCATCATGTTGAGGTGCCACTGACTTTCTTCCGTGTCTTCTGTCATTATTATGTCTCCTGTTGACCCATACCTGGGTCATTCGTACTTCCAATGTCCTTCTTTGCAGTAAGCACACTGATTCCTTCCTAGGGGTTCACATCTCCTAGGTCTACCTGCCATTCTGTTACTGTTTCCCTGAAACTCTGTTCTATCTTGCCTCTGTACAAAAACAGTCACAGATTTAGGTCTCCTTTCCTCTATGTTATTACACACTCCAAATGCCAGGTCTACTAGATGGGATGGACTCATCTCTATGATGCCATCTACCTTTGCTAGTTTTCTCCTGATGTCTGGGGCACTATGTGTAATGAATGCCATAGTGATCCGAGGGGGCATTTTCTGGGGCATCTGGATTTATATCCCTGTGAGTGGCAAATGTCTGGATAATTCGTTCAAGGAACTCAGATGGGCCCTCATTAGCTCTCTGTTCAAGCTGCAGAATTTTATTGAAATTCATTTGTTTGGGAATCCCCTGCTGCAGCCCTACCAATAAACACTTTTTATGGAATGCTAACATTTCTATTTCCCCTTCATTGGGGTCCCCGTTGGGTTCTATCATTGGGATAGCCAACGTCTGGTTCTGGGATTCTACATCCTGTTGGAGACAGTCAGCCTCCTCCCTGGCTTTCTTGAAAAGCATCCTCTGCTCATCCAAGGTCAATAGAGTTTGCAGCATTGACTATAGGTATCTGCCCGGTTAGTACGGTGAGAGAGAAAGATAAAAGCAAACAAGTTTGTCATCCTCTTAGGATCCTGCCTATAAGAAGGAACGGTGCTTCGCCAATTTAGGAAGTCTGTATCATTTGTTACATTTTTGGCTCAGTGAGAAGTGGTGGAGGAAACAACTCAGGGAAAGACAGCAGGATACAAAGTAACTGGAATACCTTACCAGCTAGGCTGACTGAAAACACTGAGTCACGTGGTCCAGAGAGCCATTTCCCGAGCAAGAGATGTAATTGTGCCCTATTTATCCCCCAAATGTCCCAGAATTCCTGCTACCTCTGCCCTGGGGCCTCGCAGTTCTCTCCCTGGTACTGCTGGGAGTTGTAGTTTCCAATCACTGGAGTAGGGGGCAGAGTCCAGAAAGCTGGAGTAGGGGGTGGAGTCCATATGACTCTGCAGAGTTCCTTCAGGACATCCTTCCCCTCAACAGTTTCAGTGACTGGAGTACAGGGTGGAGTTGTAATTTCAATAACTGAAGGAAGGGGTAGAGTCCACAAAACTGGGGTAGGGGGTGGAGTCCACAACTGCAGAGTTCCTTCAGGACATCTTTCCCCCCTAACAGGATGAGTGTATAATTCTAAGATTCTGTCCATTTCATCTAAATTGTTGAAAATGTTTGCATATAAATATTCATATTGATCTTTTATTTTACTCTGAATTTCCACAATATCTGTTGTAACCTCTTCTCTTTTCTTTAGTGAGCCTACTAAGAGGTTTTTCTGTTTTGTTCATTATTTCAAAGTCTTTATTGTTTGACTTTTGAGCTTTTATTTCCTTTTCATTGTTCATTGTTTTCTTGTCCAGTTTGTATCATTTCCTTCTTTGTGCTGACTTTTTTTTTTTTTAATGCTTTTCTAGTTTGAGAGAACTGGTTGTCTGGGCTTTTTTTAGGCTTTTGTTGCTATATCCATCTCTTTAGAACTGCTTTTGCTGTATCTCATATATTCTGGAAGGTTGAGTCATTATTATTTGTCTCAAGGCATTATAGTTTTTCTCCTTTGAGCTCCCTATAAATACAGTGGTCATTCAGTAGGACATTGTTCATTGAACAAGAGTATTTCCTGTCTTCTTATTATAGCTGATTCTTCAATAAATTTTTGGTTAGAGAATTTGTTGATATTTGTCTTTTGAACTCATATGTGGTCAATCCTGGAGAATTAATCATATGCACTTGAGAAAATGGTATGTTAGATTGGGGGGTGGACCTGGTGCCTTATAAATGTTTAGTTAGCCCAGGTAGTTTATTTCATTGTTTATAGTAATTATGTCCTTATTTGTTCCCTGTCTCATTGATGTTTCTATTGATGAGATTGGGGGGTTGAAATCTTTAATCACATGTAGGTTTTCTCCAATTTGTTTTCAGATTTGACAGTAGTCATCTGATGTAGTATGGTGCTCCCTCATTTGGTGAGTATATATTGATACTTGTTAGTCTTCTTGTTGTACTGTTCCCTTAGGCATTATATGTTGTACATCCTTGTCTCTCTTCACCTTTTAAAACTGTAAGTCTATTTTATCTAATATAAAAATGGTTGTTCTTATCTTCCTTTATTTGCCATTTACTTGCAGAATTGCTTTTATCCCTTTACCTCCAGTTTATGCTAATCCTTAAAATTTAGGTATTTTTCCTGAAAGCAGCAGAAGGTTGAATTCTGTTTCATAATCCAACTAGATACTCTCTTTTTATTGGTCATTTCAGTTCCTTTGATTTCTATAGCCATTATTGATATTTCTTACTTGGGACTGGGCAGGAAATGATTATAGCCTTTGGTTTCCAGAATTCTTGTGACATGTCTCTTGTTATTGTGGAACCTGAATTTGTACCAGTGCCCTCCAGCAGAGAAATATCGACTATTTCATAATTATTTCACAATGTACTGTGCTGTTCTGTTGTGCAGTGCTATGTTATCAATCCAATCAATCACAAATTATTGACTCTATATTAAATGTATATTTGGACAATTACTATGTTTCTTGAAAACAGCATAAACATATGAGAAGGATCCAGCAGGAACTAGGTGTGGAGCTTCCTGACTTTTTAGGATTTTCCTTCATACTCAGACTTTGTCAGACAGCATGAGTTAGCATGGCTTATGCCACTTCAGTCTTCTAAAAATGGAGCTACCAAATGACCTAGCAAAGGACACAACATCATTAATACAAAAGAATACATGAACCCCTGTATTTATGATAGCTAAGATGTGGAATCAACCCAAATGTCCAAAAATAGATGACTGGATCAAGATGGTGTGTGTGTGTGTGTGTGCACCATCTATAGTGTGCCTATATCATCTATCTATCTATATATATAAAACCATCTATAGTATACATATATACATACATACACACACACCATCTATATATATATATACATATACATCTATATATATCTATATACATATATATACCATCTATATATGTTGAAATACTACCAGCAATTAAAAAAAGATAAACTAATGCCATTCACAGCAATATGAATGGAGCTAGAAGGGATTATTCTTAGTGAAATAAGTCAGAAGGAAAAAGAAAATTGCCAGATGGTTTCAACTATAGGAGGAATACAAAGGATCTAGTGGGGGGAAAATACAGAAAACTATAAATCAGAGATATTCTGCAGGAAAGGGTGTGGGAAAGGGATCAAAGGGAGGGTGGGAAGAGCACAAGGGACTATGGAGAGAGTGCATAGGTGAAGTGGTGGCAGGAATTCTATAAGAACTACACCTGAGAAAAAAAGCAAATGTACAAAAATGAACAATGAAATAAAAAACATAAATAAATAAATTGTTTAATAAAATAACAAAATTTTAAATTAGAAAAAAGATACACACATATTTCACATTACTTAAATCACAGAAATAGCAGTGTTTGCAGTCCATCTTTTCTATAAGTAGGTTCAAGGCATTTTCTGAGCATCTGACTGAAGATTAGTTTAATACCATTTGTCTCACATGAACCATACTAGTACATGAAAACTTTTTAGGTTTTATTTATTTAAAGGAGAATTTTAAAAGCAAGTTGAATGCAGAACTTCTTTTTTTTTTCTACAGTTTTTTACAGTTGCTTATAATAATTTTTTTAACAAATATAACTGGCACTGACAGTTATATAGCACAGGTGTTATAACAAAGTTAGAACAACACAAATATATTTTCTTATAGTTCTAGATGTTAGAAAACTGACATCAAATTATTTGCAGGAAATATTTTTCCTTCTTTGTATCTTCTCTGTCAAAAAAAAAAGTCTTACATTTTTCTTTATATAGATTTCTTACCTCCTTTGTTAGGGTTACTCGGGTATTTATTTTTTAGTGTATCTGATTAGGATCAATTTCATAATTTCTTCCTCATCAATCTTGTTGTTTGTATTTGGGAAGACAGCTAATTCATGACCATCCCTATCTAGGACCAGATCTTAGTGTGAAAGTTTTCAGGCTTTCACCACTGAGAATATTAATTGTGGGTTTGTTGTAAATGGCTTTTGTTATTCTAAGTTGTGCTCCATTTATCCCCATATTTTGAGGATTTTCATTTTAAATAGATGTAAGATCTTCTCAAATCCTTTCTCAGCATTTTTTGATATGAACATATAGTTTTAATCTTTTTCTTAATGTGATGAATTACATTAATTGTTTTTCAAATGTTGAGTCACCTTTATGTCCAAGTGATCCCACTTGGTCATGATGTATATGATCCTTTTAGGACATTGTTGAATGCAGTTTACTAATACATAATTAAGAAGTTTTGTATCTGTGGTGATTAGGGAAATTGTTTTATTTCATTTTTTATGTTGCCTTTTAAAATTAGTTACTTTTTTTTCTTACATCATTTTAGCCTCCATAGTTCTCCCACAAACTGTGAACCATCACCATATTCCCTTATGATTTCTCTCTCTGTTTAGCTCACTCTCCACTCCACTCCTTTGTCATATGCCTCAGTTCTATAGTCAGAATGCTAGTTTTGATATTTTTTGACCTTTTGCTTGGTTTCCCTATACTCCACAAATAAATGAAAGCATCACGTATTTATCTTTTTCCTTCTGCTAATTTCAGCTAGCATAATCCCTTCCAACTCTACCCATATTGCTGCAAATGAACTTGTCTTTTTTGATTGCTACCTAAAGTAATATTCCATTATTACAACCACTTTGATCCATTTGTTGATTGGGGACATTGGGTTTCCAATATCTTGATTGTCATAAACAGTGCTGCAATAAACACAGGACTCAAGTTAGTATTTTTTTTTATTAAAAAGTTTATTTTTACATCATTTTGCACATTTTTTTTTTCATCTCAATTGTAATCCCCACGGGTTTCCCATCA
>NW_004567106.1:223668-225203 GCF_000260355.1 Condylura cristata | reverse complement strand
TCTCACCCAGGTATTGAGGATCAGATTTGCAGTCTTTCTGCAGCCTGGGCTCCACTCACTGAGCTGAGCCGTCCAGCTTTACGTCCAGGGTTTAGAGTGGGGCAAAGCGGCTCCTGCAGCCCCTGTAACTTCCAGGGGCCCGGTTTTCCCGGGATTTCCCTTCTGGGAACTACCCAGTAGCCGATTCCCTCGCAGTTATCTACCTTCTAGTGAGTACAGAGTGTTTTCGTTTGGGTTAGAACTTGTAGAAAGTGAGTCTATAGTCCGTTTTCAGTCATCAATTCCTATGCCGGCTTGGACGCAGTGATCTCGGCGTCTTTACTCTGCCGCCATCTTCCGGAAGTCCGGTTTTTATATAATTTTAACGTCATAATATGTACTTGGTAGTATTCTTTCTTTCTCAATTTTTTGAATGTTTGGTAGAACTCATTTGTGAAACCATCTGGCCCTAAGCTTTTTGGGGGGGAAGGGATTTGATGACTTTTAATTTGTTTCCTGTAATTTGTTTTCTTAGATTTTGTATTTCTTCTTTGTCCAGCTCTGAATAATGATTGTTATGTCTTCTTGTTGTTTTGTCCCCTTAATCATAATGTAGTGGCCTTCTGTGTCTCTTTTAAACTTTTTTAGTTTGAAGTCTACTTGATCTGATATAAGTATAGTATAGCTGTTCCTGCCCTTTTTTTTTTTTTTTTTTTTTGAGAGTTTTGATTACTGTTTCAATTTCCTTGCTTGCGATTTTTTTGGCCCATTTGCTTGTAGAACTGGTTTCGGTTTCTATCTTTTATTTTCAATCTGTTTTTATCTTTTGCAGTTAGATGTGTTTCCTGCAGACAGCAGAGTTTTGGGTTCTGTTTTTAAATCCATTCTGCAAATCTGTGTCTTTTTATTGATGAGTTTAGTCTATTTACATTCAGAGATAATATTGATATACTGGCACCTATGTTTGCCATTTTGTATTTTTATTCCTTATTTTAAATTGTTTTTGTTCATTCTTCTATTGGATTTGGTTTGAGGATTTATTGTATTATTTTTTGAAGTGGAGGTTTAGTCATGAGGAAATTGTGGAGTTTCTGCTTGTCTGAAAATGTCCTTATTCTTCCTTTGTAAAGGAAGGAGAGCTTCCGAGGATAGAGAATTCTTGGTTGGCATTTAATGCTTTGGAGTTTGTTGTGTATGTCCCTCCACTCTCTTCTTGTATGTAGGGTTTCTTTGGAGAAGTCTGATATCATCCAGATCTGTTTCCCTTTGTAGGTTATTTGTTTCTCCCCTCTTGTCATTCTCATTATCTTTTCTTTGCTTGTAGTCTTGGAATTTTTATTAAAATGTGTCTTGCTATGTTTCTGTTATCATCATGGTAGTTTGGTGTTCTTGTTTCTTGAATGTCTAATTTCATCTCCTTCATATTAGGGAAGTTCTCTTCTATTTTCTCTGTGAATATTTTCTCGATTCCTTGGCCTTTCTCTTTGCCTTCTGGGATACCTATCACTCTGATGTTTCCTTTCCTAATGGTGTCAGATAGCTCTTGAAGTGTTTCT
>NW_004567106.1:204828-220693 GCF_000260355.1 Condylura cristata | reverse complement strand
TTTATTTACAATTGGAAAAACATGGAAGCAGCCCAAATGCCCAAAAGTAGATGACTGGATAAAAAAGAAGTGGTACATATATACAGTGGAATATTACTCAGCAACCAAAAAAGAGAAACACATGTCTTTTCCAGCAACTTGGTTGGAGCTGGAAAAGATCATGCTTAGTGAGATAAGCCAGAAAGACAACGAAAAATACCAGATGGTTTCACTCATAGCAGGTATATAATGGACCAGGCGAGAAAATAACAAGAATAATGAGCAACCATATACCATAGACATTTTGCAGGGGTGGAGTGGGGAATGGGATCAAAAATGGGGGGGTGGGGGTGGGGAGGGAAGTGCACGGGATTATGGTGATTGCACACGGGTGACTTTGTGATGGGAAACCCGCGGGGATTACAATTGAGATGGGAAAAAATGTACAAAATGATGTAAAAATAAACTTTTGAAAAATAAAAATAAAAAATGGCTTGATGGCTTGCTCATTTAATTTTTTTTCCTTCTCATTTTCTTTTTGTTCGTTTATCATGGTGATTCTGAATTCTATATCTGGTAGGCTGAGCAGTTCTTTTATTTCTTTGGTGGTTTCTGCTGACTGATCTTTTTGTGGTGAATTTTTTCCCCCTGTAGACTTGCTTGAATATTTGTTTGTGTTCTTTTCCCTGTCGTTTATTTTCCAATGCTTTCTATTTGTTGAGACATGGTGTTTGCTATTATAGACCAGCATTCTTTCTGCATGTTCTTTCTGGGAAGGCAGAGTGACTTCCAGACACTTCAGTTATGGAGGGTATTCTGAGTCATGTTTTGTTTCAATATCTCCTGTTTTTCCAGTCTCTACTGTTTGGAATTTTGGCTGTCATCTCTTCCAGTGATGCTCAGGGGTGTCTTGTGGTGTTCAGCTTCTTCTGGTAACTCGTTGAGTCCTTCCTTGTCTCTGTAAGGTGCCTGTTGATCTTTTCAGCCTTCTGATATCCGGGTTTCCCGCTATGCTTGGATGCAGTCCGAGCTGAATGAGCAGGAAGCCTCTATCTGCGATTCTAGAGCCTGGGCATTCTCCGGATTGATCGCAGTTTCAGTGTTCTGCTTATCCTGTCTATGCCATTTCCAGGTAGGTATTCCCTTATGGGAACTCCCCAATTGCCAGTTCTCCCTCAGTTATCTTCCTTCTAGTGAGTCCAGGGTGTTCTCATTTGAGTGAAACTTGTAGCATGTAAATCTGTTTTTATATAATCCTGTGCAACCTTGGGTGTAGTCATCTCGGTGTCTTTACTTTACCACCATCTTGCCTCCTCCCGAGCTGGATGAGCTGGTCCGTCCCTTTTCCAAGAATTTTTAAGTTCCTCTGTTGATCTTTTAATATCCTTCAGTCCTTTATTTTCTTATTTAAAATATCAATTTGTTTTTTCTCTTCATTATGTTTCTCCTTTTCCCTTTTGGTTTTTAATTAAGATGAATTCTTTATCTATCAGGCTGAGAAATTTTTATGTCAGTTTTTGGATTCTGGAAGCTGGATTTCTTTCTGTGTTGCATTTTTGCTAGTAGGTTTTGCTTATCACTTGCATTTTTTTTTCATTTTCCTCATTGTTTGCATTCATGTTTGTTCTAGGTGTAGGGCCATGTGGTCATTGGTGCCCACTGGCATGACTTCTATTTGCTTTTACCAGAGCATGTATGGGCCCAGGTGCTTGGCCTCAGGTAGTAGGTGGAGGTGGGGACAGTTACTCCTGTTGGTCTTCCCTCAGATCTCACCAACAGACCTTTCTCCTGATGGCCAGTGGATGGATCTGCAGTCTCCCTTAGCTGCTGTGGCAGTTGAGTGCTTTGGGGAGTGTGGGCTCCCATGGCATGAATGGTCTGCATGCTGCCTGGACCACTTTTGCAGCTGGGTAGGTTCAGGAGAAGGGCTTCCCATGGCACCTGTTTGGCCAGACAGCTACTGCCATTGGGAAGAATGTCCCATCAGCTCTTTTACCTTGGTGTAGGTGGATCTACGTACTATCTTGGTCATTGTGGGTAGTTAGATTGGGGGAGGATTCTGTGGCTTCCATGGAGCTTGGGATATCCAAAGATCCCTAATATAGGCCTTGTACCTTGAGCTCTGAATGTGTTAACTGGCAGATGGAGCTTGTTGAGTGTGATGCATTTCTTAGTATTTTTGGGGGTAGCTGAGGTAGCTTAGGGCCCTTGATGCTAGGGCATCACAACCACAAGGCTCTTGTTTTGTCAGATTCACTTGGATTCCTGAGCTACTTGAGTTATATAGCTAGTGCCTGGCCTTTCAAGTTCTCTCTGATCAAGAGTTACTAGTGGGTGGTGGTTTTGCCCTGTTTTTTAGTTGGTACCAAAGGTCTGAATGAGATGCTCCTCCCAGTAAACATTTACTCCTGAGTTGCCTATCAAGGGGGAAAAAAAGAAACATAAACTTTCTGTCTGCTCCTGTAGAGCTGCTGGCTGGTGCAGAAGTCTAAGTTACTCACTTGGGAGTATTTGAAGATTCCAGATGTAGGGTGGGACACTAAGGGCTCCTGACTGGGGCCCAGTCTGGGCTAGAAGATGTTAGCCAGCATGGTAGGCTGGGCTTCCCAGGTGTCCATGGAGAATGGACTTCTTTTTGTGTCCCCCCACCATCACTTTGGTTCTTGGACAATTGCTTCCTGGAGAATTGCTGGTGTTCCATTGCTTGTTTAAAGCATATGGGTTTTGCTAAGGGCTCATTATCAGTCCTTTTCTACTTGTTTTTAAGAGAAAGGTTGATCTTAGCCTCTCTGTTCTGCCATGTTGTGGGTGGAGACAGTGTGTTGCCTTTGTTATTAGAGTAATGGTGGTCTCCCAAAATGTATTTGAAGGTATAATTTCTTTTACTTTTCTTTTCTTTTCTTTTCTTTTCTTTTCTTTTCTTTTCTTTTCTTTTCTTTTCTTTTCTTTTCTTTCTTTTCTTTTCTTTTCTTTTCTTTTCTTTTCTTTTCTTTTCTTTTCTTTTCTTTTCTTTTCTTTTCTTTTCTTTTCTTTCTTTTCTTTCTTTCTTTCTTTCTTTCTTTCTTTCTTTTGTATAGGATAGATACTAGTACAACTTTGAAAGTTAGTTAGAATTCACATCTTGGACTATTTACTGTCATGCTCCAGCTCCATCTATATACATATATCAACCTTACTAATACATCAGAGATAAAAGCTACTTAATATAAATTTAGTTATGATAAGCCATTTATTTATAACATGAAAATATAGATTGATAAAATCTTCCATATGCATTTCTCTGCAATATTAATGAAATAAAACAACATAAGAATATGAACATATCAGATTATTCCATTCTCCAAATGTATTAATAGTAAATAACTTACAACAGTGTCATAATTAAATTCTAGAAATTTATGGAGCTGTGAGCAGTTCCTGTTCTCAAATATGACCTCTACAAAAGTTCACTGGAAATTTTAGGAAGAAAATAGTCTTCTAATTTAAAATTTGATTAATTTGCCAAGGTATTCTGCTAGAAAATTCTCTAAAAGCTTCTGGTAAGGCCAAACACACATGGCAGACTCTAGTTTTATCCTCTCAGGACACTCAACATGCCAATACAAGAACAGTTTCTTCCTTTTTTTTTTTTTTTTTAAGATTTGTTTATTTATGCATGTAAGAACTGGGGTATAGGCCAATGGTGAGTGTGTGTAAGAGGATTCACCAGAGACAGAATATGGAATAGAACAGCAGATTGACTGAAGTAGACTGTTGAGGGGAGCAATGTAATGAGACAGAAGTGGTCAGACACTCCATGTGTGTCACCTCCCTGGTTGGGAATCGAACTTGTGCTGCAGTGGCTGCAGATAACTTCATAGTGCTGTGCTTTAACCTCTTGCACCACCAGCGAGAACTGTGTTTCTTTTACCATTTTGCTGGCACCTGGCCTCAGAATATATGCTCCCAATACTCTGTTTATTTCTGTCCAGGAACCTTCTTCATGTTATCTGTGTCAGCATTTGTCTTAGCTCTGCTATCAATAGCAACTGGGGATTTTCCAACTTAGTTTTCAAAACCCTATTCTTTCAAATGCTCTTCTGATTTTCCAGCTCAATCAACTTCAAGGTATATAATTCACTGCTATATTAGATGATTATAGTCAGTGGTCATAGCACCAGCAGCCATTTCTTTAACACCAATATTGCCCTCATCCTCTTTCTTTGTGAAGCAGCATTGAGCTGGTAACCTCTTCACTAGTGGAATACATATTTGGAGTTTTAATTTGAAATCTGGAATTCTATCTTTATAATCCAGCCCCAAATTCTGAATAAAGGATTGTTGACCAATGCAAACAAAGAGTATATCATTGGTAATTACTTCAGTTTTATAATCAGAGACAGCTGCAACAGAAAAATCATTTTCTATTGACTTCTTGGTGCCACCAGTAACTACTGTATTCAATTTAAGTTTAAACCTTGTTTCTGATGCTTTGAAAGTTTTTAGATATCATTATATCAATTCCAAATGCACTAACATAACAGAAAAATTCAAGTCTTTTCCAACCCAGATCAACACTCCTCCACCAGTGTCAACCATGTTTTATGGAAAGTTTTTCAAAGATAAAGCACCTGTACATGACACTACTGAATTTTCATTGATCATGATTCCAGGAAAAGGAATAACTTCAAGAATATTCTTCTTTGAGTGCTATCATCAGTTTTCATAGCAATGATGTGATTTTTGCCAGTTATCTTTCTATACCATTTATATGAACAATGCTATTTGCTTGAATAGTGAGGAATTTCATCTGGTTAATCTTTTACTGTAATACTCTCTTGTTCATCATTTCTCCAAATTCCAGTGAGTTACTTGGTAAAGGCTTAGAAGGAATACAACCTACACTCAAGCATGTTCCACCAAGTGTTTTATTTTTCTGAACAACGAGTGTCTTGAAGTCTAACTGGACAGTTTTATTAGTAGCAACTTATACTCCTGGATCAGAATATATCATGGTTACATCATTTGCTCTCTTCCTGCCTCCCTGTCTCCTGGTCTGCCTGTGTATCGGGTCCCCTGCTTCGGCATTAAAGGCATGTCAGATATGCCTAAGCTTTCGAGATTCTTTTTCTGTTTGTCTGAATCAACAGTAAACCTTCTCTGCCGAGATGTTTGCTCAACATGAGCTGTAGATGCCATGATTCAATACAGATGGTTATGGAACACTCTGAGACCTTGGGAATGATGAGAGACTGCCAGGTATGAGAAGGTGGTACTCAGTAGCTGGACTCCCAATCTGTATGTACCTTTCCATGAATTCCCAGAGTTAGGTGGGTCCCTATTGAAAATGGAATACATCCCTTGTATGTAGTAGGGGAGACCTTGTACAGGCTTGAGAGGTGATGGTTGTGGGATGGGTGTTTCTCATAGCTTTGCAGAGTCTATGCTGAGAAAAGAGGTCAAGGTCAAGTTCCAGGCTGTGAGAAAATTTTGAGAGCACTTGAGAACTCTGGAGAAGCAGTAGGAGATCCAGGGAGACCATTTTGCCACTCCAGAGTCACCAGACTCAGCTATGTACTCATCTAGTGGTGATAAAGAAGATGCAGTGACAGCAGCCCATGGCTCTGTAAAGTCAGGCTCCTGAGCCACCACTGAGGGCAGAGTTCACATATGGACCTTATGCCCAAACAGAACCAGTGGACTTGTGTAAATATTTTCATCAAAGCCAGGAGAAACCTTGGCAGCCCTGCTGCTGCATTTGTGGGACTTGGGGGTGGATGTGATTATTTGCTTATAACAGGAGATGGCCTCAGTGACCCGGCAACTGCCTTTGCAACAGCAGCTGCAGAACAGTTGGTGGTATGGCCAGAGGACTCACTCTGTTAGATTTGTTAATGGCTTCTGTGTGAATGGTCTGGGTTGATGCAGAAGGTTTTGAGTAAATAGCAAATATGTGAATGTTCTTTATGAACTGGGGATGTGGCAGGCCTTCGTTTAATGTAAATACTCATTACCCCAATGATGGGTGCTTCATTGTGAGGATGAGGGATTTGCTACTACAAATTGCCCCTTCCTCTGCAGTGGGCCCCTGATGGCAACTCAAGCATCCTATGTGGGACATCATAATTGTAGTTAGCTTGGGTGAAGCCAAGAGCCAGAGTTCTCAGAATAGAATATGAATTGTTGTTAAGCAACCAAAAGTGATGCAAAAAAGGCAAGAAAGCCTCTTAAATTAAAAGAGCCTCTTAAAGTGACCCATGCCCAAATGTGAGTGGAATTACTGAGGGCAGGTATGGATTGTGCCAAAATAGATACACAGATATACTTGCTAGAGTTATAGAAAAAGTTGCAAGAAGACTAGATGTTCACTCTCATTAAAAAGAAGGGTATGTTGCACTTCAGTGACCGCTTTAAAGATAGAGCACCCAAATGCCACAATAGTGAAGGCAAGGATAAATAGATGGGACTACATCAAGTTACAGAGTTTCTGTACAGCAAAAGAGACATTACTAAAAACAAACAGACAGCCCACTAATTGGGAAAACATTTTCTCACACAAAAGCAGTGATAAAGGACTGATCACAAAAATATATGGAGAACTGATGAAACTCAACAAAAATAAATAACCCCATCAAAAAATGGGCAGGGAGCTAAAAAGACACTTCTCCAAAGAGGAAATGCAGATGGCCAACAAGCATATGAAAAAATGTTCAACATCACTCGTAATAAGGGAGATGCAAATTAAAACCACAATGAGATACCACCTCACCCAGTGAGAATGGCACATCTTCAAGCAACTAGCAACAACAAATGTTGGCGAGGATGTGGAGAATAAGGAACTCTCTTGCACTGCTGGTGGGAATGCAAACTAGTACAACCACTATGGAAAACTGTTTGGAGGTTCCTCAAACTGCTAAACATGAAGGTTCCCTATGACCCAGCAATCCCACTCCTAGGTATCTACCCAAAAGACATAAAAAGACTGATTGAAAAAGATACCTGCACCCCCATGTTTATTGCTGATTTATTTACAATTGGAAAAACATGGAAGCAGCTAAAATGCCCAAAAGTAGATGACTGGATTAAAAAGAAGTGGTACATATATACAATGGATTATTACTCAGCAACCAAAAAAAAGAAACACATGTCTTTTGCAGTAACTTGGATGGAGCTGGAAAAGATCATGCTTAGTGAGATAAGCCAGAAAGAGAAAGAAAAATACCGGATGGTTTCACTCACTTATTATTTTCTCGCCTGGTATAATGGACCAGGCGAGAAAATAATAAGAATAATGAACAACCATATACCAGAGACATTTTGTGGGGGTGGAGTGGGGAAGGAGGGACATGCATGGGACTATGGTGATGGCACACGGGTGACTAGGTGATGGGAAACACACGGGGATTACAATTGAGATAAAAAAATGTACAAATTGATGTAAAAATAAACTATTCTATTATAAAAAAATAATAAAGGTATGTTGAAGGCTGGGAATTTCAGGCTCCAGGCATGTGCCCTGAGCCTGCAGTGTACCCTGTTATATGGAAACCCAGAAAAGTTTCAGCAGTTTGCTTGTTACATTAATGGCTATGGAGGCCAGAATGTCAAAAATGGCTGTGAGAATACCTCTGGGGAGTGGGTGATTAACCTTAAAAAAAATATAATGTAGCTGTACATTATACTCCCAGAGTACATCATGGGGGTGAATGTACTACATGACTTGTGGCTACAGTCTAGTTCCTAGGTGAGTGATCAATACTAAACAGTATTGGTTGCCAAGAGGCTATGAAGAGATAATGGACATAATAGCAGAACTGAGAAAGTGGGCATTGTGCATGCTGCCCACAGCACCTACAGTTTGCTTCTGTAGCCTGTGAAGAAGCCAATGGCTTTTGGCTGTGATGGTACTGTGAGTTAAATATAATGTTTCCCCCTTGCATGTAGCAGAACCTTCAGTAGCATACTTGATGTATCATCTGAGCCATGAGCTTGGGCATATATCTCTTTGTGGCCAACCTGGCTAATACCTTATTTTCCATTGTTGTATCACCAAGAAAGTGTCAAGACCAGTTTTATTTCATGTGGAAAGACTAGCAGTGGACATTCACTTCTAGGTATACCTGCATGGCTCCCGCTGATTTGTTCTGGCAGGTAAAGTCACTTAAATTTTTGTTGACCAGTGACTCTCTTACAGAACTAGAAAATGGTGTACCTCTCCTATTAATACACCTGCAAAATTCAACAAAAGCAGCTGTTTGTTTGTGTAAATTATCTCTGGTGCTATAATAGTGCAAGTTTACCCCCCTCCAACCACAGTGAAGCAGCTGCAACCTTTCTGGGTCTCCTGGATTATTGGAGGGCATTTATACCACCATATACCATATATATGGCCTATCTTTTATAGCCCCTTCATATTGGGATTGATCTGCTGAAGCAGATACAGCATTTGTTACAGCCTAATGGACTATACAGGCTGGTCAGGCCTTGCAGGTTTTGACCCAATCTATCCTAAAGGATTTGGGAGGGGACTCGACTCTGGCAGAAAGAGCAGCTATGACAATCCATTGGGTTCTGATTCCAACTCTGGAGAGGGGCAGAGACTAGGAATATCTTGGTCGAAAAGCAACTGCAATGTACGCAGCAGAACTAGGCATTGAAAGCATAACTCCCAACAGCTTCTGTCCTAGTGCAGACCACCTATTCAAGAGCTGCATAGGTATAGGATTGGGCAACAAAATCCCCAAATGGTACAGCTCTATCGCCCACTTTGGCAAAAGGGGAAGCATACCTACAACATTGCAACATTCTGTCAACTAGCCCTTTATGCATAGAATTATAAGAGGTGACATATTCCTCATGGAACCATCTTCAGAGACCTGTGTGAAAGCTGAGTGTGAGACCAGTCTTTATAAAAAGGAATGGGTGCTGATCCTCACAGAAGCCTGGTACATGGATAGCTATAGCTGAGGCCCTCCAGCACTGTGGATGGGGACTTGGAAACGGACAACATTTGGTTTGGAACAGGACAGTGCCGCCAATGGACTAAACTATAAGTGGTATAGATGGTGGTGGCTCATGAGCTTTCCCCCTGGTAGTCTGTATCAACAGCTGGGCAGCATATAAGGGTCTGATGCTGTGGCTTTCCAAGTGGCACTTAAGTAACTGGACAGCCATTCATCAGCCATTGTAAAGCCTGGCCCTACGGAAAGATCTGCGATACCTAGGACATCAGAAACAGATAACCATTTACCATGTCATAGGGCACACCCTGTTGGCCTTAACAAGCAATTATGAAACAGACACTGTAGCCAAGGTGGCTTCAAGCTTTAAGCAGCTCCTGAGGCAGGATGTTGCACAGTGGCTGCATAAATGCTTGCTCCATGAGAGGCAAAGGATAGTGTGGGCCACTGTGCATGCCTGGGGTCTACCTGTCACTTTAAAGGAGATTCAGATTGTCTGTAACAATGTGTAATGTGTTCCAGAACTCACCCCTATTTTGCTTCCACAGGCCAGGTTTTATGGAGAAGGTGCACCTGACATGCTGGCTGATTGTAATCATTGATGGACTACCCATACCCTGAAGGACAGAAGTATGTGGTCACCTGTGGGACACTTCTCTCAGCTTATTAACAGTGTATACTGCTCCACACTGGACCAAAGGGAAGTTTTGGCAGTGTTGGCATACCTAGGTGCTGCACTTTGTTGGCATGTCATAAGTGCCCACTGTTAGGGAAAGCAACTAGGGAACCCATTTTACAGGTACCCAAGTACAACAATGGTTCAAAAACATGGGTGATGAATGTAAATTCCACATACCTATAACATCAAGACTTATAGAAGAATCATAGATAGCTACAGTGACTTGCTGAAGAAAGGATTGAGAGCTATAGCCCCAGCTCTGATGCTGGCTGTGTGGAGCCCAGGTCTGTGGAATGTGCTATGGTGGGTATTAAGCAACAGGACCAGAAAGGCAGCCTGGATCCTGTGGAGGCATTGTTATATCATGCTGCTGATCCCATCAAATTGCAAATACAGACTTCAAATTTGTTTTAAGACTGGGGTGGGGTGGTAAGGCACCAGACCTGACTGGATTGGACCAAGGGCAAACTATGGACTGGGTATGGCCTTGGACAGTAAAGTTCCCCCTCATGGGAAACTATCAGGTGGTCCTGATAGTCCCTTGAGGATGTGGTCTGAAGGCTAATTTACAAATAACACCTTGGGTAACCAATGATCCCCAAGGGTGAGGTTGCCTATTCTGGGGTGGTAGATCAGCAGGAAAGACTAGAAGGAATATTTATGTTGACTTTGTGGCCTATAATGAGCTTGCCTCTCTGGTTGCATGTAAAGCTCTCTGATGCTGCTTTGCTGGCAAAGCATGATAGTACTCATGTCTTGGGAAATCACTGTTGCCAGCTATGGTGTCATCTTATGACAAAAATTGACTTGTATACTGCCAGATGGGAAGGACTGCCCATTGCTGGTGCCAATTATTTCTTTGTCTTTTCAGCCTAGGCTAGTATTCCCTAATTCCTTAGTTGACTGAGCGCATACACTAATGAGTATTGCCAATCTATGTGTGATGGGAACAGTGGTCCACTTGCCAAGGGAAACTGACAGAAGAGTTACACATACATTATATAGTGAAAAAGTTCCTGAGTGGGTGGAATGTCAGTAACTATAATAAAAAATGCTGAGGCTCTTTTTACCTTCTATTTCCAGTTTCTGTGGCCATTTAATGGCTTTGATTTCCTCTCTTTTCATTACCATACTGTTAGTGCTTAGGTGTGTGAGCATGGGGCATATGTACATACAATTATGGACACTCAGGCCAAAAACCTGGAGATCATGGTTACTAGGAGGATTAGCAACTGTCTGCCTGCCTCTCCATCTGTTGATCTGCCTGTGTATCTGGTCCCCTGCTTCAGCATTAAAGGTGTGTCAGATATCCATAGGCTCCAAGATTCTTTTCCTGTTTTCTCAAATTAATAATGAACCTGCCTGACCTGGGATGGTTGCACAACAATAATACTCCATCGTATATATACGTATCTTCATGATCCACTCATTTGTTTTTGGGCATTTACATTGTTTCTATAATTTAACTATAGTAAATAGTGTATATAAATGCCATTGAAATTTTGACAGGGATTTCATTAAGCAGTTATGGCCTTGTCATGACATGTGGAATGGGATGGGAAAAGATTACTCAGAGTTCCTGTGCAGAGCAATGACAAGTTTAGCAGGACTACAGAGACAGGTTCAAAATGCAGTGAAGCTCCAAGTGCAGTCACATTTTTAAAAAACATTTAATTTACACATACAGAACTGGGGTACAGGCCAGGGATGCAGGGGTGGTGGGAGGCTTCACCAGAGACAGAGTGGGGAACAGAACAGGCAGATCGACAAAGTACACTGCTGAGGGGAGCAGCGGCCAGGTCAGGAGAGGTCTGCCATGCCATGTGGGTCACCTGTGGGGTGGGGATCGAACTCGTGCTGAAATGGCTTTAGCTTCTTAGTGCTGTGCTTTAACCCGCTGCGCCACCAGGGAGTGCCCTGCAGTCACATTTTTTATTTAGAATCAAACAGAAGATTAAAAAAAGATCAAAGAAGTCCTTCCTGGTGGTGCAGCGGGTTAAAGCACTGCACTGAGAAGCTAAAGCCACTTCCACATGAGTTCGATTCCTGCCTGCCCAGGAGGTGACCACATGGTGCGGCATACCTCTCCTGATCTGCCCGCCCGCCCGCTGCTCCCCTCAGCAGTGTACTTCCTCGATCTGCCTGTTCTGCTCCCCGCTCTGTCTCTGGTGAAGCCTCTCACCGCCCCTGAGCCTCTGGACTGTACTCCAGTTTTGTATGTACAAGTAAATAAATCTTTTAAAAAATAAAATAAAATAAATAAAATAAAAAAAAAAGATCAAAGAAGCAAGCAGGCAAACAGGATAATACATAAGTGTGTGGGGGATGCATAACAATCTGGCCCTAGTCAAGGCTGGGAAATCAGGGGAAACTTCAATGTTTGTTATTAATCTAAGCATAGTATCTATTGCTGTTGTCAGCATGTATAGATCCTCATACCAGGACTTTTGCCCTGAGAAGTTCCTTATCTCACATTCTCTGTTCCTCCTCTGTGTGAAAGCACAGAATAATCATGGCAAAGACACAGAATGGCTTAGGCACAGAATAATCCAAGCTACCACACCTATATTGTTTTGGGTAAGACAGTCATTTCAATATTGTTAATTGTTTCAATGAGCATGGAATGTTTTTCATTTCTTTGTCTTCTACTACCTTTTTAAACAATATTTTAATTTTCATTGTTTGGATCCTTTAGCTCCTTTGTTAAGTTTCTTCCTAGGTATTTAATTCTTTTTCCTGTGATATATTGAAGAGCTTTCTTGATTTCTTTCTGTTCTAGTTCATTAGTTGCAGATAAGAATGCTACTGATTTTTTAAAATTGATTTTGAGACCTAATACTTCACTGTACTGATTTAGTATTTCTAAAGCTTTTTAGTGAAGTGCCACGTCCCCTCCCGTGGCGCCTAAGTGAGAAATCCTTAGAGCTTGGCATGGTCAAGGTACCGGGCACACGGGAGGAATACGTGGCCCTCCAAGAATAAAAGAATGGCTGATTCTCGAACGGTCACTGTAACTTTTTGTTGTTTTCTGATTCTGTTGATGCACAACAAAAAAATGCTATGGATACTGTGCTTCGTTTCTAATGATACTCTTGATAGGAATGTAACTTCCTCTATTTTTGATACTGATTTACTCCTGAGAAACTTACAATCTTTAATATTATTATACAATTAACTCCTATATACTAGGTGGTTTGTGAAATGAATGGAGAGAGTAATTAAAAGGATTAGAAAGGCATAGGTGATAGATAGGGTATTTGTTTAGCAGCACTGAACCTTGAATACATGATGGTTTCCTAGGGCCCCAAGTTGGTTTTGGACCCCTGGCAACATCACAGAAACAAAAAGAAATTAATGTATTACCTGTCACGCTTCTATTTAAAAAATCATTGTACCCCTATATTTGCTTGCCAAGAAAAACTGTATAAATGCTCTGCACTCTTAAAAATAAATTACATTGAGATATGAACTCATAGAAGTCGTGTCTGTCTGTCACTCAACCTCATCCTTGTCCACCCTACGCCAGAATTGCCATCCCTGAAACTTGTCTCCTGCTCCTGCTGCGCTGGTCCACGGCAGTGAAGGTTTTAGACTTTCATGTTGTCAAAATATAGTCTTACTTCTTTCCAAATTTTGATTCCTTTTTATTCCTTACTGCCCTAACTAGGATTTCCAGTACTATGTTGAACAGCAGTGGTAAAAGTGGACATCCTTATAGAAAATCTTTCAGTTTCTCATCAATGAGTATAATGTTAGTTGTGGGTCTGTCATAAAAACTCTTAACAAAATGGGAGTAAAGGAACTTACATGAACATAATAAAGTCCATGAGCTACAGACCCATAAATAATGTTATATTCAATGATGAAAATATGGAAGCCTGCCCTTTAAGGTCAGGAACAAGGCAGGGATGATTACTGTCACTAAGTAAAATTTGTTTAAATTACTACTAGATATCATAGCAAAAACAATCAGAATAAGATAAATAAAAAAAGATTTTAAAAGAAGTAAAGCTATCAATAATATTTTTTAAAAAGATTTATTTATATATGCTTACAGTCCTGGGGTACAGGCCAAAGGTGCAGGGACGGTGAGAGGATTCACCAGAAACAGTGTGGGAAGCAGAACAGGCAGATTGGTGAAGTACACTGAGAGGGGAGCAATGGGCAGGTCAGGAGAGGTCTGCGATACCATGTGGATCAGCTCCCTGGTGGAGGATCGAACTTGTGCTGCAGTGGCTTCGGAGAGCATCATAATGCATTGCTTTAACCTGTTGCGCCACCAGGTAGAGCCCCAATAATACTATTTTAAGTTAAAGTTACATTACATTAAAAGTCCTACTAATCTCCACAGAAAATTACTATAATAGAAAAAATAAGGGCTTATTTTCCTAGATATACTAAGATCTCATCCACCTTACCAATAAATCAAGAAATAACAATTAAAATTAGGCTATTGCCCATTTTTCAA
Source organism: Condylura cristata (assembly GCF_000260355.1). Lineage (NCBI taxonomy): Eukaryota > Metazoa > Chordata > Mammalia > Eulipotyphla > Talpidae > Condylura > Condylura cristata. The sequence continues at coordinate 206,628 of NW_004567106.1, read as the reverse complement.
AGTCAAAGTGAGAAAATATAGAAAATTAACACATATGGTAATATGCTCATCATCACTTCTAATAAGGGAGATGCAAGATACCACCTCATATCTGTATGAATGTCATATATTAAAGTAAATATTATTAAATTATTTGAAAGCATTAAATACACTTAGATAGATTAAATATTTAAATTAAATAGATCTCCAAGATCGAACACATTGGAAGTATGTTGAAAAAGAAAAATACATTCCTGGTAGGAATTTATTTATTTATTAAAAGATTTATTTATTTATATATACAGAACTGGGGTACAGGCTAGAGGTGCTGGGGTGGTGTTTCACCAGAGATAGAGTAGGGAGCAGAACAGACAGATCGATGAAATACAAAGCTAAGGAGAGCAGTGGGCACCTCTCTGGCTGGGGATTGAACTTGCACCTAGCACAGAGGAGGAAGAGGGAAGAGGAGGAAGAGGCTGCAGCCAGCTTCACAGTGCTGTTCATTAACCCTGTGCACCACCAGGGAGGACTCCCTGGTAGGAATTTAAATTGGTGCTCTTGTTTTGGAAATCATTCTGTACTTTAAAAATATAAAAATGAAAATACCATATTATTACCTGCTTTTGGGTATCTATACAAAGAATGTAAAGCCACTAACTTAAAAATTACCTGCTCCACAATGCTTATTGCAGCATATTTAAAATAACTAGGTTATGGAAACAACTTATTCCACTGATAGATGTAATATACATAATAGAATTAATTTCAGTATAAGAAAATGTGAAATATTACCATTTACAGAAACATGGAAAAGCTTGAGGGAATTGTATTAGAAACATAAAGGCAAATATTGGATAACTTTCTATTTAAGAATAAAATCAGGAACCAAAGTGGATGAGCTGATAAAGAAAAGTTAACAATTCGACCTTAGTGAGTGAGGTAAGGTTTCTGAGATTTGACACTATAGGGTTATTCAACATCAAAATATGAGCTATTTTCCAAGGAAAATATTAGAGAACCTATTATCTGTTGCTTTGTGACATAGATAGATTCAGTAGATACTATTTGATGGAAAATTGTGCCTAGTTAATTAGATTCTAATTAGATTTTGTGTGTATATATATGTCTGTATTTGTAATGCTGTATAATAATGACCTTATTGGTTTTTAATAATTCTAATTTCATTTCCACATTTGAGTAATCTAAGGGCAAATACACTGGCATCTACAGATGTATCTGATATAAATAATGGTATTAATAATCACCATGGAAAATAGAATTGAACAAACTGAATTTATGCATCATTTGCTGACACAAGCTATGCAACGTTTATCGACTGACAAATTCCAGGTAGATCGGGAAAAGCTCTGAAAAATCAGAATTTCTGCAAACTTATGTTAAGACCTTCCTTTTTTGTATAATTATAATACCAAAATATTCTGAGCAACCATCAGTTTACAACTGGATTGATTTAGCCTCATAAGGTGGCTCTCTGACCCAGCCAAGCTGCCCCAGGGCGAGAAATTCCTCTGTCTCCTGAGACAAAACCTAACACAAGCTATGCAATGTCTATCTTCAGACAGATTTCGGGTAGATTCGGAAAAGCACTGAAAAATTAGACTTTCCACTGCTAACTTATGTTATGACCTCCCTTTTTTGTATAATTGTAATATTAAAATATTCTGAGCAACTTTCAGCTTACAATTGGATTGCCTCAGCCGCATAAGGCCTGCCTGCCCTGACAAGGAAGCACTGCACCAGGGTGAGAAATTCCTCTGAAGTCAAAAGTGACTTGACAACTGGCTGATCAATAAAAGCAAA
>NW_004567106.1:185790-196098 GCF_000260355.1 Condylura cristata | reverse complement strand
AAGACTCCCAGGGCTTAAGGATTCATGGACAAATTTTAACCTTGATTACACAGGTATTGCTTAACACAACTGTACAACTTTCTCTTAATTTACTCCTTTTTAAAACAAGCACTAACTACTCTCTGCTAGCCTTAAATTAGCCACTAGCTTTTCTTTAGACAATCACTGATAACACTGCTAACACAATTTGTTACTTCCCTAAGATCCCTAATAACTTTTTGCTAATGAGCTCATCCCTTCCCAGACCCCTCTTCCTTTGAGTGATAACTAAACATCTGTACATATGACAATTATCACCAAAAAAAAACGTATAATCTAGTATACCATGAAATATTAAAAGAAAAATGCTTTGTTCCCCTTGTCCTTGTGAATGTTTTATGCGACCTCTCATTAACTCTCTGCATTATTACAATTAACTACTTGTTACACAGTATAAATAAAGACCTGCTGAGGGAATGAACAGGAAGACTTGTACCCAAACCTGACTCCCAAGTCTTCCTCGCGCCCGCTCCCCTCTTCCCTTTTGGAATCTCCCTTTGCCAATGCCTTCCTACCTTAGGGCCCTGCCTGTCTTGCCTCCAGACACCTCGATGGGGGGTTGGTCCCAAACAATTTGCTTTATTATTAATACATAATTTTGTTCTATGGGTTTAAAAATTAATACTTGAATCACTTAAGATTATATATAAGTGCATATTGGCATATATTACTTGAAGAACAATTTTATTTCAATTTCTGTGATATTGTGAATTACACAGACTTTAGTGAAACAAATATCCCATTGTGTTGTACCACAATACATTATTAGCTTATTTACTATAACATACAAATATTTTTAAGTTGTAGCACAACTTCAAAGGGATGTTAATTGAAATAAAAATATAATAACTCCATGAAGAGTAAAAAACAAAGAAGCAAAAAACCACATCACAGTAAAAACAGTAGGCTGACTGTTGCTTTCCCTCAAATAATTTAGTAAAAGCAGCCAAAGTTTTTGGTTTAAACATGGAAGGATAGATGTACCAATAGTATGATGATGATATAGGAAGAGAAAATTTGGAAGAAAAGATTTGAGGTGCAGATTTCAACATGTTGAAACTGAGATATAATTTAGACATTCAAAAACTATTAAGTAGAGAGTCACATAAAGGGTTATGGAATTCAGGAGACAGGAATGGACTGGGGATAGAAATTTAAAGCCAAGAAAGAAAACTTGGCCTTTTTCCATATCCAACAAATCCTCATTAGTTAAATAAGCTTGTCAGGTCATAGAAAGATGTAAACTCTTTGTTGGAGGAATTGCTAATCAATCTTACATATCAGAGTCCTGATTCTAGGAAAATCATGGACTAGTAAACACCACCCCTCTCCCAAAGGCAATAATTATTGTGAATAAATCTGTCTAAGCTTGATCCTCATCACATGACAATATACAACAATAAAACCAAAATCAATAAGCAAAAATAATAACAATAAGAAAAATAATTTTTAACATGTTAAAGATGTTCAAGAAATTAAAGGAAGATATAAAGAGAGTGAAGAAAATATTTGTAATGTGGAGCTATCAAGATAAAAAATCTAAAAAGAATTTCTTGAACTGATTATATGATAACTTAAATGGAAAATTTACTTGGACTAAAAGGTGGATTTAAATAGGCAGAAGAAAGAACAGTAAATTTGAAGATAAGTCAATGAAAAGTATGAGGAACAGAAAGAAGAAAAATTATAAGCAAATTATCACCGATAAGCAATCCTCAATTATTAACACATTTGTCATTAGAAACTTTGGAGAGGAGATACCAGTGGGAGCATACACAAACATATATGGTTTAATGTAGGAGCTTGGATTATTCAGTACTTTGACTAGTTTGTGCCTTTCACCCATAGTACTAACAGGGAAAGTTTGATTTAAGGACCTTCTCAGGGCAAATGTCCTGGAATGAGGATCTATACATACTGACAACAGCATGTACTGAAAACAGTGATAGAGGTTACGCTTAGATTAGCAAAAACATTGAGGCTTCCCCTCACATTCTCTCTGATTCCTCAGCCTTGGCTGGGGCCAGATGGTTACACACACTTATTCATTCCCTGTATGCCTACTTGCTTCTTTGATCTTTCTTTTTTAAATTTTCTGCTTGATTCTAAATTAAAAAAATGAGACAATATTTGGAGTTCATTGCACCTCAAACTCCTCTTGGTGTAGTCCCTCTAGGCTTCTCATTGCCCTGTACATATGACTCTTGGTAATCTTTTTACATCCTATACCACACGTCATAAATAGATAGCTTAACAGAGTTTTGGTCAAACAATGTGCATTGCATACACAGTGGGTGTCCTTATAGGTCTAAATATTTAATTGGCTACAGAATTGCCTACCAATGCATTTCTCCAAACATATTCCCATCTTAAAACATTAATGACTGTATTCAAAGTGGTATATAAAATAAATAATCAAAATGATTTGGCAAGAGTCTTTCAACTGTGAAGGAGAAATTGTGATTCACACAAAAAAGTGGAGGGAGAAAAAAAATGATGACACTAATATTTCTTTGAAAATTATCAGCAAAACTGACAGATCTTTAGCTAATTTATTAAAAAAAGAGAGAAGTGAAAGTTGGAACATTAATACTGATAATGAGGAAATGAAAAGGATTATAATAGAGAATTATGAAAAATTACATGTCAACAAATCAGATAAAGTAGATGAAATAAATTATTAGAAACACAAAACCTACCAATACTAAATTATAAGGAAATACAAAATCTGATTAGGCCTAAATGAGTAAATCAATTGCATCAGAAATCTCTACACAAAGAAAAGCTCTGAATCTGGTGACTTTCATGTTGATGTATACCAAACATTTAAAGTACTAATACTAGTACTTCTCAAATTGCCTAAAAAATGAAGAAGGAAAACCTTAAAATTCATTCCATTAAATCAGTTTTATAATGATACCAAATACAAGATACCATAAGAAAGAAGAATTACAGATCAATATCCTTTATGAATATGATACAAAAATATTCACCCAAATACGGAGAAAACAAATTTAGCAGCATATTAAAAGACACAAATACTATTACCAAGTAGAATGGTTGTACACACAAAAATTGACAATGTAATATGCCAACAAATCAGAAATAAAAACAAACTACTTCATCATAATAAAGACACACATGAAAAATATACAGTGACTATCATATTCAGTGGCTAAAGACTGAAAGCTTTCTTCTAAGATCAGGATTAGAGCAAGGATGCCCACTTCCACCACTTTTAAAATATAACAACAAAGCCAAACAGTCAAAAATAGGCAATAATAGAAGTATAATAAATACTTCTCCAAAAACAGGACACAAATAACTAATAAGCACATGGAAAGATGCTTAACAGTACCAATCACTAGCCAAAATGCAAATTGATACTGAGAAGATTCTGGCTAGGTTGCCAGGGTAAGAGGCCCTGCAAAGAATCAAAGTGGCAGAAGAAAATTTGTAGAAGGCCCTGAGTCTGTGAGCAGGAGTCTGGCAAAACAAATGCTTGATAAGAAGAGGAGCAGGAGGGAGGGGATGGTGACCATACATTTTGAGCTGTGTTAATCTCTAGAAATCTTCCTGTGTGTGTGTGTGTGTGTGTTTAGCTGCGTGTGTGCCTATGTTACTCTTTAGCAAGCTGTCAACTCCTCCACCCCTCTATCTGTATTCAACAGATAGAGGCCTCTTAGTGAGCTTTATCTAGTAGGAAAGACCCTAGAAATAACCATTCAGATGCCTTCTCCATGCCATTATAGGGAGCTTTCAGCTTTCCTATTGCTCAAACTTGCTTGTCATGATCCATGTTCTCAATTTACATGGCATGGGACAAAAAAAAAAAAAAAATGATGAGATACATACAGCCTCACATCTATTTAATGGCAACTATCAAGAAAAATAAAATATAAATATTTGTAAGGACAGGGAGAAATTAAAAACCTTGTGTAACTACCGTTGGTGAGAAGGTGAAATAGTATAGTCATTGTGGAAAAAGGAATGAGTAGTTACAGATAATGAAAAATAGAATTAACACATGATTCAGCAACTCCACTGCTGGGTATATGCCAAAAGAACAAAAAGTAGGTTGTTCTCCAGCTATGCATGGAGCAGCATTATTCACAATAGCTAAACCTTGAAAGCAACTCAAGTGATCTGTCAATTGCAGAAAGAGTAAGCAAAATGTGGTTTAAAAATGGGTCATTTTCAGCCTTGAAAAAGAAGAAGCTTCTGTAATATATTGCAACATGGAAGAATCTTGAGAATATTATGCTAAATTAACTAAACCTGTCAGAAGAAAACAAATGCTGTATGATTCCACTTATAAGAGGAGCTTAGAGTACTCAGAATTTAAAGACAGAAGGCATAAAACGTTTTTTTTTTTTTGTTTTTTTTTTGCTAAGGGTTAAGAACAACAGATGATGGGGCAATTACTATTTAATGAGTTACTAGTAAGTGAACTATGGAGACGCAAACTGGTGATATGTGCACAACAATATAAATCTGTTTGCTACTACTGAATTGCACACTTAAAAATGGTTAGGATAGTTGTTTGTAATATACTTTTTACCACACAGTCAAAGAGAAGCAAAAGTGTCAGGGCATCCCTTAATAAAATTAAAACTTCATCGCTGAACTTCGCTTAGCTGAGCAATGCTGGGAGAAACAAAATAGAGGGGAATTGATAGATTTGCCATGGAAACCTGGTCCCGGGTCCACAAAACCAAAAAGAATTGTGCAGAATTGTGGACAAACGCGGGCCCAACTAAACTTGATGTTTCAAGATATAATCCCCTTCTGCCCCCTAGTAAAAAGGTCAGCAATACAGTTTATGAAAGGGGGCCACGATTCTTCTCGGTGCACAGACTTCTGTCTCACCCTCTGCTTCTCTTTGCAGTGTATTTCAATAAGCCCTCCTTTTCTTTTGTCCACTGTTTCCGGTGAATCCTTTAACCTCCAGCCTCAGGCTTCACTCTAAATATTTCTCCCACTACAAAAAGCTTTGCTGCCTGTTTAATGGGGGGAGAGTAAGTTACTGAACCAGAAAACACCCAGAGGTGCCTTGAGTTGGGAGTGGGATAGATGGGAGGAGGCACTGTAATTGCAACCTGGACAGATAGCTGATGGTCATTACCGTTTTGTCCCGGAGAGCCCAAGCCCGCTCCGGCAGCCCGGCAGGGCTCAGGAGGCAGCCCGGGCTACCATCTCGGCCTGGCCTATTCACAGTCAATCCTGTGACTGTCAAGCCTTATCCGTGAAGGCCACTGCCAAGGCTACCCTTCCCGGTTCCAGGAGCCTGACAGGAGAGGCAGACCGCACCGCGTTCAGCAGCGGCACTGCTCCCCGCCATACCTCAGCCAGGCAGCCAATCGGAGCCCCGCTTCCGCGTAGTTCGCTGCGCCGGAGGAGGCTCGGCAGCCTGAGGAGGCACAGAGCTCGCTCTTTGTGTCCGGCGTCAGGTAAGGCGCGCAGGGTGGCGGAGTCGGGGCGGCTTTTATAAAACGCTAGGTCGGGTCTTTTGAAATGGGAGCCAGCAGGAGGCCGGGCACTTCCTTAGCAGCTCCCCAAAGCCGCTTATCTCCCTCCGCCTGGGGCCTAGAGGTTGGTCCGGGACTAAGCTGGCAGTGAATCGCTACGCAATCCATTGTGGAGGGGCTTTTTCAATAAACAAAGACCATTAAAACAGTTACATCGACGTTTAATTTTTGAAATGTTTATGGGCTACGTTTTTAGCTCCACGTTAGTCGAATGGCTCTGCGTAAGCGTCCCGCGTAGTACTGGGGTTTCCCCAAAGTGGGGTGAGAGTTGGGCCCTGGGAATCCCAGCACAGCAGGCAGGGGCTGGGGCTCAGGCAACTACTGGGATAGGAATCTTGTGCGTCACTTAACCTATTCAGGGGTTCCCTTCCTCTTGGGCAACTGAAAAAGAGACTTTTTTTTTTTTTGGTGGAGGCTAACCGAGTTAAGCACTCTGAAGCAAGGATGATTTCCCATTAATATGAATAGGAGATACACACACACACACACACAGATATTTCTGAGTATTTCTGATATTTTCTAGTAGCAAAAAATACGAAATAAATAGAAGCAGATATTGGGAGCAGAGACATGGAGTGTCTCTGAGGTGTGTCAGTCTGTCATAGAATTTACTACGATGATGGAAACCTTCTGTATTTAACTTACATTTAAATAGCCACTTGTGTGTAGTGGCTACTCATAGCGGATTATGCTGGTCTATATAGTTTTTGTAGTTGAGTCTAATGTTTATCTCTTGGAAGTTACTATGCTCCGTTACATAATTATTGTCGTTTGAAAGTAAAACATACTAGTAACCTCATACACTCACCCCACAAATATTAATGACCGTGTAGCAAGCAGTACATTTTCTGTTATCAGCTATAAAACAAATTTCTGTAGATTTCATTATTACAGCAAGTGCAATAGCTATACAGCAAGTGCAATAGCTATTTAGTTGAGGAATTGGGTCTGAGGGATGGAGTCAGTGAATATGGCATAATTGATGAGTTTTTGAAGAAATTGAATAACTACATACATGTTAACTGATAATTATAGTAAAATTTTAATAGATAAGCCAAAAAAACCTTAAGTCATTAAAAATTCTACTATTCATAGTAATTACTGTTAATATTTTGATGCATTATCTATATTTCCAGACTTTTGTCCCTAGAGACATTTTATTTTTCTTTAGATCCCAAACTTTGGGGAAGGAAAATCTCTAGTGAAGGGTTGCTTGTATCTTTACCTTTGAACTTAGGTCAGTCTGACCCCATCTGAGAATGGCACCCTTTCCCAATCCTTTCCATACTTTGCCAATGGCCTGAATTTTGAACTTTAGGCTTATGAGAGAATATTTCAGAGTGGAAGAGGGTCATTTTGTGTGATGAGTAACCCTCAGAGTCTCTCAACCTTGGCATTGATATTTGTGACTAAACAACTTTGTTGTTAGAGGCTGTTTTACATACTATAGGATGTTTAACAGCTCTCTTCTCTCACCCCCTTCTCTCATCATGACAATTAGATTGAGACCACTGGATTAATGGAAATCACTAAGTTATTGTTAACGTGCTCTAAAGAGGTTCATATTCCAACCTATATGTGGGAGAGAGGCTGTGTTTGAAAGAGAAGCATAATTCAAGCAAAGACAGTTGTTTCGTCCTTTTAATTTACTGTGAGATTTGGTGGGGATATCAGTTGGGATTCCAACAGAAATAAGCACAAAAATGAAGGGATTTTTTGAAGGGACTCTTTATGAGAATTGGTAGAATTTGTAATGGTAAAGCACCTAGGGTGGCCATCCTGAGAATGTCATTCCCATTCTTTTATGAAGAGACAGACAAAGGACTGTAATACTGCAATGGGAAAGCACTGTGTTGAAGCACTGAAGAAGGGGTGCCTTCCACATTCATCTATTGCCAGATAGTCAGCCAAGTGGGAATAGTTTTCTCAATAAAGTTATTAAAGTTGTGTAGGATAACAAACCAGGTACCAAACAGTGTAAGAAGATGACAATCTCAGTGTAGAGACCAAAATGATTTGTATATTATTATCAGGGTCACAAACAATGCATTGTGAAATCTTCCTTTTTTAAATCTTAATCCATCTGCTAAGAAAACATGCTCTCTCTAGTGATCTTTAAAAGTACAATTAGTGAGCTTTTATAATTTTAAAAACAAAAGCTATAGCTGCATGTTTTGTTTGTATGGAAGATTTGTATTCCTTTGTCTCCCCACACATACGGACACACTTGGAGCAGCTGTACTAAGCTGTTCCAGCAGTTCATGTTTTCTTGTAGCACATGGCCAGAGAGAACTAGGCTTTCAGCCCTCGGGGGCCAAGGTTATGACCTAGATCCTTTGAGTGATCAGTGCCTAAATACTTGTATGAGTAACAGAATGCCATGAAGTCAACACAATTTTGAAACTGTGTATTGCAGTTATTTGAGTTAATCAGCTTCTCTTCTAGCATTGGTATCCCTATGCAAGTTTAAAATATATTAGACATTTATTCCTTAGTAAGAATAATTTGATTCCTCTTAACTCCTTTCTCTTCTATTATGTCCTGATCACGCAATAAAAGGTAGATGAAATAGCAACATGGAAGTAAGGAGGCACTTGTGAGGGAGGACTAGAAACGTGGAGTGTGGAAGAAAGTGGCTTATGTTTGGGGAGAGTAATAAGGAAAACTTACTTGTTAAGCACTTTTGTGCTTGGGGACCTGATGGCAGCAGCTTCATTGATTTTGATAACCTGAACCTTATTCTAGTTCACTTCTATCTGCTCCTAAAAGGAGCAGAATAAAAGCTAATAACTTCCAGTTAACCAACCCTAATGCTAAGAAAGCTAACCCAAAAGAGAGCAAAAATATAATTGGAAGTGTGTTGGGATTTATAGTTTGTCATCACAGAAAATGAGCATAAGAGTCACCTAAGTTTGTCTAAACTCATCTGCTTTCTCTCATTTTCAAGGTGCGGAAACCTAGACACTGAGAAACCATGTGCCCTGGCCTTGGCTTCAAGGCTAATAGTGCCCAAGCTAGGTATAGAATACTGGATCTTGAATCACAGGGAGGTTCTTTATCCCCTTGAGAGATAGGTTGTGTGCACACAACATTTTTGGTGTACCTGTGCACATTGTATTTTGGTGTCAAAGTAAATGAAAGCCTAAACTATTCAATACTGCTGCAGTAAGTATGGGGTAAGGAGAAACCTACCTTAAATGGCTATGAGCAGGTTATATGCCTTTTTCTTTTTGACATTTAGCAAATCAGTACAGCCTGACGTGTCATTTATCATTATGCAGTGATTTAGGAAGTAACTGAGAGATCAACTTTCTTTTATAAGTGATTGGAGAGGCATACAATATATTTCTTGATGGGAAGCATTATTAGTTCAACTTAATTTATTTTTTGTAGGGCACAGTCCTACTGTCACTTTTTTTTTTTAATTTGACAAAGATATTTTAAAATCAATAAGGAAGTTTGACCAAGGAAGTATAGGTATAAATACTGAACAAGTTAATGAGAGAACACGAACTACCAAATAACAAAACATACTGGAAAGCCATAAACAATATAGTTTAGGCATGGGAAGAGAGATCAGCAGCTCAACAGAAAAAGTTATATATATATATATATATATATATATAATTAATTTTCAGTCATTGGGAGAAAATGAAATATTAAGTAGACAGTGTGAAAATAACTAGTTGAGGAAAATTATACTTAGAATCTTCTCATGCTATATACCAACATATATTTAGATTGGTTAAATATAAATACGTAAATAAGGAAAAATAGTTTAAAATCTAAAAAAATTACTTCTATAAGTCTTTCTAAAAATGGTGATAGTCTTTTACTGTTTGACCATTTAAATACTAAACCCTTGAAATACACAAGCATAAATAGGTCTTAGCTCTTTTATAATATATTAAAATACAGGATAAAGTTGTTCCTGGGTCCATTCAAACTTTACTTGGTGTTGGTAGGATAGTTGGGAGAAAGGAAGAATTGATGTGTGAAGCACAGGCATAGTGTGAAAATGTGGAGCCTGTTCGTACTTGACCTGGGATTGTTACCTCTTCCAACAGTGTCTATCGTATGGGGAGTTGACAGTGGAAGGGGAAATAATCTGCCCAAGATATTCCAGTTGAATTTACTTTATAAATGACAAGGTAATACATCCTAGTTAGTGGACTGATGATATTTAATATGTTGCATTCATGTTCATCAGTGTTTTTGGTCTATAATTTTCTTTTAGTGTGATGCATTCTTTTGGTGTCAGAATAATGTTGACCTCATAAAATACATTTGAAAACATTCCCTATTTCTCAAATTGTTGGGAGAGCTTGGGAATAGTAGGTATTATTTGGTTGGTAAAGATTTGGTAGAACTGTCTCATCCTGGGCTTTTTGGGGAGACTTTTCACTACTGTTTCAATTTCCTTGCTTCATATTTGTCTATTGAAGTTTTCTGTTACTTCCTGATTAAGATTCAAATAATCATATGCTTCTAAGAATGTGTCCATATTTCTAGGTTATTCAACTTATTGGAATATTGGTATTCATAGTGGTCTTTATGAATATTAATATTGCTGAGACTTCTCTTGCATGTACTTATTAGAGTTTTCTCCCTTTTTTTTCTTTGTGAACTTAGCTGGAGGCTTGTCTTTTTTTTTTTTTTTCCAAAAAAAAAACAAACAAACATATTTTTGTTACCTTGATCTTTTGGATTGAAGGATTTATTTCTGCTTTGTTAATTTCAA
>NW_004567106.1:165296-185690 GCF_000260355.1 Condylura cristata | reverse complement strand
ATATTTTTGTTACCTTGATCTTTTGGATTGAAGGATTTATTTCTGCTTTGTTAATTTCAATTCTTTTTTTAAAACATTATTATTTCCGTCATTCTCCCTTTTTTTTCTTTGTGAACTTAGCTGGAGGCTTTGTCTTTTTTTTTTTTTTCCAAAAAAAAAACAAACAAACATATTTTTGTTACCTTGATCTTTTGGATTGAAGGATTTATTTCTGCTTTGTTAATTTCAATTCTTTTTTTAAAACATTATTATTTCCGTCATTCTACTGATTTTGGTTTTGTATGTTCTTCCTTTCATCGTTCCATAAGATGGAAGGCTAGATTTATTGAGCTCTTTATTGATTTGAATAACTTGGGCCTGTGTTGATATAAACTTCCCTGCTTTTGCTATTTCCCATAGGTTCTTCCAGCTAATGTCTGCATTTTTGTGTGCCTTCAGTTATTTAAAATTTTTAAATTTGTTTTCCTCATTAGTTCTGATAGTCATATATCTTTTGTTTAATGAAGCTTGAGTATCCTTGGTATCCCTTCTTATGTAGTCTGTGAAGATTGCAAATGCCCAAGAGGTCTTCTAATTTTTCTCCAAGTTCAGGAAGTTAGTCTTATTAACATTTAGATTGCCCTCCTGGAAAGAAGCTAGGGCTTCATGCCAGCTTGACTTGATCTTGAACATAATACATTGAAGTGCTCTGGAAAATCAGCTAGGAAGAAAAAAAATACTGATTTTCTTGTTTACATAAAAGAAAGGCAGACATATAGCTGTCCTTTCCAATCCTCAGCTTAGGGCACTGCATCATTCTTTCAATTATACAGATCCATCACATTTTTTTAAAAAAGATTTATATGTGGTAGATGGGCCAATGAGAGAAGAAGTAGTGGAGAAATGGCTGTATGGACTTTGGGTGGGTCCTGCCAGGGTCCTGAGCCTCTTTTTTTTTGTCTTCACAGCCACTGGAAGAACAGACCAAGATGAATACAGAGGTGAGTTTTTTTTTTTAAAGGATCAGTTAAAGGAATGTTTTTCTTACACAGTCTCTCACTGTTAGCAGTATGATATCTTCCTCTTTAATTTTTTTTTTTTACTGTTTCTCTTTCCTACAATGTTTTCTTTATCTATAGAGCTTTGAGAACCACTTATATAAGCTGAAAACATTTCCTTCCCAACCAGCTGATATTCTTATGGCCCTTAATAGCCTTTATGAATTCTTATCTGCATCTGTCCCTCTTTAGTTAGAATTTATCTACTATAGCTAACCCTGAAACATCATTCCCAGACTAGGGATGGAATGAGCAGTATGCATGAGAAATGGTGGGCCTACTTTGTGTGGTTGTGTGGTTAACTCTGCTTACTGTGACTTTTCTTTCATTCTCTTCTTGGTGCTCTTGCTTCTATATTGCCTATTCTTTGACCGAAAATTCACTGATCTCTTTGTTCTTTTGTTTTTTCCTACCTGATCAATAATTTCCATGTCCAGCCTTGATCTAGGGCCCAGTTTTTCAGCTACTGTTGTACTCTTACCCCCAACTCCTTTCTCTTTTGTGCTGTTGAACCATCACAGCAAATTTACATGTCCACCTCAAGATGATGTTCTTTGTTGAGTGGCACATGCTGTTTGCAGCTGACAAATGTCTCAAAACTCTGATTTGAGCACTCAGCACTGCCTGCTAGTCACAGTAATATAAGCTCAGGCAGCTTTCCTTCTCATTGCTTGAACAAGGCCAAATCTTCATCATTACCTTCTCACTCTTAACATTTGGACCATATTTAACTTTACAGAGAAAAATTGGAACCATCAAACACCATCTGTCTCATGCCTACTTCCCCATTTGTCTTGCTTATCAGTGAGTTCACTCTTGTATTTCTGTGTTATCAATTATCTAATCTCTTTCAGTTCTTTATCAAATTTAATGTATTTGAATTTGCCTTTTTTCCTTGTGAGTCAGTGAAGGTTTGTGATTTTTGTTTATCTTTTCAAAAAATAGTCCTTAGTTTTACTACCTTTCCTATTATTATTTTAGTGTGTGTTTCATTTCTTTCCACTCTGATCTTTGCTATTTCCCTCCTTCTGATGCCCTGGACTTCATTTGTTCTTTTTAGTTATATTACTATTTTTTTCTTTTTTAGATTCTTGAGCTGTAATGTTATGTTGTTTATTTGAGATTTGTTTCCTTGTTTCTTGATGTAGGCATTGCTATTAACTTTTACAGTTGTTTTTGCTGTATCCCATAAGTTTTGGTATGTTCTATTTCCCTATTCATTTGTCACAAGTTTTCTTTTTTTTTTTTTTAAAGATTTATTTATTTGTGCATACATAACTGGGGGGGTACAGGTCAGAGACTCAGGGGCGGCGAGAGGCTTCACCAGAGACAGAGTGGGGAACAGAACAGGCAGATCGACAAAGTACACTGCTGAGGGGAGCAGCGGGAGGGTCAGGAGAGGTCTGCCACTCCATGTGGTCACCTCCGGGGCAGGCGGGAATCGAACTCATGGGGAAGCGGCTTTAGATTCTCAGTGTTGCGCCACCAGGGAGGTCCACAAGTTTTCTTTTTATCTCTCTCTCTTTTAATATTTTCTTTGATTCATTGGTTATTCAGTAGCATATTCTTTGATCTCTACATATTTATGAAATTTTCAGTTTTGCTTTATAATTTTATTTATATAAATCATGAGATTGGAAAAGATAATGAGTGTTCTAAACTTTTTAAATAATTATTTTGTGGCTTAACATGATTTATACTGAACAGTGTTTTCTGTGAGCTGGAGAAGAATTGTATTTTTTTATCTTTGTATGGAATGTTTTCTGTATATCGATTAAGTTTTATTAAGTGGTCTAACATTATTAAAGTCAGTATTTCCATACTGATTTTTTGTCTGGATATTATATTCACTGTTGAATGTGGGTATTAAGGTCCTGTACTATTATTGTGTTACTCTCTTTGTGGTGCATGAGTATTTACATATATTTAATCTTCTTATTGTATTTAATCCCTTTGTCATTATGTAATAACTGTCTTTATCTCTTTTGATAGTCCTTATATTAAACTCTGTTTTGTTTGATGTCATTATATCTATCTTGCATTTCATTTGTTTTCCATTTGCATATGGGATATATATTTCTGTTCCTTCACTTTTAGTCTGCATTTGAAGTGAGTCTTTTTTTTGGTAACAGGAGGACAACACATTTAGTCGTATTTCAGTCAAATCACACATTCCCCCTCCCCCAACTGCTGCATAGTACATTTATTTTTCTATTACAGGTCCAATTTAAAATGTTTCCTGTGTTATTACAGCAAGTCTCTTTATTTATTTTTCGTATAGAGGGATATTCCCAAATTCTTCCTCATGTAAAATAAACTCCATTCCAGTAAATAATAATACATGAAATTATAGTAAGCTAGACACTTAAAAGGTAAGCCAGTAAATCTTCCCGCAGTTCATTAGAAAGAATGTAGATGCTTAAAAAATAAACCCACTGTCATGAACATAAAATTGAGATTTCTTTAACCCTTGTAGTTTGATTCAGAAAAAGAAATAAAATGTTTAATAATGTATTAACATTTTATTTCACTTATTTTCTGTACAGACAGTTCAAATACAAATTTGGTCTAAATGTATAGATTCTCAAATCATTATATTCAGCATTTCTTCATCCTATGTGCTAAGAGCTATTTCAAGGTCAAAAAGTACCAAATACATATACTTCAAAAGCCATCTAAGTTAGCACACATGCTAGTTTTAGTTACGACATGTCTGAAACACTGGCAAGTGTTACTTGGAGTAAGGTGAAGTAAATTTCTTTACAATTTAATGGAACAATTTTGAAGATATGCTAGAGAAACAGCAGTTTAACAGTTCATGGAATCAGCCAGTTTGTTTCAGCCAATTTGAGTTCATGTTCTAAAATCTAAAATTTAGTTATCTTTCTCTAACCAAGAACTCCCCTGTCATGCATTTATCTATGTTATGAAGCTAAGGAGATTTTGGTAAAGTGCTTTTATCGCAACTACTGTACCAGTTGTCTAGGACTTCAACAGTATTATGGAAATTTGGGAAATTTTCATGCATAAAGTTTTTCACTTAACTGACTTAAAATTGCTGCATACGATGGCATGTAGTCTTTTTTTTTTTTTTTTAAGATTTATTTATTTGTGCATACAGAACTGGGGTACAGGCCAGAGGCTCAGGGGCAGTGAGAGGCTTCACCAGAGACAGAGTGGGGAGCAGAACAGGCACATCGATGAAGTACACTGCTGAGGGGAGCAGCGGGCGGATCAGGAGAGGTCTGCCACGCCATTTGGTCACCTCCGGGACAAGCTGCGGAAGCAGCTTTAGCTTCTCAGTGCTGTGCTTTAACCCGCTGCGCCACCAGGGAGGGCCAGGCATGTAGCCTTTTAATAAACAGGTTGAAAATGGGTTAAAGAGACAAATACAGCATTTGTCTTCAGAGATACCAAGAAAGGAATTTTCTCAATTATGAACTCTTGCAAATGAATTTCATTTCCTTTTCAACTTCCAGTGGTAATGGTAGGATGATTCAGACTGTTTAACAGTCTTGTATTGCAACACTAGGGTGGGTCAGCGAAAATCTAGAGGAAGTAAATCATAAGACAAATTTTCAAGGAAACTTGTGACTCTGAGGCTGACAAAAGTAGGAGATTTTAGAAAAACCATTAACCTTTTATTTCAGAGAATGTTTGTCAAATGCATGAATGACTCCCAGGATTTCAAACATTCAAATTGGGCTTCTGATAGAATTCATGGAGCCACTAGACTTTGCCCAGAAGTCAGAAACACAACCAGACTGGTGTTGATAGGTAGAGTCTAACATGGAACATGGTAATCCATGTCAGGATATGATGGTTAGGTGGAAATACCCAGAGTGTAGTTCTTCATAGGTGTAGAACCTGAAGGAAAGGATGGCTTATAGCTCAAGACTTTATAGAGTCTCAACACAGAAGGAGAGAATTTAAAGAAGGACCAGTTAACTTTGAAATATGTCTTGATGTCCAGGCAAATTCAGCTGAGGAAAAGTCCTTGAATTTGGCAATAGGAAGGTCTCAGATGACTTGTAGTGAAGCAGAGGTATGGTAGATAAACCTAATTAGCTTTGGGTCAGAAAGGGGAGGCCGAGGCAGAAGTTGTCACCCAAAGGTAGAAGGCATCACATGAGTCAGGGGCATTGATAGGGGCATGGTGGGAGCAGAGAGTCCTTGAGGTAGGATAGTACCTCTATAGCTTTAACAGCTATAGACTTCTCATTTGCTTGGAGCATCCCTTGGTTATTTATATCTATTTTAAGTGTATATAATTTGGATAAGTAAACTAAGTCTACAACATTATTCAAAATGTTAAAGGATTTAGCAAAAGGAGATTTACCTTGAAAAGGCTTCTTTTTCCCAGTTATTCTGTTTTCATGATGTCTGGTGACTAAAGTTATTGGATTCTGAACTGTCATTTCAGAGAATTTCTAAACATACATAACAAGTATTTTTAAGTTAATCCAAGTCTACTTTCAAATAAAAAACTGAACCATTTCACATGTAGTATTGTTACAGGACAACCCAAAATGAATTGGGTTGCCTGTCTATGGGTCCTCACCCATGCGCTTAAGATTCAACTGCACTGCAGACACACACAAAAGGTTAATACTGTATTTATTTACAAGGGGAAAAGAAAAGGAACAACCCAAGGAAAGAGATACAAGTTAACGAGTGTGTCCTATTAGTTCCGTTGAATTGGAACCCCATTGTCATCTGAAAGCTGATCAAGAGCCAAGTGACCAGCCACCAGTTAATGAGGTCAAGAGAGAGAAAACCTCGGCCCAACATTACCTTTATAGCCCCAAATCTCAAAATGGCTGCCTAATTCCCATACTGGGTCCTAGCAGGGAGTTGTAGTTCTGGTATCTGGAGTGGGGGTGGAGTCCACAAAACCTGTATCTGTAGATTTTGTTCAGGACATCCTTTCCCCCAACAGTATGAGTACATTAAAATAACAAAATTATACATATACGTATACATATACATATATATACACATATATACATATATATATATATATATATAAAGGTTTACTCAATTCTATATACCTTTCCCTATGAGATACATGTATATATCAACATACACATATATATCAACATATTATATATATATCAATATATTATATATATCAACATATTTTATATATATATGGAATACTCAATTCTATATACCTTTCTCATATATATATCTGTATATATATATATATATACATACATATATATTTATGAAAAGTATACAGAATTGAGTTCTTTGTTGCTATTATTTTGAACAAATTGTATCAGATTAGTTAAGAATAAGAAAAATGTCTTGTTTTGTCTTCGGTTAATTATCCTTGGATGTATTTCCTTTTTGTACGTAGTCTTGAGTTTTTTACTTTATTATTATCCTGTACTCTAAATAAGTAAACCTTTTTTTTTTTTTTTGAGGCATATCTACTGGGACAAATTATCTGAATTTTTGTTTGAAAACTACTTTTTCATTTTTGGAGGATAATTTCACAGGATGCAGAACTCTATTAGTAATTTTTTTCTCTCACTCCTTTACTTCATAGCCTTGTATAATTTCTGAGAAGTCACATGGAGTTATTATCATTGCTTTTTGACAGTTAAGATGTTTTCCCCTCTGGTTGTTTTAACTTTATCTTTGAAATTCCATAACTTGAAAATATTGTCAGTATAACTGAAAAAAATGTCATTTAGAGAAATATTTATCCTGCTTACTATTCTGTGAACTTCTGGATGTGTAGTGTCATGTCATTATGTATAGGGTAGGTTCACTCTAGATTTGGGCAGACAGATAAACAGAGCCTTGGAGCCTTTAGTGTATTTTACACACTGTAATGCTCTCTCAGTGAAACAGGTACACAGTCATGATTGCTAGGGAGGCCAGGATAGGCCAGATGGGTCCAAGGATAGTGGGGACCCCTCCTAGCCTGGGGAATGTTTGCTTTCTTTCCCTGGCATTCTGGTCTTTTATTGTTGGTGACTTGCCTCAGATGGCAAATATGGTTGTAGTTGTAGTCATAGTCATAGTCATAGTGGCACCACCATTTTATCCCTGACCTCTTGGCACAAGTGTGAGCATTGTACATATGCACATCCATGCTTTATGTCCCAGGTGTCCACAATTAACAGATGCCTGTGTCCTGCACCCTTGTGCCCCTGGGCCCAGGGCACCCATGCTAGTAGTGGGAGGGAGGAAAAAAGCCTAATAATTTCATTTACATCATAATAGCTAGATATTAATTTGAGGGCTTTAGAATTTGGGGGCTGCACTGGAGAGAGGGGCACACACATAATTATTATTGTGCAGGATCAGTGGTTTACTTTTATAGAATTGTAGGATGGGGCACTCCCTGGTGGTGCAGCAGGTTAAATCACAGCCCTATGAAGCGATCTGCAGCCAATGAAGCACAAATTCTATCCCCGGCCAGGGAGTTGTCCCACATGGCATGGCAGGACTCTCCTGTCTCGCCCGCTGCTCCCAACATCAGTGTATTTCAGTAGATGTACCTGTTCTGCTCCCCACTCTGTCTCTGGGGGAATCCTCTCACCCCCATACCTCTGGCCTGTGCCCCAGTTCTTGTATGCATACATAAATATTTAAAAAAATGAAAGCATTGTAGGATGGGGAGAGAACTATAGAAGGATGTTTGAATAGTAGATCTATACTTGCAAAGACAAACAGTATACTGCCAGGTGCCTGGAGTTGTAGAGTAAAACATTTACTACCTTGACAAGGTTAGTTAGATGACAGCAAACAGTCTTTGCAACTGCCAGCACAGAGTCTGTTTAAGTTGGTAATTGTTGTTTGAGCTTGGGGCTCCCACATGTAAGGTCTGAATATAGGGAAGACTAGATTGGCATACCTGTGCCTCTTATATGTAGAAGAGGACATTCTGTGCATCTGGTGGCAGCATTATACAAACAACTGTCCACTATAACCCAGACCCAAAGCTGACATAACTATATACTATAAATTAACTAGACTTGAATATAGTTGGCAGCAGAGGTAAATGCCTAGGGGCAGGTCCACAATCCAAATGCAGCGGTAACAAAGCTTGGCTAAGTACCTGTCCAAACTTTACAACCGTCCTGGTGCTACAACTTCTGTGGGATTATTGAGGAAGGTGTAGGGAGTCAGTCTTTTGTGAAAGACAAATGTAAATAAGAAACACACACAACTTATTTGCCAATATCTAGAACCAGGATACTACCCTGTGTGAAGCGTGAACTAGTAGCATTTGGTTCATGCAGCTTCTTAAATGTGGGAATGGGGGAGGGAGTGGTCTTAGAATTGCATACAAGAGATCAACCACAGCTGAGTGGTTTATAACCTGAGATTATTGAGACACTTTGTAGAGTTGGACTAGGGGAAACAGTCACTGTAGACTCCCACTACCCAACATGGGCAGCTGCAGCATGATAGGATGCTAGAAATATAGGTACTTACTAGCCTCAACCTCTTGATACCTGGCTATCTTGGTTCCTATTTTCTTCCCCCTGCTGGCACTAGAGTTCCTGTTATTTCAGTAGGTGCAGAGGTGTCAGTCTATGAAGCCATAGATTTCAAAAATCTTGAAAATAACCTAGAATTATATCCTGCAACCTATAAATGTAATGTAAGGCCAACTCATTGAAATAAGGAAAGAAAGTTTTTCACCTCAACTCATAAAAGTAAAAAATGAAGAGATGGGAAAATAGAATTAAAATTGTAACAGACCTTTGGGACAACTTAACAGGGAAATGATATACATACTACAGGAGCCCATGAGGATGATGCATGAGAAAAAAATATTTTAATAAACAATACCCAAGAATTTCCCTAATCTGGGAAACTTGAAATCCTGATCCAAGAGGCCTAGGGAGTCTCAAACAAAAGGATACCACTCCCCCACACAGGGCATTTTATAATCAAGTTGCTAAAAATGGTAACAAGGAAAGGGTACTAAAAGCATGCAGAGAAAGGAGTTACCTGTAAGGAAACACTTGCTAGATTATTGGCAGTTTTCTCAGTGGAAATCTCCCAGGGAAATAGAGAATGACAGTAAATATTTAAAACAATCAAAGAAAAGGACAGTCAATCCAGAACATTTTATTCAGATATAATAAAGGAAGGATAAGAAGTTCATTAGAAAAATGAAACTGTAAAGATTGTATCACCACCATGCTGGCTTTGAAAGGAATATAAAGAGACTAGTACACAACAAGTGAACTCCACCTAGATGTAATCAGCACAAAAATTACACAGTGTGTATGAGAAGAATAAAAATCTCAAGCCATCTAAACAAGTTTGAGAGCAAACTATTCAGTAAATTATAAGTATAGGTGATTAAGTTTAAAATTCAGTATTACCTTCAAATGAAAAAAGATAGACTTAACACATAAAACAATAGAAATTAAACCCAAATAAAACATAAAGGGAAGGTGTCAAAAAATAGACAACCTATAAATAAAAGTGAGAAAAAGTAATAAATATATTTATTTCAATAATTACATTAAATATAAATATCTTGAGTTCAGCAATTAAGAGAGTGGCTGAATCACTCACAAAGCAAACTCTTAAACTTTTGTTGTTGTTGTTCTTAGGAAACCCACTTTAGTACTAGAGACAAACATAGGTTTAAATTTAAAGTCTTAAAGATAAATCTACAGGCACTCTCTTTAGTATTTCTTTCAAGGTCAGCATGGTGGTGATACAGTCATTTCATTTTTGTTTTTCCATAAGCCTTCTTATCACTCCTTTATAAGCAAGTGGTAATCAAAAAAGGCAAGAAAGCTATACTTAGAGAAAAGATTTCCAGTTAAAAAGGAAATAAGAGAGTGATGGACATTTTATAATGATGCAGAGCCCATTATAACAAGAAGATATAGTACTTATGAATGTACCAAATGATGGAACATAAATATATGTACAGTAGCTATTAATAGGTTTAAAGAGAAATATTCACTACATAAAAGGGATTTTAAGCCTCCATTTTCAATTTAAACAATTCAACAAAACAGGGAGTACACAAGGAAACAATAGCTTTAAATTAAATTATGACCTAATTAGGAGGTTAAATGGTTGTCTATCAAATATTCCAAACCAAAATAAGCAGTCTCAAGTGCACATGGAACATTGTCAAGAGTAGACCCCATGTTGGGGTATATAAACCTATAAATATTGAAATCATGCCAAGCTTTGTTTCTGATCACGATACTTTAGTACTAGAACTGAAGTACAAATACTCAGTAATAAAGTTAATCAAGGAGTAAAAGACCTGAAAGCTGAGCACTATTAGATATTAATGAAGAAAATTGAAGATGTCACAAATATATGGAAAGCTATTCTTTGATCATAGATCAGAAGAATTAATACTATAAAAATGCCGTGCTGCACAAATTTATTAGTGTGATACCTATCAAAATTCAAGAGCCATTTTTCACAGAAATAAAAAAAATTAGTTCTAAAATTTATATTGGCACGTAAAAGATTCTGACTAGCCAAAGTAATTTTGAGAAAAATGAACAAAACTGTGGGCAGCACATTCCCTGATTGCAAGATTTATTGCACAATTTATAGTACTTAAAACAATATGGTGTTAGCATAAAAGACACACATCTACAGAAAGAGAACAAAGAAACAAACTCATGCATATCAGATCAATTAATTTATGACAAAGGATACTAGAAATTGCACTGGAGAAAGTACTCTTTCTTTAGCAAACGGTACTGGATATACTGATAGCCACAAGCAAAATAATAAAACAGGCTATTATGCCATATATAAGCATTGATTAAAAAGTGCATTAAATACTTGAAATTAAGACCTGATACCATAAAACTCCTGGAAAAAAACAGGTATTAAGGACTTGATGTTGAACTTGGCAATACTGTTTTGGAACTATCAACCAAAGCAAAAAGAAGGGAGACTATATAAAACTCAAAAGTTTATCCACAGCATAGGAAACCAATAATATGAAATGGCAACCTACCAAATGAGAGAAAACATTTGCTTATCATGTCTTCTAGGTGGTTAATATCATTTAGAACTTAGATAACTCAATAGTAAAAGTGCCCAAACAATCTGATGTAAAAATGGGCAGAAGATCCTAATATATACGTTTTTGTTTTTTTCAAGGAAGACATACATGTTGGGAACCAGCCTCAACTATCCAGGTGTTGGAAGGTGAGACAGGCAGGGCCCTAAAGTGGGAAGGCATCAGCGAGCAGAGATTCCAAAAGGCGGGAGGAGAGTGGGGCGAGGGGAAGACATGGGAGTCACAGTTGGGTGCAAGCCTTCCTGTTCATTCCTTCAGCAGGTCTTTATTTATACTGTGTAGCAAGTAGTTAATTGCAATAATGCATAGGGTAAGTTAATGAGAGATTGCCATAAATTGTCATAAACGTTCTCAAGGATAAGGGGAACAAAGTATTTTTTTCTTAACATTTTATGTACTCTAAATTATACATTTTTGTGATAATTGTCATGTATACAGATATTTAGCTATAACTCAAGGGAAGAGGGATGAGCTTGTTAGTAAAAAGTTATTAGGGGTCTTAGGGAAGTAATAAATTATGTTAACAGTGTTATCAGTGATTTCTAAAGAAAAGCTAATGGCTAATTTAAGGCTAGCAGAGAGTAGTTAGTGCTTGTTTTAAAAAGGAGTAAATTAAGAGAAAGTCGTACAGTTGTGTACTAAGCAACACCTGTGTAAACAAGGTTAAAAATTGTCCAGGAGTCCTTATGCCCTGGAAGTCTTATCTGAGATTTGCTTTTTATTTAAAGAAACCAAGGAAGCTTCCCAGGAGTTTTTATGCCCTGGGGTCTTATTTCTCCTGGGGCTTGCCTTTTGTCCCAGGAGACAGGAATTTCTCACCCTGGGGCAGCTTGGCTGGGCCAGGGAGCCACCTTATGAGGCTAAATAAATTCAGTTGTAAACTGATGGTTGCTCAGAATATTTTGATATTATGATTATACAAAAAAGGGAGGTCGTAACATAAGTTAGCAGTGGAAATTCTGATTTTTTTAGAACTTTTCCTTTTCTATCCAGAATTTGTCAGTCGATAGAAGTTGCATAGCTTGTGCCACATATAGAAGGCAAACAGCTACAGGAAGGGTTTTCAATATCACTAATTATCAGGTAAGTGTAAATCTACAATAAGATATGACCTAGCATTTGTTAGAATGGATAACATTAAAAAAACAGGAAATAACAAATATTTTTTAGGATGTGGGGAAAGGAAAACTTTGTGCACTGTTGATGGGAATGTAAATTGGTGCAGCCACTATGAAAATAGTATGTCAGTGCCTTAACATATTATAAATAGCATTACCACATGATGCAGCAGCTTTACTTCTTGGTATCTGAGAAAAATGAGAATACTTAACTTGAAAAGATATACGCATCACATGTTTTCCTGCAGCATTATTTACAATAGCTACAACATGGAAGCAACCTAATTATCTAGATTAATGAATATAGAAATGTGTTGTTGTTGTTGTTGTTGTTTCTGTCCTACTTGAAGTTCAACATGGGTGAACTCTGAGGACATTTAACTAAATCAGATTAGTCAGAGAAAGACAAATATTACAGTCTCACTTACATGTGGAATAAAAAAATAAAAATAAATAAATAAAAGACACCTCCCAAGTTCACAGATACAGAAAACAGTTTGGTGCTTGCCAGCAATAGGAGGTGATTATGGTTGAAATAGCTAAAATAAGATAAACATCATGAGGATGTTATTACAATATGATGACTGTAGTAAGTAGTAATACATTGCATACTTGAAAGTTGCTGAGGGAGTGGATCTGAAAACTTACCACAGGAAATGAAAAGTTTGTAACTATGTAAGTTAACTGTACATCAGTTGGTATGGTGTACAAATCTCAAATCCCTGTGTTCTACACCTGAAACTAACTTAATGTTATATGTTTAAAAAATTGTTTCCCTGAAGCTACCAGAGAGGGAGAGTGGTGAAGACTAAAGTGAGCAAGATGCACAGGGGACTATTGTAGAGGACTAGGTGTGTCATGGTTGCTGGTGTGGCATGGTAGCATACACCTGAAGGGTGTGATTCTATGCTTCCTTATCATCTACAATGTTATAAGCCAACATTACCACAACAAAAAGAAATCCAAAATAATTTTTTTAAAAAGATTTATTTATTTGTGAGTACAGAACAGGGGTACAGGCCAGAGGTTCAGGGACGGTGAAAGGATTCACCAGAGACATAATGGGGAGCAGAACAGGTAGATCTACGAGGTACACTGCTGAGGAGCAGCTGGCGGGCCAGGAGAGACCTGCGGTATCATGCGGATCACCTCTGGGCAAGCGGGGATCAAACTCATGTTTCTTAGTGCTGTGCTTCTTAGTGCATGTTAGTTTCTTAGTGCTGTGCTTTAACCCACTGTGCCACCAGGGAGGGCCCCAAAATAAATTTTAAGAATCATTTTGCTGAGTACTAAAGAAAAAATAACTTGAATAACAAAATTTACCAAACAGACCGTGGAACAGTTTACTATCAGCAGTAGAATACACATTCTTTTCAAGTGTATCCAAGCATTTGCTATGATTATATTCTGGACTATAAACATGTTTCAGAATTGTAAGTTTTAAAATCATTTAAAGAATGCTATCTGACTATAATAAAGTGAGAAGCCTATACTAGAAATATATTTTAAAAAACCTTGAACATTTCAAATCTTAATAACATAGTTTTGGATAATCTATTGACTAAACAAATTATCAAAAAGAAATTAGACAACATTGTTAATTGAATAAAAATGAAAACCTGGCATTTTCCAGTTCATGGGATGCAGCTCAAGCATTGCCATCAAATACAGGGAAATATATAGTAGAATTTACCAAAAAAAAGAAAAGAAAGAAAAAGAAGATGCTTATTTTTTAAAAAAAGCAAGGTTTCATATCAAGTGACCTAAATCCTAAATTTCAGCCTTCAGAAACTAAAAAAAGGGACTCAGTTAACTCAAAGTAAGTGGAAAATTAGAAGCAATGAGGATAAGAGTCAAAGTCAGTGCATAGGAAAAGAAAAACATAGTGCAAGGAATCATTGAAACTATATGCTCTTTTGTTTGAGATTATTGAACTGATGAACCTACAGTCAGGCTGCTCAGGAAAAAGAAAACATAAATTGATAACATTAAAAGAGAGAGAGAACATGACTACAGTGTCTACAGATATTGAAAGGATTATAAAAGAATGTCACATCTGTATAGCTTGAAACTCAACAATTTAAACAGACATATCCTTTAAAAGACTCAAATGACCATCTCATACCAGTGAGAGTGGCTCATATTAAAAAAAACTAGCAACAACAATTGTTGGTGGCGATGTGGAAAAAAGGAACTCTCCTGCATTGTTGGTGGGAAAGCAAACTGGTCCAACCACTATGGAAAGCTGTTTGGAGTTTCCTCAGACAACTAAAAATGGAGCTTCCAAAAATTCCACTTCTAGGTATCTACCCAAAAGACACAAAAACAATAATTCGAAAGAACACACACATATATGTTTATTGGTCCCCTGTTTACAATATGGAAGATACAGAATCAACCCAAATGCCCAAAAAATAGATGACTGCAGCAAGAAGATATGGTACACAATGGGATATTTCTTACAATCAAAAAAGATAAACTCATTCCATTTGTGGTAACATGGATGGAAATGGAAAAGACCATGCTTAGTGAAATAAGCCAGAAAGAAAAAGAAAAATACCGGATATTTTCACTCATAGCAGGAGTATAAGGGATCAGGAATATATATATCTGTAGAGAGAGACAGAGACAGAGGAAGTGGGGGGAGAGAGAAAGAGAGATTGTAGTAAAGTAAAAAAGAACACCACTAACAACTATAAACCAAGACATTATATGGGGGAGGAGAGGGGAACAGGATCAAAATGGATGGGAAGAACACATGGGACTATGGTGATGGCACATGGGTGACGTGGTGGTGGGAAGTACATGGGGATTACAACTGAGATGGAAAAATGTGCAAAATAAAGAAAAATGTGTATACATGTGTATACACACACACATAAATTTCAAAAAGACTCAAACTACCTAAGTTCTTTCAAGGAAACATGTATGCTGAATGTATGTGTATTTATCCTTACTAAACTTAATAAAATATATATAATTAAAAAATTTTCCAGAGAGTAATTCTGGTGAGTGAAGAAGCAGGTTGCTATGATGTGCTCTACCTATGGAGAGGGACATTGATCAGTGAACTTTGTTGATTTCTGGAAGCTGAGGCTTTCTGTATTACAAATGTTAAGGAACTGAATTGTCCCGGCAACCAAAAGATCTTGAAGAGAATCCTGAGCTCTGGATGAACTCTGAATGAGAATCTGGACAGTTTCTGATTGCAGCATTGTAAGAAACAGGACAGAGAACCCAGTTAAGCCACGTCCAGATTCTTGACCAATAGAAACTGAAAAATGAATTTGATAAAAGATTGGAGATTGGTGTATGTGGTAGACTGCTTCCTGATAACTTGCACCTCAAGGACATTATCAGGCACAGTATGATTTATGACTATGATTATTGTGTTTTATTAGGGTGTACATTCACACTTATTTATTTTACAAATACATTTTTGTATTATTTGTTGTTTTGTACATTATTTTCATCTCAGTTGTAATCACCGTGGGCTTCCCACCACCACTTTACCCATGTGCCATCACCATAGTCCCATGTGCTTTTCCCACCCCAGATTTGATCTTGTTTCCCTCTCCTCCCCTCTAGAATGTCTCTGGTTTATAGTTCCCTTACACTCCTACTATGAGTGAAACCATCCACTATTTTGCTTTTTCTTTCTGGCTTATTTCACTAAGAATGATCTTTTCCATTTCCACCCATGTTGCCACAAATGGCAGTAGTTTACCTTTTTTGATTGCTAAGTAATATTCCATTGTGTATATGTACCATATCTTCTTGATCCATTCATCTACTTTTGGGCATTTATTTGGGTTGGTTCTGCATCTTCCCTGTTGTAAATAGGGCAGCAATAAACATAGGGGTCAGTGTTCATTTGAATTACTGTTTTTGTGTCCTTTGGGTAGATGCCTAGGATCATATGGAAGCTCCATTTTTAGCAGTCTTTGGAACCCTCAAACAGCTTTCCATACAGAAAAATTACTTCAAAATTGATTAAAAATATGAATAAAATAATTAAAACCAGAAAGTACATGAAAGAAAAAAATATAGGACATGCTATAGGACATCTATCAGAAAGATATACCTGAGAACATAACACCAACTCCAATGAAACAAAAACAAAAATAAACAAAGTAGGATGATCTCAAACTAAAAAAGTTTTTCTACCTCAAAAGTAACCATCATTAAAACAAAATGGCAACCTACAGAAGTGAGAAAAATATTTGCATGTCACACAACTGGCTAAGGATTAATATCCTATATAATCCAACAATCAAAAAGAAAAAAAATTCAAGAAATGAGAAAGACCCTAAATAAAAACTAAAACAAGACATTCTGTTGGCACACATACATTAAAATTTGTACATCACTTAGTATAAGGGAAATATGAGTCAAAACCACACTTAGATACTACCTAACTCTCTTTTATTGCCCACATTAAAAAAAAAATTGAATCAACAAATGCTGAAAGTTGTGGTGAAAAAGCCTTTATTCAACCAAATCAAGGAAAGATGAAATCTTGCCATTTTTAGATTACAGGGGAGGGATTATGCTAAGCAAAACCAGTCAGAAGCAGAAAAAGATGTTTTGGATTTTTTTCATTCACTGTAACAAAACAAAGTAACAGGTGACACTAAGCCATAACAAATATCAGAGATCTGACTTGAATTGAGGCTACCAGGTTGGGTTAATTATTGGTCTTGGTTCCTTTTTTGCAAATGGCTACCCATGTTCTCAGCACCATATAATGAAGAGGAAATCTTTTCTCCATTCCATGGCCTTATTAACTGTTCATATTTGTGTAGTTTCATCACTGAGCTTTCTACTCTAATCCATTGATTTGTTTTTTGTTTGTTTCAGTACCATGCTATTTTGACTATGGTTGTTGTGTAGTATAGTTTAATTTCAAGAAGTGTGATACTTCCATTTTACTTCCATTCTCTCAGGATTGCTTTAGGGTTATTGATGTATGTCATATCAGCACAAATAGTGATAATTTTACTTCTTCTTTCCCTGTGGGCTTTT
Organism: Condylura cristata; assembly: GCF_000260355.1. Lineage (NCBI taxonomy): Eukaryota > Metazoa > Chordata > Mammalia > Eulipotyphla > Talpidae > Condylura > Condylura cristata. The sequence goes on along the minus strand of NW_004567106.1, from coordinate 168,465 downwards.
TTTTTTTTTTGTATGTTTTCCTCTTTTCTTATTGCTCTGTCTAGGCCTTCCACTATTATGTTGACTAGCAGTAGTAGGAGTAATGTTCTTGTCTTGTTCCTGACCTTAAAGGAATGGTTTCAGCTTTTCACCACTAAGAATAATATTGGTGGTCCTCTCTGGTGGTGCAACAGGTTAAAGTGCAGCACTGTGAAACTAGCTGCAGCTGCTTCAGCCACTTTAGCATGACTTCAATTCCTGACAAGGGAGGTGACCCACATGGTGCAGCAGACCTCTCCTGTCTTGCCCACTGCTCCCCTTAGCAGTGTACTTCCTCAGTCTGCCTGTTCTGTTTTCTACTCTGTTGCTATTGAATCCTCTTACTACCTCTGCACTTCTGGCCTATACCTCAGTTCTGCATAAATACATCTTTTTAAAAAAGAAGAAAAATACTCGTTGTGGGTTTCCATATATGGCTTTTATCACATCAAATATGTTACTTGTATTCCAAGAATTTCAAGGGACTTTATCATAAATGGATGTTGGACTTTTCCAAATGCTTTCTTAGCATGTATTGATATGACCATAGGGTTTTTCTTTTTCTTCTTCCTGATGTGTTGGATTACATTAATTGATTTTCAGATATTAAACCATACTTATGTCCCTGGGATAGCTCCCCCTTGATCATATTGTATTATCCTTTTGATATACTGTTGGATTCTGCTGACAAGGATTTTGTAGGTTTTTGCATCATTAAGGAGATTATCCTGTAGCTTTTCTTTGGTATTAGTGTAATGTTGGCTTTATAGAATGTATTTGAAGTTTATGAAAGCATTTATGTAGGATAGGCACTAATTAATTTTTGAATGTTTGGTAGCATTGATTTGTAAAGCTGTCTGGTCCTGGGGTTTTGTTTTTGGAAAGGATTTTTGATTATTGTTTTAGTTTCACTGCTTGTAATTGTTCTGTTTAGGTATTCCATTTCTTCTTTCTCTACCTTTGGATTATTATATCATTCTGGGAATTTTGTCCATGTCTTCTAAATTGTTGAGCTTATTTGCATGTAAATTGTTCATGGTAATCTGATTATTCTTTTGAGTTTTGCTAAGTCTTTTGTAATTTATTTTTTTTTTCACTTGTAATCCTACTTATTTGTGTTTTTTCCTGTTTTTGCTTTGTTTGCCTGGCTAGCAGTTTGTCTATATTTTTCAATGAACCAACTTTTGATTAGTTGACTTATTTTTTTAGTTTCTTTTTTTTGTGATTTTATTATATTCTGTTTGTTTGGGGGTTTAATTTGGGTGGTTCTTTTCCTAGTTCTTTCAGATGGGAGATTAGGTTGTTTCTTTACATTCTTTCTTGTTTTATTTTTTTGATGTGAACCTATGTTACTATATCCTTTCCTCCTGCTACTGCTTTTGCTGCATCCCGTATTCTGAAGAGTGGTGGCCTCATTATCATTCAGTTCAAAGCACTTTTTAATTTCTTTGGTCTCTTTCAGTAGCGTGGATTTCAATTGTCATGGCTGGGAGGGCTCTTGGCTTTGTTTTCATGGTTTATTTCTAGTTTGTTGCTTTTAAGTTCTCTATTTGGCATGCAGACAAGCTCTTACATGTCATTGTTGTTGAGTTCTTGTTGCTGATTTTCTTTTTATGTTTATGGTGTGCCTTTCCCCTGATGTATTTCTTGGTTATTTGTATTTTCCTTCTCCCTGTTGTTTGTTTTCTAATGTTAGATATTGTGCTACTAGTGTTGGCAGGTGTCTCTTTGTAGTGCACCTCCTGGGATGTTGAGAACCGGTGGCCAGACCACATCCCACACTGTTATGGCAAAACTCCATAAAGTAGTGATGTTGTGGTGGGTGCTGTCCCAAAGGTCCCCTCCTTCTTTATTTACTCAGTTCCTCAGGAATTTGTGGTGTTCCTGTCTTCCAACAGTGATGCAGGGGCTTTGCTTTTCTAGTGTGTTGCCACAGTTCATTTTAATGGCAGGTCCTATGCCTCTGTTCAACTTGGTTCCAGGGTTCAGGTGGGCTCCAGAGGCCTGCAGTAGCTTTTCTCAGTGCGTACTTTCCTACTGAGCCATTTTGGGTTCCTCCCTCTCTTGGGTTCCTTAGGGTAGTTGTGGTGTTCCATGACTTACCATGTCAATGATGGCCTGGAGCTCATGGCACATAGGCAAGCAGTAGGCCAATATACAGCTCACTGCAGTTAGAGGCCAGGAAGAGACAGAGTCTGCTCTGCCTTGTATCTTCTTTCATGGTCTCCCAGCTACAAGTCTTATTGTGTCATTTTCAAGTATATATCACCAATCAGCTCATAGCTTACATCTGAATATATGATTCAGGCACCAGATATAAAAGAAAACTTCATGTTTGCACAAGCCCTGCCTGCCCTAACTTCAGTATAGACTCATGGGATGGTGGAATCCATGGAGCCATATCCAGAGCTAAACCTGATAGCTCTTCAGTGTAGCTGAGTATACCAACTTAGAGGGAGTGGGAGGAAGCATGCAGCAGCACTGCAGGGTGGGAATCCACCATATTGGCCCAAACTCCAAGGACATTTCTACTGGAGGGACCCACAGTGCCAGAGCTGGCCTAACAGGATCCTATACTCCTCCCTGTATATCTGAAGTAGAGGCTACATGCCCTGGGGCAGTATGGTAGAGGAACCACTGCTATCCACTGGCCTTTTCCTGTGTCATAAGCCCCAGAGGAGCCACTAGTGGTGGGTGGTAAAGTGCCCACCATCCACTGCCACTTGCACTACCCTTAAGCAGTGCTCTGGAGAGGCCCTGAGAGGCTGGTCTCTAGCATTTAAATCTTAATCACATTGGATTGACATTGAAACTTGATCAGCAACGGGGGAGTGGCTGCTCACAGGCAGCACTCTGGCACAGGTGGAAATTGTCAGGTATTTTCCATGGTCTCCTGCTACTTAGCCAGAGGTGGAAAAGAACAAGTCTTGTCCCACAGGTGCAGCCAGCACTGTGGGACTCAGTTTCAGAGAGAGAAGGTATAGAAAAGGTAATGTGATAGGCTCTTGTCATTGGAGTTTGATGGAGAGTGAGTGCAGCATGTGTACATGTTGTGGTATGACATTATAATCTCAAAATTGTATAGCTATTTAAATAAACTGCAGATCAAGAAAATTTTACTTAAAAAAAGAATGGTGTTCATCTAAAATAT
>NW_004567106.1:159145-165181 GCF_000260355.1 Condylura cristata | reverse complement strand
TCATCTTGTCCTGCCATAAAAATGAGAAAATTATTTGTGATTTTAATTTTATTGACTAAGAGCATCTGTTTTAAGGACATATATCCCATTAACTGGAATACTGTTCTTTCTAAGAAAAAGGAAGTTCTTTGTGGAATTTACCAATTAAAATGTTTCATACAGGTAGTATAAAAACTGTAATTTATAAAATTAGTCATACTTGATATCATTCCACATTATAAGAAGAGAGAACTGAAATGCAAACACAAATAAGAAAATTTTAAGTAGAGTGGACCGTATATGAAAGTAACTAATTAAGATTTAGCCTAGGAATGAATATTGGCAACTTTTAGAAGAAAAAAATCACAATCATCTCAGTAGAATTAGAAAAGGCATTTTTTTTAAAGATTTATTTATTCATATAGAACTGGAGTACAGGCCAGAGATGCGGAGGGTGAGAGGATTCACCAGAGACAGAGCGGGAAGCAGAACAGGCAGATCGACGAAGTACACTGCTGAGGGGAGCAGCGGGCGGGTCAGGAGAGGTCTGCCTCACCATGGGATCTCCTCCAGGGCAGACGGGAATCGAACTCATGCGGAAGTGGCTTAAGCTTTTTAGTGTTGTGTTTTAACCCGCTGTGCCACCAGGGAAGGCATTTTAACAAAACTAGATTATATTGTATCTGATTTTAAAATCTCATCAAAATATGAATAAAAGGAAATATCCGTAACCTGATAAAGGATATCTACAAAAAGTCAAGCCTGTATTTAAATACTCGCAAGCACAGATCATGTACCATCTACTCTAGGAGCTGTCACAGTTTCCCCACCCCCCCCATATGATTTCTAATTGTTTCAATATAATTTATTGATACAAGGTAGGCCATGTTACTTCTATTGATTATCTTTGAAACTTTCTGTTTTGACTAATATAGTTTCATAATTAAATTTTTTAGTCAGCTATTGTATATTATCCGACTTTTCTTTCCTTCCCCAAACTTACTTCTCCTGCATTTGTATAGAAATTTTAGAATCCTCTTGTAGTTTTTTAAAAAGAATTCCTGCTAGGATTTTGACTGGATTACATTGAATCTATAGTACAGTTTGAGAAAAAACCTGACATTTTAGCAATATTGAATCTTCCAGTGTGTGAACACAGTATATATCTTTTACTTAGGTTTTCTTTGATTCTTTCATTGTATAGATCTTCATTATATTGATCTTGCAATATAATGCAATATATAATCTTGATTTTTTATCAGACCTATAATATTTGCTTCTAGTGTAAATAGTAGTTATTTGATTTTCCATTTCTAATTTTTCATTGTGAATATAGACATGTAGTTGATTTTTCAATACTGATTTTGGTATTTTACAAATACTGCTGTATTCACTTCTTTGTTCTAGCGTATTTTTTTTTGTCAGTTCCATAAGATTTTCTACATAAATCAAGTATAAATAGAGATGGTTTCATTTCTTCCTTTCAAAATTGTATGTTTTGTTCATTTTTCTTCTACTGCACTGGGTAGGACCTGTAATGATTTTGCAAAGAAGTAGTGTGAACAGACATCCTTGCCTACCTTCTCTTCTAGGGGGAAAAGCATTGTCTTCACCATGAAAAAGATGTTAGCTATAGATATTTTTGTCAGCTGAAACAACCTGTGGGATGAATATACATCCTAGAGGCATCCTATGTACTTAAAAAAGATGAAAACAAAACACCACTACTCAAGCTTTATACCATGTACACAGTCAATTAAAAAAAAATTAAGTACTTTTTTGCTTTCCAAATAATATTCTTAAAAACAAAAGGCGTAACATTAGGTTTTTTTTCTTTTTTTGGCAAATTATATATCTAACAAATGAATCGTATTAAAAACATATAAAGAACTCTAAAAGCTGAATAAGAAATACAATACAATAAAAAATGGCAACGGTGGGCCCTCCCTGGTGGTACAGCAGCTTAAAGCACAGCACTGAGAAGCTAAAGTCACTTCAGCATGAGTTCCATCCCCGCCCCAGAGGTGACCCACATGGCACGAGCAGACCTCTCCTGACCCACCTGCTGCTCCCCTGAGCAGTACACATCATAAGTCCACCTGTTCTGCTCCCCACTCTGTCTCTGGTGAATCCTCTACCACCCCTGCACTTCTAGCTGTACCCCAGTTCTGTATGCATAAATAAATAAATCTTTAAAAAAAAATGGCAAAGGTTTGAATAAGGACTTCACCAACAAAGATAATACATGGCAAGTAGGTACATGTTCAACATCACTATTCATTGTAGATTTCTAAATAGAAACTATAGTGAAATAACACAGCATGTTAGCTTAATCGTTGTTCCTTTATAGATTATCGGTTTCTTACCACTCATTACCTTCATTATTTTCCATTTGTCTTGGACCCTTGGAAGCTTACTGATAAGCTTTTAATTAAATAGATTTTTGTGTTTTCAGTGTCCCATGTATCTGTTCTCATTTTTTCCTTCAATTTTGAGGCATTCTCTTAAATTATTTCCTTGAATAGATTTTACATTCCCTTCTCTCTTGTGCCTCCATGATTCCTTTGACTCTTTAATTTTTCCATTGCACATGGTGTCAGGTAATTATTGAAATGTTTCTTCATGCTTTCTCCCTTGTATCTTTTTTTTCTGATTTATTTATTTATGCTTACAGAACTGGGGTACAGCCAGAGGTGTGGTAAGTGAGAGGATTCACCAGTGACAGAGTGGGGAGCAGAACAGGCAGATCGATGAAGTTTACTGCTGAAAGTAGCAGTGAGTAGGTCAGGGGAGGTCTGCAACACCATGTGGGTCAGCTTCCTAGTTGTGGATCCAGCTTGTGCTGCAGTGGCTTCCCAGAGCTTCATAATGGAGTGCTTTAACCCATTGCACCACCAGGGAAAGCCCTCTTTGTGTGTGTGTGTGTGTGTGTGTGTGTGTGTCTTGGTTTCTTTGTATCTGCATCTTCAAGTTTATTAAATTGCTCTTATTTCCAATTTATCTTTACAAGATTTTTTTCCTCCTCTTTCACTGTTCATTTTCCATCCTCAGTTCCTTTATTGTCTTATTTAAACTTTCAGTATAATTCTTCTTTTCATTGATTATGTTTCTCACAATATTCATTTCCTTTTCTTTGTCTTCTCATTTATATCTCATCTGTTTGTCTCAGTTAATTTTTGTGTGTGTGTTGGCCTAATTATTTGTCTTCCCTAATTATGGTAATTTAGAATTCTTCATATGACAAGAAGAAAAATTCTTCCAAGGGACAGAATTTTGGAACGGTGCTGTAGAACTGTTCTGTGGCTTGATTGTGGTGGTTTTGTGACTGAACTATAAAACAAAAACTATAAAGCAAACAAAAATTAAGTGTGTTTATTAAAGAATCAAGATTGAGGACTTGAGCATAGATAGTAATTCTGGAAAAACTGCCTAAAATTTGATTTTCTCAATTTTGAGTTTCCCTTACAATTTGCAAGGAAACATTTCCAAGGATCCAGGCAGGTATCTGGTTTAACATATCAACTGATTTTGTCTAAGTAAAGAGGAATGCCGGAGGGCTGATAGAATAGACACTATTTAGAGTCTTGTGGAAACAGTGTTTAACAATTTCAGAAACTTTGATGTTTTTCATTGAAGTTACTTTTTTGCCTGGATGCAGCAGTTTATAGCTGCTTTTTTACAAAGACAGCATTCCCCCCCCCACCCCACCCCCGGTACAGTTTCTTCAGAAGCAAACAAGCTGCACTTTGACTCTTGGTTTGTGCTCTTTATCTGGGACTGGAGAATGGAGTACCCACTTCATTTTTTACCTCTGTTTAATAAAATGCACACTAAAATTTCACCAGAAGCAAAAAGTAATGTGATAACATCCAGAAAGTTTTCCTGTAGTGTAAGATGGCAAAGTCTTCAAAAATTTTTTTGTTATGTTATTCTTATTATTGATATTATATTAATTTACAATGTTGCATATGACTAATAAGTACAGATTCACACTTCTTCCTGTGCATACTACTACTCCACGCCCACCACCAAGGTACTATAATTATCCATCCTGGTCGATCAGACCTCATCTATCCATGACTGTCACTCACTCTCCCACTGTAATCAACTCAATACTGCTGTCAAATCTAAGGTTTGTAAAGCTTTAAAACTGTCTACTTGGGGCAGGGTAAAGACGCCGAGATCACTGGGTCCAAGCTTACATAGGAATTGAGGACTGAAACGGACTATGGACTTACTGCGAGTTTCAACCCAAATGAAAACACCCTGGACTTACTAGAAGGTAGATAACTGAGGAGGAATCGGCAATTGGGGAGTTCCCTTTTGGAAACTCCTGGGAAAACCCAGGCGCCTGGAAGTTCGGTGAGCTGCTGGAGCCACTTTGTCCCTCCCCCCCAATCCTGAATGTGAAGGGGGACTGCTCAGCTCAGTGAGTGGAGCCAGACTGCGGAAAGACTGCAAATCTGACCCTCAACACCTGGGTAAGGAAAAAAACCGCTGAAATTGTAGACCCCATCCATAGCATGTGGGCGCAATGCAAAGCTGCTGATCAGCTCCACCAGATTGGGAACCCGCAAGATGGCGGCAGAAAAAAGACACAGAGATGACTACATCAAACTCGCATGGGATTATATAAAAACGGACTATAGACTTACATGCTACGAGTTTCAACCCAAATGAGAGTGCCTTGGACTCACTAGAAGGAAGATAACTTAGGTAGAACCAACAATTGCGGAGTTCCCATAAGGGAAGCCGCATAGGCAGGATTAGCTGAAACCTGCAACTCTGATCACGGAACTCGAGTGGATTCCTACTGGTTGCTCCTTTAAAAATCTAGGTGCCCCGATGCCAGAAGTGCTGCAGAGGGAAACTGCCTGCGGCAGCAGCTGTGGTTACTCAGCCGGCTTTTGTCCCAGCCCTGCTATAACCCTGGAGATAAACTGAGACAATTCAGCTAGGGAGAGGAAACCAAATTGTGGGAAAAGGTGGCAGCTCGGAACCAGAGACTCGATGATATGCCCCAGAAGTGTTCCTGACCTTTGCCCCAGCAGCCACAGATGTGTTGCCATCCTTTGCCCCAGCAGCCCCGACAAAGCCCTGGATATAAACTTAGACAACACATCTAGGTGAGTGGATCCCAAGCTGCTGCGGGGGTTGGGAGGGTTGGGGGGACAAACAAACAAACAAAAACAAAAAACTGTTCTACTTAGAGCCCGGGAGGCTGAGAAGAGGAACTCTAGCCCTACCTGCATCTCCTGCCCCCACAACAGAGATCTGAGACTAGGCCAAATTAGGATTTGGTCAGGTCTTGGTGCCATTTTTAAGGTGTGGTCAACAAGACTCACAAAGCCCCTGAGTTAAAGAGGGGGATAAAAAAAAAAAAAGACAGGACCCAACCACAGGCCCAACCCTTGAATAATGCAGCAATTTTAACAATCTTGCATGGGCACATTCAACATAGAGAGGCCTAGGAAGTGCCTGAAATGGGGAGACTTGCTCAGGAGTCTACCTACTTACCACATCTACCCACAAAAACTGTGGTAAAACCCTGGAGTTAAAGAGATACAGCTGGGCTCTGTGAAAGGACCTCAGGCAGAGGGGAGGCACTGCTTAGGGAGGGACTATTTGGACTAAACAAAAAGAGCTCTGAAAGCTCAGAGGGAGGACTGGAAGCCTGCTCAGCTGGGAGGATTTCAGCCCTCTGGCACACCCCTGCAATCCTGTGGGAAGGGGGAGACCCCACCCCTACAACAGAGGCCCGAAGACTTGGGAGCCAGAAAAGCTCACAGTACTTAAGAGTGTAAACAAAGCCAGCCACCGACTCAGCCAAAGGCCCAGCTCCAGGGAGACCTACAACACTTCTAATTCATCATAACCACCACGGGCACACCAAGCATAGAGGGAACCTGGGACATCCGAAGGCTACAAAGATCAACAGACACCTTCCAGAAACACGGCCTCAACGTGTTACTAGAAGAGGCTGAACAACACAAGAGACCCCTGACTCTTACCAGCTGAGACAACAGACACAATTACACACAGTGGGGCTGGGAAAAA
>NW_004567106.1:153668-154278 GCF_000260355.1 Condylura cristata | reverse complement strand
AACATACCTCAACATGATAAAAGCCATCTATGATAACCCACAGCCAGTATTATCCTCAACGGAGAAAATCTGAAAGCTTTTCCTTTGAGATCAGGAGTAAGACAAGAGTGTCCATTATCGCACTGCTCTTCAACATAACACTGGAAGTTCTAGCCAGAGCAATAAGACAGGGAAAAGACATGCAAGGAATCCAAAAAGGGAAAGAAGTAAAACTATCCTTATTTGCAGATGAAATGTTAATTTATATGGAAAACCCTAAAAGCTCCACAAAGGAACTAATCAAAATCATCTACCAGTTTAGCAAAGGTAGCAGGATATAAAATCAACACACAAAAGTAAGAGGATTTCCTATACACAAACAACCTATCAGAAGAAGCAGAGATTTTAAAAAATCCCCTTTTCAATTAAAACAGAAAGAATCAAATACCTGGGAGTCAACCTAACAAAGGAAGTAAAAGACCTTTACAAAGAAAATTACAGAACACTGTTAAAAGAAATACAAGAAGACACCATGAAATGGAAAGATATCCCCTGCTCATAGATCGGGAGAATTAACATCATCAACATGGCCATCCTGCCAAAAGCAATATACAGATTTAATGCCATCCCA
>NW_004567106.1:149823-150985 GCF_000260355.1 Condylura cristata | reverse complement strand
GTGGTACATATATACAGTGGAATATTACTCAGCAACCAAAAAAGAGAAACACATGTCTTTTGCAGTAACTTGGATGGAGTTGGAAAAGATCATGCTTAGTGAGACAAGCCAGAAAGAGAAAGAAAAGTACTGGATGGTTTCACTCATAAAAGGAGTATGATGGACCAGGTGAGAAAATAACAATAATAATGAATAGCCATATACCAGAGACATTTTGTGGGGGTGGAGTGGGGAATGGGATAAAAAATGGGGGGTTGGGGAGGGAAGTACATGGGATTATTGTGATGGCACTCGTGTGACTTGGTGACTGGAAACCCGCGGGGATTACAATTGAGATGGGGAAAAAAAATGTACAAAATGTTGTAAAAATAAACTTATAAAATTAAAAAAAAAAGTGTCTACTTATAGGCATTGGTGACAAGTTCATTCCAGGAAGGAAAACAAGAAATGCAAATACAACTAAATGTTTTTCATTCTTTGATATTGTTTCAAAGCTCAGAAATTACAGTGAGGGAGTTGTCCTGTAAGTAATTCTGGAAGAATCAGGCTTAAACAAGTTATAGACCTCCTTAGATGTTTACTAAAGAACTTGGATATTTTTCTCTCCTCACTTGGTGTCTTAATTTGGACTTCTATAATAATGTATAAACAATAGAAATTTATATATCATAGTTCTGAAGTTTGGAAATCTTAGGTTAGACTGTAGTAAGTTGAGTTTGGTGAGGCCCCTTTTTGAAGGTGTAGACTACCTACTTCTCATTGTATTTTAGTATTATTGGAAAACAGAAGGAGGAAACAAGATATGGGTCAATAAAAAAAAAGTAAGACTTTTCCCTTTGCCTTATCTTTGCTGACTCAGACCTCTGCTGTGGCACAGGCATGCAGATGCCTGTGCATCTTGTCTCCTTTTGTTGTAATAAAGACATGTTGTTAGAACTTTCCAGGTGTCACTGACTCTTCTCTCATTTGCCAGCATTAAGAAAGAACCTACAGGCCCTCCCTGGTGGTGCAGCGGGTTAAAGCTCAGCACTGAGAAGCTAAAGCCACTTCTGCATGAGTTCGATTCCTGCCTGCCCCAGAGGAGACCACATGGCGTGGCAGACCTCTTCTGACCTGCCCTCTGCTCCCCTCAGCAGTCTACTTCGTCGATCTGTCTGTTCTG
>NW_004567106.1:126230-149530 GCF_000260355.1 Condylura cristata | reverse complement strand
TCCACATCTCTGGCCTGTACCCCAGTTCCATATGAATAAATATATAAATCTTAAAAAAAAAAAAAAAGAAGAAAGAAAGAAAGAAAAAAGAGAGAACCTAACCAAGCTTTGAGTGGTGGTCCTACGCAAGCTCTCTCACAACTCTTCTAAACATGAAGGCTTCTACCTCCTCACCTCATCTAATCCTAATTAACTCCCAACGGCTCTACCTCCTGATTCTCTCACACTGGGATTTCAGCATGTAAATTGAGTGTAGGGAGGTCACAGACATTTAATTCATAACATCAGGAAAATGATGGTCTTTAGTCTGGAAAAGACTTCATTTCCATTTAAACAGCTACTCTGGCTGGACCATAAATGGCTTATTGTAAGAGGGAAGCTCAAAACAGTAAGAGCAGTTAATGATTTATTACATTGTCAGAAAGAAATACTGGACTAAGACTATAACAACAGACATAGGAAGAGGGGCAGAACTAGTAGAAAATATTAAGTGTATATCAATGGTAAGGTCTGAGTCAAATGTCATTTGTGTTTCTATGCTCAGAGACATCCTATAAGATCTGGGTTTAAGGGTTGTAACATAGTTCTGTTTGAATTTTATTTAGTTACTCTGTCACTTTTAAAATGTTGATTTGAGTTTTTACTGTAAATCCCATTTACATACAACTTCCAGCAGTATATCTATATAATAAGTAATGACAGTTACTTGATACTGTCATTGATTGATTGATACTTAGAAGACCATAGGAGTCTGAGAAAGATGACAACTTATGGTTGACCCCATTTGATCTGTCTGCTAACATCTTACTAAATAGCTGTGGAATCTGTATCAGAATCACCTGAGACTCAAGGAGTTCAGGGTGTACAGGGGTACCGGATCATGGCTTACATGAGACTTGAAGAGGTAGCAGAAGCTGGGGAGCTAAGTCACTGGAGAAGTAGAAGTTGGAGAGCTAAATAAAAAAGCCCTTTTCTGTTAGTGATATAAGTCAGAGCACCTGCAGAAATACTCTTTTGGGTAAAGCTTCTCTACTCAAGTCCCTTTTCAGGAAGTGTCTCATTCGACCTGACATGCCTCAGTTTCTTGTGTGATCGGGGTTAGTGACATTCTTTGTTTTTTAGACCCTGAATGGCCTGCCCATTTGTCTTTGCTTTGCTATTGTTTTCTGGATTCCTAGACTGTTTTTAACTCCATCTTGGTCCTGTATGTTTCAGCCCGAGAGGAAGTTTGGTGTGGTGGTGGTTGGCGTTGGCAGAGCTGGCTCTGTGCGGATGAGGGATTTGCGGAATCCACATGCTTCTTCGGCGTTCCTGAACCTAATTGGCTTTGTGTCCAGGTGATTTGTGGGAAATGGTAATATGGATTATGCTGTGGGACGTGGAGATTTTCCAGACCTAGGAGAGTATGAGCCAACCCTGGGATCTTTCCAGAGACCTGTGCTAAGGATCAGATACACAAGATCTCAAATTTAGTGGTTCTGGGAACTACAGAGTGATGGGCCTGCACTTGGGGTGTACAACAAGTCAACCTAGAGGGGACTGTGAAGGCAAAGACTGCTCATTAAAGATGAGCAAAGGGCCTATTACCAAAGGGATGCAGTAAGCACATAGTGGATTGACTTGAAATATTTCACATGTGCCATTTATTTGCTGCATCAGTTAGAACAGCTATCCATGTGGTAGCCCTGGGCTTTACAGAACTTACCAACTATTTGACGTGGATACTATTATCAACACCATTTTACATGTGTTGAAGCTGAACTACAGAGAAGTTGAGATATTTAAATGTTGTCATACTTTTGAAAAAAATCTAAGAACTGTGTTTGAATGCAGTACATTTGATTTCAGTGCCCATCATTTAAACACTATGTGTTCTTTTCCATTTGATAATTTTTAAACCTGCTTTTCTTTAAAAATTATTTTACCTGTGGCAGAAACCTGCCTGCTTCAGCAGCAATCCCACTCTTAGGTATCTACCCAAAGGGCACAAAAACGTTAATTCAAAAGGACATCTGCACCCCCATGTTTATTGCTGCACTTTTTATAATAAGGAAGATGTGGAATCAATCCAAATGCCCAAAAGTAGACAACTAGATCAAGAAGATCATATACCCAATAGAATATTACTCAACAGTCAAAAAGATAAAATCATGCCATTTGCATTAACGTGGATGGAGCTAGAGGGGATTATGCTTAGTAAATAAGTCAGAAGGAAAAACACCAGATGGTTTCACTCATTGCAGGAATGTAAAGAATCAGAAGAAGAAAAAAAAAAGCAATTATAATAAAGTTAAAATGAAAATCAGGCCCTCCCAGGTGGCGCAGTGGGTTAAAGCACAGCACAAAGAAGCTTAAGCCACTTCTGCATGAGTTCGATTCCCCCCTGCCCCGGAGGCGACCACATGGTGAGGCAGACCTCTCCTGACCTGCCCACTGCTCCCCTCAGCAGTCGATCTGCCTGTTCTGCACCCCACTCTTTCTCTGGTGAATCCTCTCACCCTCCGCATCTTTGGCCTGTACCCCAGTTCTGTACAAATAAATAAATCTTTAAAAAAAAATGAAAATCAACAAATAACAATAAACCAGAGGGTGGAGAGAGGAAAAGGATAAAAACTGGGGCAGGAAGAGCACATAAGACTATGGTGATGGCACATGGTGAATTGGTAGTAGGAAGTCCACGGGGATGACAACCAAGATGTAAAATTGTACAAAATGAAGAATGTTGTAAGCATATAAAATTTAAGAAATTTGGTTAAAATTTAAGAAAAAATTTTTCTAAAAATTCTTTTACCATCTTTGACGCAATAAATCCAGACTTACCACTCTTTTTCTTTTTTCCTCTCTTATTCTCAGTTCTTCTTACACCGCTTTTTCCTTACACCTGTACCCTTTGCCAAACTAACACTGTGATATATTTATTGATGATAATTGTTAACTAAATGTAGTCGTTGTGTTGGCTGAGGACAGGTGAGTGTAGACATCTCTACTTTCTAGTGCTTTAGAGAAATCAAATAAGTCCACAAAGCATAAACAACCATTTGATTGTCTATGTAGGTTTATTTATTTATTGTCTTCCAGTTGACGTATCTCAAAGCCTGGTTAACCTTACAAGAAGGGAGACCCAGAATTGTTGGGAATCTGTCCTGGTCTCACAAAATGATTAGTAGTCAGTTCTGTATCTCCTGCTTAACCCCTACCTGAAGCTGGGATCAAGCATGACACATAGGACTAAGTGAAGCCAGATCTGTCCTTTTTCTTGCAGCCCCAATCCTCTGCCAGCTGACTGCCATTACAGTAGGAACTCCTAACCTACCCAGCTCATGTGGGAAGATAGCCAGGTCATACCCCCTTTCTATATACCCTGTCATATACATACTGGTCCCCTTCTTAACTTACCTACTAAGACCTCCCCTCTCCACAGGAAACCTTTCTGAAACCGTATACTGTATGTCTTCTCTTAATCTCCCACCTGTATTCCTCACCACAGCCCTTCTCATATTAGTCTTATGTTGTTGTTATATATGTGTATGTGTGTCTTTTCCTCTATTATAGTGCAAACTCATTAGAAGTAGAGGACTTTTAATTTGTTCTCCATGTTCCTACAATGCCTAACACACAATAGCCAAACACTAAGTATTGGTCAAATCAAGCAGTTTAAACTGAGGCCCCCATACAGAGAGACCTACCATAACATCTTTTGGTGGCTACACCTCCCCAAATGTCCTCAGTCTGCTAAGCTTGGATGGAGCGCTCAGTTGACTGAGAGTTCCTATTGGCTGCCTCAGATTCCAGTATGAATGCTGATCTTTAAAGGACTGTACTGCCGCCCCTGCCTCTACAATAGGACACTATGCAGCTGGCCTGGACTCTGCCTCTTCTCAAGCAGAATTTCCTCACTAAAAACCTGATGTTCTAAGGTTTCTGCCCTGCCTCTGCTAATGTTTAGTCATAGCAGTCACTGCCTTCTGGGTATTATTTCCTTTACTTTAAAGGAAACAATATACCTCCCTTCTGCTCAGCTGTCCACAAGGCTGTGACATTTGTAAAAGAGCTTCAAGCCTCAAAGTTAGTATTAGATTTGGATTAAGTTTGTAGTCATAGCAATTGATCCAAAGTGCATGGAGCTGGCATGAGATCACTTTGCATGAGAAAAAATTTCTTCTTTTTACTTTAAAGATGAAATAATTCAGAGACTCCCATCCCAAAACATGCAGGCTGTTAGTTTTAGCCTTAGCACTCCAACAATTTTGTCTTCAAACTTATTTTGTTTCATTCCATGAGAAAATGCCACAGAAGTTGGAGCGAGGAAATTAATTTCTTCATTTCCAAAAGCTGCTCATCAAGGCATTGTTAGGAGGATTTTGCATATTTATTTGCTCTTTTGCTTGCTTTTGAATTCCATTTCTTTATTATTTTCAAATAGACGAGAACTCACAAGAATTGATGAAGTTCAGCAGATTTCTTTGGAAGATGCTCTTTCTAGCCAAGAGGTTGAGGTTGCTTATATCTGCAGTGAAAGCTCCAGCCATGAGAACTACATCAGGTGGGTTTTCAAAGAAGCTAGCCTGACTTTACAGTGCAGGACTGTAAAAAGTATATGTTCACTGATACATTGTAACGGACTCTTAGTAACAAAAAGGATAAACAACTCATGATCTTTAATACTGTCAGTGTGTTAAAAAGCTCACTGTTGGTCATAAATATATGAGAAAGTATGCTTATTTTGTACCTTATAAAACACCAAGATTTAAAGTGTTTTTTTTAAGATTTCTTTTTATTAGATTTATATATTTTTTAAAAGATTTTTTAGAACGGGATGTAGGCCAGAGGTGTGGGGGCTGAGAGAATTCACCAGAGACAGAATGGGGAGCAGAACAGGTGAATCTATTGAAATACCCTACTAAAGGGAAAAGTAGGTGAGACAAAAGAGGTCTGCTACATCATGAGGGTTAGCTCCCTGGCAGGGGGATTGATCTCATGGCTGGGATAGTTTGATTGTGTTGAGACTTTAAATCCCTGAACCACCAAGGGGGACCCAAGTGTTTTATTTCTTTGAAAATAAATAGAAAAACTATATTGAGCGTAGTTTGAACAATGCTCATCTTTTTCTTATCAGCTAACCAAAAATAGAGAGCCAGTGTCTTTTCTGTATCTTGGCATATTTTCATAGTCCTTTCCTAAGTTTGGATAGGCTTCTAACATTTATCTTTTATTCTTACAATGTCATGAATATTTCTGAGTGCCTTTAATATAAAGTGTTTTTGCAATGAGATAAGTAAGTAACCAGAAAGTGGGAAATCACATCGTAGAACAAGAGAAGTGAAATGACCCTCCACACCATCTTTGAATGTAAAATTGAAAGCTCTCAAGTGTTTTGGTGAGACTAAACCTAGAAGGAGCCCCAGGGAATGAACAAGACAGTGCCATCAGCCTCCCTGGGTCTCAGCTTCCCTTCTATGTTCTTTACATTCAAATATAGTCGACACTGCCATGCTGTTCTCTAGGAGTAAACTGCTCCCTCGGTATCACTCCAATTCAAGTGTGGACAGAAACAGATTTCCTTGATTTCTTTTAATCTCTTTGGCACCAGAGTGTATTTTCTTTATTTCCCATTCATATAACTGTTTATGCCCTTATGTATCTAGAGAATCAAGTCAAATCAAACTTCTAACTCACTTTAGTTCCTTCATAGTCAGATTCCTGGCTACTTTGGGGGTCTCTTTCTTCTCTACTCCCTTTATCTCAGTCCCTTGCTGTGCTGAAATTTTCACCATTATCCAAAGGGACAAAGCCTTAGAAAGCACATAATCCACTACATATACTGCTCAAAGTGAGATACTCACATCATATTGCACCTGGAAAATGCCTCCTTGTACTTCAAACACAGTTCAGATATATTGATATGTTATAAGTATATATATACTTGTAGATCATAATTCAGTTATATTGATAGCGAACTCTTTTCAGTCTGCCTCAGGCAGAGCTAGCTGCCATAAACTTTATAATCTTTATAGCTATCTTGTGATAACAGGCAATATCCCTGTTAATGCATCTTTATTTCTCCTCCATAGAAACTTATAGTTAACTAGTTGAATAAGTGAATATGAAAGTTCAAATTCACATATAAATAGAAAGTTATTATTTCCATTTGTACAAAATAATAATGTGAAGTACAATTCTTCCTCCAACCAAGACTGTCATCTGCATTCCTTCATATTCATTTATATTCAGAGACTTTTGTGTACTTATATAATTATGTGTCTCAGGGCAGTTTAGCCTATTTGAACTGTATTTTTTGTGTATTTATCTCTTTTTTTCCAAAGGCAGTTCCTTAATGCTGGTAAACATGTCCTTGTGGAATATCCTATGACATTGTCTCGGGCTGCAGCTCAGGACCTGTGGGAACTGGCTGAGCAGAAAGGTGATATGTGTTCTGTTTCTGTAAGGCACAGACCCTTTTGCTGAGTTTCTGCCTCTAAGATTACTGAAGTAACTTTATGCTTTTAAAATGTAACCCCATATTAGATATCTTTCTATGGGCATCTGTTCCCCTCTCCACCTGTCCCTTATTAAGGACACACATGAGAAGTTTGTGGCCAGCCAGCAGGTGGGGGTATAGGTGAGAATTTGCAAACCATTGTTTTGAGACTTACCAGCTTCTCTTATTCTAGTGAAAAACAAGTATATACTTGTGCTAGTGTCACGGTAATATTTTGGGTTTATGCATTTAATACTTCATTACTAATGAAAAAACACATAAGAGCAAAAGATCAATTGATTTTCTTGTATTCATATTTTGTACTTTGTATTGCTCATCAAGAGAAGCACCATTTATTAAATATTTACTACATGGCAGGAACTTGGGAATTCCACTGAGTACTTCATATGTTATATTGTTTAATTCTATAGAAACTCTTGGAGGTAGGTATTTTCTATAGCTTATAGGAATCTTGGCTCAGAGGAGCTACATCTTAATGTATGCTAGGCCACAGGTTTGTAACATGCCTATTAAATGGAGATAGATATTTGAATTCAACCTTTTTATGCTCTGACTCCTCCACAGTTATTCCTTTAAGTTGTACTGCCCTCCAGAGACTTTTATGTTTTTACAGTAGCTCAGCAAGACTCACAGTGAAGACAATTAGAATTAACTAGAGATGGAGAGATCAACTGAATTTAGAGATAAAAGGAGCTAGTTAAATGAGCTTTACATTGCAACCTCTTTGTTTCAACATTTGCTATTGAAAACCTTAATATATGAGTGCTAGTATGGTGAATTATTATCATAAAAATCATCAAAATAATCAATTGCGTTCATCACCAATGTAAACTGATTATACTTTATTGAAAGTTGTGATTGCTTTTCTCTGTCACTGGGCTATGAATCTGGAGGGCAGAGCTCAGTTTTTTCACTCTGTAACCCCAGCAGTTAAATATTGCGTAGAACTTAATAGGTCTTCAGTAGATGTTGTCAAAATAACAAATAGATGAATAACTACTGTGAAGTGAAAATAACTACTGTGAAGTGAACAAGAGCATTGGAGAAGTTTGAGACCATCAGTTTTATATATTATTTTTCATGGCACAGTTATATATGAGCAGAGTACAAGATGCCAAAGTATACTACACAGATTTCTTGCCAATTGCAAAGAAAAAAAAATACCTGTTTATAATGAAGAGCTCTGTTATTATTATCCTAACCAAATGACTGCTGATATGGGTCAATCTGATGAGATCAGGCACATTTTGGGTGGTATGGCTGTAGACAGTATATGGGTCAATCTGATATCATGACCTGTGTGGTATACATCCACTATATAACTTAAATTTAAACCAAACTTTCAGTTTGTAGAAATAGATAAGGCAACAAATTTAATTGTACCATAAAAAGATAACAAACTAAGTTTCCTCAAAAGATAATGCCCTAGTTACTACCTTCTCAAAAGTATAATATGGGAAGGAGAAATCAAACAAACACTACCTCAGCCTATGGTCGATTTTAACAACAATAATGGTATGTCTCCATTTAATAAATAGCCTGTATCCTTCATAATGATGTCATGAGAATGACCCCTTACCTCTCTAATTTTCTTCTTCAAAACCTTAGTCTAATCTTGAGAAAACCATCCAAAGTATATCAGTTGAGAGGGACACTACAAAATGACTGATATTCTTCAAAACTATCAGGGTCATTAAAATAAGAAAAGTTTGAGAAACTTTTTAACTCAAGATGAGCCTAAGGAGACTTGATGACTAAATGTAATGTGTTATATTAAAACAAACAAAAAAGAAATACATGAAAACTAAAGAAATCTGAATAAAATATGAACTTGAGTTTGCCTTATTTTTTTTAAGATGAGAAACGAAGTACAAAGAATCAGTTATATTGGAGATTTAGTATTAGCTCCTTAAAAAGTGGAGTTTGGGTATATAAAGATTAGGAATAGCTTTTACGAAGAATAAAGTTCTTAACGATAAAAGTGACCTTTGTTCTCTAGGTAGTGTTCTTTAATCATAGTAGGACAGTCATTAAGAACTTTTACATGATAATTATCATTATGTATGAAATAGTGAGCTTGATAACAGTTATAATACAACAATGCACCTTGTCCTTGGGGAACTTTCATTACTAAATGTTCATAATTAGCAGTATTAGTTTACCTGCTACAAATGATTTGAAAAGGTAAGTTCAATACCATATTTCAGGAAGTAATAAACTTACTCAACTCAGAATACCAAAAGTTACATCATTTTGGTTGTTATATGGATACATAATTTTGGAGTGATATTTGCAGTATGATTAAATAGGAAGCCTAGGTCCTCACTCCCCCTTGTTGACATTGATGCAACAAAAATATATACACCAAATAGCTTTTGTGAGAATCTCAGAAACAAATTAAGTGGTTGCTATTCCTTTGGCAAGCACAAAGTCAAGAAGAGCTACATTGAAACAGGTAAGAAATTTTATTACATTTGCTTTTCATGGTCTTTACCCTTTCCTGGCACATTAGTATGATTAGCAGAAAATTCCTTACTCTTAGCTTTACTGAGGGGGATTAGGAAAACTGAAAGTAATTGCAACTTCTGACATTCTAGGGGGTAGATGAGGGACTGATTTTTCTTTTCATATTCAGAGTGCTAAAATAAATGATGTGGTTGAGTGTGGATAAGATAAAAGGTAAGCACTGGGACTGGTTACTGAATGAGAGAGTACCGTGCTACACACAGGCATCATAGGGATTATATGCTGTCTGGAAGAACAAACCTCTGTAATTTAGAAATTTGCACATAGCCTGGAGAAAATATCCCAGAAATTTTTGCGAGGCTCCATAAGTTTTAGTCTGGCTGATTGGCTTCACTTCTAAAATTCCAGTCTGTAGAGCCTAGGAAAGATAGCTGTTCTTTTTCAAACATTCAGATCTAAACAACTGACCATAAATGAATAAAAAGAAATAGGGAAATATACACTCAAAGGAGCACAGTATATCTTCAACAAGTAAGGCCCATTATATAAGAATATACATGAATCAGTATGAAAAAGTCAAAGTAACTGTCTAAAAAATGCTCAGTGATCCAAAAAGAACAGAGTCAAGTAAAGGAAATCAGGAAAGTCGTGTATGAATAAAATGAAATTATAGAAACAAGGCAAGAAAACTTGTTATAAAAAGAAATTTTTATGACTATGAAGAATAATATAGCTAAATTAAAAATCTTCACAGTTCAGTCAGAAACTCCTTTATGCAGAAGAAAGAATTGGCACTGTAAGATACTTCATTGGAAATTTGATCAAAGAAATAAAGAAAAAAGAATGAAGAAAAAGTGAACAAACCTTTACTTTGTGGGTTCTGTGGGTCACCATCAACCAGATCAATATATGCTTTATTGCAAGTTCTAGAAAGAGAAAGGAACAGAAAACTTATTTGAAGAAAAGTCATTTTAAATTGAGGTATAAAATTGAAAATATGTGGTACAAAATAACCACAAATGTGTCAGTAGTTTGTAATACAAAAATATTTTTGTCATGAAAAACAAATTGAGAGGTTGGAAATAACAAGGACATTTGTATACAATTGAAGTTTAGTTGTTATCCATTTAAATTAGATTATTATATCTTTAAGATGTTGTGTATAATAATGAAATTAAAACTACCCTTAGAGTACACATCAAAATAAATGAGAAAGGAATCAAAACATGTCACCACAAAAAAATCAAAATAGCAGAGCTATGTGAAATAGGAAAACAGACCTTACCTAGTAAAAAGACTGAATAATCAAAACCTCACAAATAGAAAATTCCAGAACTATACAGCTTCTCTGAAGAATTCTACCAACGATTATGATGACTCAATAAAAATATAAATGAAACAGGAAATATTGTAACATATTAATACAATTCAAAGAATTTAAGATTGTTATGAATATCTAATATGGCACATCTAATATCTAATATGCTAACACATTAGATAATATAGAATGGGTAAATTCCCAGAAGCACACTAATCAAAACTAAATCATGAAGTAGTATAAAAAGTGAACAGACCAATAATGAGTATAGTTATAACAGTTATAAATATATGCATATACATCTTATATTTGACTAAGTAGTCAAATACTTTGTTAATTATTAGGGATATGAAAATCAAAACCACAATGAATTACATCTGTTAGAATTCTAGGCTGTTACTAAAAAGAAAAGACTAGTGATGAAATGGAGAAAAGGGCATCCTGGTGCAATGTTGGTGTGCATGCAGTCATTGTGGCAAACAGTATGGTGGATCTTAAAAAATACAAAAACTGTCATATGGTCTAACAATCAAAATTTATCAAATGGAATTTGTATTTATCAAATGGAATTAAAATCAGTATACTTTATATACTGAAATAATGTATGGATTGTCTTGTTAGAATGAAGGTATAGAAACAACCTACATGTCCTTCAAAGAATGAATGGATGACAAATAGATTTAAGAAATAAACTTATTGAGAAAGGAAAAAAAAGAATGGATGGATGAAGAAAATGTGGCATATGGAATATTCAGATATAAAAAGAAGAAAGTCCTGCTTTTTGGGACAATTTGAATTAACCTGAGGTTCATAATTCTATGTAAATAAGTCAGAAAGAGAAACAAGTATTGTGTTGTTTCTACTATGTGTGGAATCTTTTAAAAGTTGATTTCATAGAAAAAGAATAGAATTGTAGTTGCCAGAGGCCTGAAGGGAAACAGGGTGATAGGAAATAGGTCAAATGGTACAGTTTTACATGTAATAGAATCTAATGTGCAGCATGGTAATTACAGTTCACATGGCATTGTATACTTGAAAGTTGTTGAAAGTATCTCTGAAACATTTATTACATATGCAAAGTAAATGAAATGTGAGTGATGGATTTGTGAGTTATGTTAGTAGTTATTCCACACTTTGTGTGTGTGTGTATATTATATATATATATATATATATAATTAATACATTGTAGACTTTAAATACACAAATATACTTGCCAATTTTGCCTATTTCTCAATTAAAATATGAAAGCCATATTTTAGGAGTAAGATTTATTAAATTAAGATTGTTCATTTTAGGAAGTTAACATTGTATACCATGATCTGATACTCAGGGCCATTCAGTTTTTTTCCGTTTTCTTAATAGTGCTTTCCTAACATTCTTTATGGCAAAATGACTATATTTACAATCATGTATTGTTTTCAGTGGACATACCACATTTAGTCTCTCTGTGGACATACAAGTTCTATAGAATTTTCCAAAGTACTCAGGAGGACTAAAGGTCAATTATTTTGTTTGATATTTTGATATTTTTTCATTAACGGAGTATGCATCCTTTTTAGGAATCATCACACAGATGATGCCTTGTTCTTGGCATTTCATTCTATCAGGTGGTATCAGTTTCAGTTTGTCCGGTATCCCTAATCATATCCCTGGAGCAAGGGGATGTCTACAAAGTTTCTCCACTGAAATTTATTTTTCCCCCTTGTAATTAATTTTTTTTTTTGCATAGAAGAGAATTTGAAGCTTAGTAAATATTTTTTATTTATCACAGTTTATGTTAATTCATTACTTTGTATCAGTATGGATTCATGACTTCATTTTAGACTTCACAGTGAATTAGAAATCATTTTCAAATTGTTTTCTATATGGTTAGTGATTCTTTATGCCGAGTCTCATGTTATTTTCTTATGTTTCCATTATTCTTTGAGCAATTCCTTGTTTCCTGGCATGGTTTATTTTCATTATATGCATTCTCTGCCTTAGTCCTGGAAGTAATCATTACTCCAGAGTCCTTGTAATCTTTCAATTGAAATAATTCTTAATTGCGGTATAACTTATTAGTTTGAGTGATACAACATAATGATTTTTTAGTTTTACAGTAAGTTTATTTAACATGTCTCACCATAGAGTTTTTTTCTTATGATGAAAACTTTTAAAATATCTCAAAAACTTTGAAATATAAAATACAGCGTTATTAACTATAGTTACCATGATGCACATTACAACCCAGGACTTACTTATTCATTTTATAACTGGAAATTTGTGCCTTTTCCATTTTATCTTCTCCTACCCCTAGCTCTGGAAACCATTAATTTGTTATATCTAAGTATTTTTCTCAGATTCCACATAGTATTTATATCATATAGAATCGATCTCTACTTATCAACTGACCTATCTTGTCATTTGTGGCGTGGATGAAGCTAGAGGGAATTCTGTTAAATGAAGTCAGTCAGAAAAAGACTGATAGATATGTAGATAGATACAGAAAATGACATTTACTTTATTCATTCATCTACTGATGGACACTTAGGTTGCCTCCATGTCATGGCAAATGTTTCGTAAATAGTGCTGTTGAACACACACACACACATACACACAGAGTAATGTTTTCATTTCCTTGCGATAAATACCTAGAAGTGTAATTACTGGAACATGATAGTTATGTTTTTATTCTTTTAAGGTGCCTCCATACTACATCAGCTTACTTTCCCTCCAACAGTACAGTTGGTGGTATTTTGATATTGAAATCCATATGCCTGGCATATTCATTTCTTTTGAAAATCATTTCAGTGAAGAATTATGTACATATACATGGATTTGTGTGCTTATGTATATATGTATGTGTTCATATATAGACATGACATCATTGCCATTGTTTTTATTACAATAAAACATTAAGTAGTACATAAACAATCAACATGAAGTACAAAGACAAATTTTTTAATGACCATTAATGTGAATGTAAGTAATGCTAAAAAGAACACAATGTGCTCTGAAACAAGATCCCGGTTTTTCCACATGCCCTCATAGATACACAAATATGTCTGGAAACATCCAGAGAGAGTCACTTCTACTTAATCTTAAAAGAATTTGCCATATTCATGGGCTAGGCTAGGGGGAGTCACTCTCCCACACACCTACTTCTCTGGTTACTCATGGGATATAGTAGCTGCTCATGAGGTGCAGAAAAAGCTCAGCCCTTTCTGCAGAGGTTATTACAGTTGTTATTATATCCCAAGAGCATCTTTCCATGGTCTAGATTTCTCTGTGTTTCAGTGAAACTTTACATCATAACCTCACTTTGCATCTAATCACAAAATAATTTTGGTATTTTATGATTCTTTTTTCTAGATATAAAAAAGTTAACAGAACAAAATATTTTCACAACTTTTCCTTAGAATTCAAAATGTTAGTTATGAACATTAACGTTTGATCCTCCTCACAACCTGGATCATTTATATAAAAAGCATCTAGTTCTTCCAATTATTTGAAATAAAGAACTCCTCTCCAGTCCTAACAATCACTTTCCTTCTCTATGTTTCTTTAACTTTTATGCTGCCATATCCTCTTCTGTGTAGTATTAGCCCTTAAACGTCCCTGATTTCATCTTGCTGTTGGGGTATGTGGACGCTGTCTTGTTTTCTTAGATTTTCACTTAATGTGGTATGTTTAGAACTGGTACCACCTTTAACTGGAATATCTGAAGGTATAGTAGTGCCTAGGGTGGTGCCAAGGTCTGTTTGTCCTTTTATGCTGAAGGAAGAGAAACCTAACTGCTCTTTTTACTCCATTTTTTGTCACGACAGGAAAAGTATTACATGAGGAGCATGTTGAACTATTGATGGAAGAGTTTGCATTCCTTAAAAAAGAAGTGGTGGGGAAAGACCTACTGAAAGGGTCTCTTCTCTTCACAGGTCAGTTTTAGGAGAAATCACAGGTCAGATGTAACTGGTGAAGCTATAAGTTCAGCAAGATTCTTAATGAGCTTGGATTAATTTCTTCTGAAGACTATTACTGAAGGCCAATTTAATTTTATTCTCTCACACTTCTATGAACAACAAATAACTATTTTTATTTTTTTTCCAAATAAGATGTAATTGGTTAGTGAATCTTGGGTAAAAATGTATATAGAAATACAAGCATGTTTGTATTTCTGTGGCAATCTATTGGGTAGAATTTTCCCTCATGAATTCTTAGCAAGTTAATGATTATTTTTACTGAAGAGGCTGAAGATGAGATCTCTTTTTCAAAAAAGGAGTAAGGCAGTTGCTTGAAGAAGACAAATTTATATATACTTCTTTGTGTAGCAAACACTAAGAACATTAACTATCACCAAATATTGATCTGTTTTGGTTGTTTACTTTGTGTTGGCAATTCTTTGAAGAGTCTCATTAGTAATTGGCAATGAACATCCTGCAGCCTCCTCCATTTACAGTATGTCCTTGAGTGGAGTTTTTAAAAAGAAATCTGGCTGTATCTAGAGTATCTCGGCCTCCTTTCCTGAAGACTTTCATTATAAAAAAGAAAGCCCTAAAAGAATGCCCTGGCATTATTAATTAATAAAGCCATTCATTTTACCATGATGTTTTAGAAAATATAGCTATTCATTTTACCATGAGTTTTTAGAAAATACAGTAAAACTTCAAGATCCATTTTCATCCTTTAATATGATACAGTAAAAATTGTGACAACAAATATGGATAAGGAACTGTGCTAAATGGTTGATATGCATTATTTCATGTTCATTCATGTATTGATGCTGGATAGTTACTGCCACCACTATATAGGGTTTTTAAAAGTATAGCTTCACAACTGACACATCAATTATATGGTAGCACCAGATTGAAAACGTGGCTCAAGCTTTGATAATTGCTGTCTCCAAAGAACAACAACAAATTGTAACCAGCTCAGAAAGAACTGCTTTTCTTTTATAAGTTTGATACTTAGATTCTAGTGATTTCAAACCAGGTTGTCCATGAAAACTTAGAATTTTTCTTTGTTTTTATTTATTACATTTTTTTTTATTTTTTCATTTGTAAATATTTTATTTCCTTGTTGTTTTTGTACAGTATTTGATTTCTTCCAAAAGTTATAGTCCCCATAGTTTTTAGAAAATACTCATAACTATGAATTGCCTCAAGTCAATATCAAAGTAATAAGAAATTTTTGGTTTATAGAACAATATAACATGTACAAAATCTTTTAAATTTATAGATTATGGTAAAGGTTGGACTGGAGTCATATGTGACCAGTAACTTGTCCAAAGATTTCTTACACATATGCTTTAAAATGTGTTTTTTATATGAGATTGTGAGGTCTACAAAAATACTTTTAAATAATTTTATTGATATTGGCAATTTGTACTGTTATTATTGTCTTCATAACTATCATATCATCACTCTATTGCCACATACATAGATTTGGTATTTATGGACTTGATGGACAAAAATACATTGATTCTTCTTTTTTAATGGTGATTATGTGTGTGATTCTTTTAAATTAAGTAATTCTTTTAAAAGATTTTGTTAAATAGCTAATCA
Organism: Condylura cristata; assembly: GCF_000260355.1. NCBI lineage: Eukaryota > Metazoa > Chordata > Mammalia > Eulipotyphla > Talpidae > Condylura > Condylura cristata. Next base: position 133,707 of record NW_004567106.1, on the reverse strand, counting down.
TTGATCAGATTTTGTTAATTAAATACAAGTGTTTATACACACCTATGAACACACACACACATTCTGTTTAGCTTTAAAAACTGCTACTTCTAATAAAATATTTTATTTTACTGAATTTAATAAACACACACACACAAACAGGAGACAGCTTTACCCAAGAATTTACAAAAATACAGGGAGTTTCAAAAATACAGGGAGTTTCATCATTGTTAATAGTTATTTTGCATATCCTATACAAGGCAAGATGCATTGTACTGATCACCCAGTCATGTCTTTTCACTGCCTTTATTACCTACCATGTCCCCTGCCCCCAGCTGCCATCTCTTACTCCCAAATTCCCAAAGTGTTTGTGATTCTATACAGCTGGCCCTTTGGAAGAAGAGCGGTTTGGTTTCCCCGCATTCAGTGGTATTTCTCGCCTGACCTGGTTGGTGTCCCTTTTTGGGGAGCTTTCTGTTGTGTCTGCTACTTTGGAAGAGCAAAAGGAGAATCAGTATATGAAAATGACTGTATGTTTGGAGACAGAGGATAAACGGTAGGTCCTGAGATACTTTGAGGAAAAGGAAATGCACTGATATCCTCTTGTATTCATGAGGGTAAATATGAGGAACCCCAAAAGGCCTTGACCCACTTTCAGCAGATCATTACTGAAATTTCACTGTGTTGCCTCATTTTATTTTCACAGCAGCTCTGTAAGGTAAATAATACAAGCATGATCCCCTTTGACAATAGCTAATAGAGATTTAAAAATGTGACTAAGCTGCACAAATGTGTATTATCAGATGCAGTAGTAGGAGTCCATTTACTTCTATGACATGAATTTTTCCTGACATTTTATTATGAAAGTTTTAGACATGGCAAAGTAAAATAGTTTGCAGTCAACATCCCTACAAGTACCACCTAGATTCTGCCATTAACATTTTACCTTGCTTATTTATCACAGCTCCAAATACCCACTCCTCAAAACTTACGTTCTACTCATTAGCTTTAAACATCACATTTTCATATTGTTGCCAAAATTCTCACTCTTTATATTTCATATACCAAATATTTTACAATAAAATCACATTCACAATTTTTCTTAGAAAGAATTTGGGTTTTGTAAAATATTTGTAAAGTGTATTTCTATATGTTTTTCCAGATAAGTGTGTCTTTTGGTAGTGTTAAATAAAAATAAATTGAAACAGGCATAATTATGTGAGTTCATTAAAGAATTAAGAGTGATACACAGACACTGATTCAAAAAGATACCTGCACCCCCATGTTTATTGATGCTTTATTTACAATTAGAAAGACATGGAAACAACCCAAATGCCCAAAAGTGGATGACTGGATTAAAAAACTGGTACATATACACAGTGGACTATCAGTCAACAACTAAAAAATAAATAAGTAAACACATGCCTTTTGCAGCATCTTGGTTGGAGCTGGAAAAGATTATGCTTAGTAAAATACGATAGAAAGAAAAGCAAAAATACCAGATGGTTTCACTCATAGCAGCAGTTTAGTGGACCAGCAGAGAAAATAACAATAATAATGAACAGCTATATACCAGAGACATTTTATGGGGATCAAAAAACAGTGGGGGGCGGGGAATGCATTGCTCTATGGTGTGATGGCACACAGGTGATTTGGTGATGGGAAGCCCATGGGGATTACAATTGAGATGGACAAAGGCACAAAATAATGTAAAAATAAATATAATTAAAAAAAAACATAAAACTCTAGCTAGGCTCACAAAGAAAGAATGAAAAGAATCTGAAATGAAAAAAAAGAAGTGAGGATTTGAGCCTGGAAATAACTTCCAAATAGCTCTAGGGAATCACACCAAATTAGGTTTATATAGTTACTTTTTTTTTTAAGATTTATTTATACATACAGAACTGGGTATAGGTCAGAGGTACAGGGACTGTGGGAGGACTCACCAGAGACAGAGTGCAAAGCAGAGTAGGCAGATTGGCAAAGTACACTGCTGAGGGGAGCAGCGGGCAAGACAGGAGAGAGGACTGCTAAGCCTCTTCCTGGGTGGGGGATTAAACTGACACTGAAGCAGCTGTGGCTAGTTTGCTGTGCTGTGGCCTAACCTGTTGCACCATCAGGGAGGGCCAATATTCAATTACTTTTAAGGATATCTGTAAAGTTAAGGAATTTGGGTTGGAGGACTGGTTGAATATCCATTTAATGTTTTTTATTGAATAGGTGTCTGTGCATTAAGGAAAACAAAGGGCATTGTTAGAATTTACCCTGTCCATTTAGAGCCTTATCTAATAGAAACATGTTTCAGCAGTTGCTATAAACCTTAAAGTCTGTTGATCTTTGGAAATTCTCATTTGCCCAGAAGCATCTTTTTTGATGATGTTGACACATTTTGTCACAAAACCAGTCCCGCTCTGTCTTGACTTTATGACTTGTGCCCTTAGTTGAAATTAGGGAGAGAGGTATACTTATAATTGCTGCTTTTAGTTAATAGTAATAAAAGAAACAGACCATGGGTATTTAAAATATAGGAGAAAAATACTTGAAGTAAGCCCCATCTATGTTCATTTTAAGTATAACTTGGAAGTAATCTATGTATTCATCATTATAATGATGTGTTCATCATTATAATGCTAAGTGAAGGTTAGAATTGCAGTCATGGTCAGACCTGTACACAGGTCAGTCCCTATTGCATGCTCAGGATTTAACACTCACCCTTTTCACACTGGGAGCTATATCACTTTTAACAGTAATCAATAAAATTGCCTTGTTCTTGAATCACACTCACCCCTATAGGAAAAGAAAATGGAGTGGGATGTAACAAGTATTTGCTAAATCACCACAGTCCTGAAGTTCTGTTCTAGAAAAGGAAGGATGGAAAACTATATGTATATATGCATGGAGCTGTTAAGTATAGGATAACCATATTAATAATTAGAGCTAAAATTTGTGGCAACAATAAAATATTAAATAAACTATATAATAAATTACACATGATATTATAGATAAATCATACTGTGTAGAATTACAAAACTAAAAACAAGTAAAAGCATCATATTCAACATTGTTAACGATTTACATGCCATGAAATATTTAAAATAATTGCCTCAAACCAAAAATACTTTTATTTAGGTGAAGAAATTATGGTGCTTTTTTCCTTTCATTTAAATAACCCTTAAATCAATGCTTTATTATTTTTAAAGCAGATTTTATATTTTTCTTGTTGTATTACTCAAGCTCTTTGGTCAAAATCTACTTCAGAGAGATCTATTTTTCATTAAGCAGATAACATCTGTGATCTACTATAAAGGCAGAAAGGTAAGTCCAAAGAAAGAGACTATAGAGAAGGATAGTATAGATTTTTGTGAGTGATGACATGAGTCTGGGAGCAAGTTTGACATGGAAATAGATGCATTGTTTATCAGCAAAGGGAATCTGGTATGTTCTGGCATGTGCTTGAGGTCAAACACTTTGAAGATGTAATGAAATAATTTTTTCCACAAAAGTGCACCTACATAAAGAAATGACAGTTTGCATATAATCTCAACTTTACCTGGCTCTCCCTACAGAGACAAGGTAAAAATTCCTGAATAGAGAGCTGGTATTCATGCAAAAACCATGTAATGAGTTTTTGTAACTGTGAAAAAATTAAATAAAGGACTTGGGCATAAAGGTTGGCAACCATTACCCACAACTTTCAGAGGTTGGTAAGGACTTTGATCAAGATTCCATAAAAGACACCACAGTAATTGCAGCTGAGAGGGAATTTATGTGCAAAATATTTTATTAGGCAGTCAGGAGGCAGCAAGCATCCATTTATGCTTCTGGGTAGTCTCTAACACTGCTTCCTTTGTCTTCACAGTCCATTGACATGGATTGAAGAGAAAGGACCTGGCCTAAAACGAAACAGACATTTAAGCTTCCATTTCAAATCTGGATCTCTGGAGACTATGCCAAATGTTGGAGTCAATAAGAATATTTTCCTGAAAGATCAAAATATATTTGTCCAGAAACTCTTGGGTAAATTCTCTGAAAAGGAGCTGGCTGCCGAAAAGAAGCGCATCCTGCACTGCCTGGGGCTTGCAGAAGAAATCCAGAGATACTGCTCAAAGAAGTGAGAGGAGAAATCAACATAGCACTTCCAAGACAAGATCCTAGTTTCATTTACCATAAATTGACCTTTGTTCTCATAATTAAATTTCTGAGTGGACCAGATTTTGCTTCTTTTCACAAGCTGTGTTGAGTGTGATATTTGGGAGTGGGGGCATGGGTATTGGGGATGAGGCGAGAACTCACACTGGCTGAGCTGAGCTAAATGCTTTATATACCTGATTTCATTTACTCTTCCAAACAACCCTGTCAGATGTGTATTGCCATACTTGCTTTCATTAGTGTATTGGAATCACGAGATTAGTAAAAAGCAAACATTTTTCTTTAAACCCCATCATGCTCTGAAACACTGTAATGGGGTCTTGAACATTTTTCTCTGCTGTAAGGATTTTTTTTTTAAAGATTTGTTTATGTATACAGAACTGGGGTACAGGCCAGAGGTGCAGGAGTAGTGAGAGACAGTGGAGAGCATAAGGGGTCAGGAGAGGTCTGCCATGCCATGTGGGTCACCTCCGGGGCAGTGATTGAACTCATGCTGAAGTGGCTTTAGCTTCTTAGTGCTGTGCTTTAACCTGCTGCGCCACCAGGGAGAGCCCGTAAGGAATTTTATTTCACCCTCACCCCCAAACAAACAAAACTACACAGGATGACTTGGAATTCAAAAAATAATGATAAAGCCACTACTAATAGTTAGGTGCAATAAAAAGATAGGTCTTTGAAAATATGGAGATGGGCTCAGAGAAGTCTTGTAACCCAGATATTGAAGAATAGGTTGGCTGTGTAAAGGCTTTCCTGGTAAAGGATTTGCATGAGAAGAGAAGTAAGAAACTACCTGGTGAGTTCCTTAGGGTCAATGCTGAAAAAATCAGGAAGGTGAATCTGAGAAAGTAGATGAAAGAGCTGGGTATTATTAGGCAATGTAGAAAAACCAAAGGATATTAACAGCAAGTGACATGTCATGATTCCAATTTGTAAAGTACTCAGAAGCTTGACTGGAGATATGATATGAGATCAAGGAGGAGGCATCCGTTAAGAGCCAACAAAGCTGTTTATGCTTGCAGTGTTTGGCTTGTCTGAACTTGTTGCTCATGTTATCAGATTCAACTTACTTTAAGCAGAGACCCAGGAAAATGTGCTCTCATTTCATTGGCAGTCCTAGTGGGTTTTCTTTAAAGCTTATATTAGAATCTTGCTTCTGTAACTGTCTCCCTCTTAGTTTGTGCCTACTGTCCACTTGCCATTGGAGGTTTAACCAGTTCAGCAACTGTGAGGTCACTGATGAAGGCAAATAGATGAACTTAAATCTTAAAAAAAAAGATAAAAATAATGAGATTTTATGAAATTTATAACATTTGATATATTGTTTCTTTTGTTATCCATACCATTCTTGAGCCAGGATGTTCTGTATCTAATTTTTTTTTTATAACTTGCTTTAAGTGAGTGTGAAATATTTGATGATTAAAACATAGTACGGTGGTCTCTCCAATTTGCACTTAATAATTACAATTCAAAAATATTGGTTCTATTTGATATTGGCAGAAGAGCTATTCTGAGTTTAAAAAGAAAAAGCTCAGTATAAAAGTAAGTTCAATTCCAAATTCTAACATAGGCAAGTGAGAATTTGAAGCCAAGGGGCAGGCTAGGGGCCGGTAGTCATAAGAGTACTGAGAGGAAACATTTGGAGTATTAGAGGGATTCTTACTGGACTGATTTGACAAGATTCTTGTTAAAGATAGGCCAATATGGCTGATAAGATAATAAGGGATGAGAAATTCGATTGGGTAGGGACTCTCACTAAATTTAGTGAGATTTTTGTTAAAGTTGGGCTATGCAAAGACAGACATGAAAGTCCAAAGGTCTAACTCCAGTTAGAAGCAGGTTCAGAGGAGCCTGATTAAACTTTGTTCAATGAGCAAATCTGCCATGGGCTATGTGATTAATAATTGATGTTGGTAACTACTTGTCCCAATTTTGTTTTATGTTTGGTCAAGGAATTTAAAATAAACTAAGCTGTTTGCATATTAATTTGGTAGGTGACCAGTGTAAGCTTTTGTACAAGGGAGTGGCCTACAGCTTTGAGGAAGAGTTAAGGTACTGTAAATTTTATTGATTGGTAGGAATTACAGAGGGAGAAGGAAGAGATAGGAGAAAAATCCAGAGGGATGTAGCAGCAGTGTTCTTTTTACAGCTGCCACCAGTTTCCACTGGGGCTGCTAGAACCATCCCTGACTATTCTCTCCTTACCCTGTTCTCTCCAATTTTTCCTTTCGCTGAAGACAACACACCATTTTTCAATCACAAGTTTTCTTCCAAGGTACAATAGTAAAGAAGCCACAAATATCCTTCAGCCATTGCGTTCAAATTATGTCTTTAAATTTCCCTGGAAATTCTAGTGAGAAGAAAGTTATTTAAGATCTGATAATTTAGAATAAAATAGGATATCTGTCCAATTTAAAGGGGAAAAGGTTTTTATCCCATTACACTAACATTTGTAAGTGTTGGGATTGGGGAAGGGATTCCTCTAGATGGATCTCAAGCCTCTAGGGAAAGTAACTACAGTAATGCCTTTGACCTCTCTGACACCTCTTTCGTGGAAACCCAACCACCTTGTTGATGAAACTAAGCTATTTGCATATTCATGTGGTCGGTGACCAGTGTAAGCTCCTGTACAGTTTTGAGGAAGTTAAGTTACTGTAAGAGATGGTATATCAGAAAACATACTTGACTGTGGATCTCATATACATTCCCAAATGAATTTTATAATAAGTGTTTTTCTTAAAACTCTCCTACATCTGTAGCTTTTCTAATGTTATGATGCAATGTTACTTTATTTTTTCCTGATTTTTTAAAATTTGTTAAGTCATTTACATAACCATATCATTTGTGAGAGTACCTTTTCTCAATACCATATATACACATAAATCACTTGCTCTCCCAAAAAACTCCCCTGTAAGTGTTCAAACAATTCTAATATGCCTTTCCCACTGATAACCAATATATTTTTAATAGAGTTTTATATTCTTTTTCCCATACTTTGCCAGTTTGTTTTCTTTAGTTATTTATATTCCATAAATATAAAACCATTCACTGTCTTTTCATTTGCTTCACTTAGAATAATTACTTCAATATCCTACATTTTATTCTTCAAGGCAATATTTCATTTTTTAAAAATAAATAAGTAGTACCCACTGAACATATATTCTGTAGTGTATTTAAAAATAACTAAGGGCCCTCCCTGGTGGTGCAGCGGGTTAAAGCACAGCACTGAGAAGCTGAAGCCACTTCCCATGAGTTCAATTCCCGCCTGCCCCGGAGGTGACCACATGGCGTGGCAGACCTCTCCTGACCCGCCCGCTGCTCCCCTCAGCAGTGTACTTCGTCTATCTGCCTG
>NW_004567106.1:122828-126130 GCF_000260355.1 Condylura cristata | reverse complement strand
TCTGTCTCTGGTGAAGCCTCTCACCGCCCCTGAGCCTCTGGCCTGTACCCCAGTTCTGTATGTACAAATAAATAAATCTTTAAAAAAAAAAAAAAACTAAGATAGGGCCCTCCTGGATGGCACTGTGGGTCAAAGCACAGCACTAAAAAGCTAAAGCCACTTCCACATGAGTTCGATCCCACCTGCCCCGGAGGTGATGCACATGGTGCTGCAGACCTCTCCTGACCTGCCCACTGCTCCCTTCAGCAGTGTACTTCGTCAGCTAGCCTGTTCTGCTCCCCACTCTGTCTCTGGTGAAGCCTCTCACTGCCCCTGCACCTCTGGGCAGTACCCCAGTTCTGTATGTACAAATAAATAAATCTTTTTAAAAAATCTAATATTTATTTTTTAATTAGTTAATTTTACATCATTCTTAATTTTGTGTACTTTTTTCATCTCAGTTGTAATCCCTATGGACTTACCACCACAAATTCACCCATGTGCCATCACTATAGTCCTGTGTGCTCTTCCTAGTTTAGATCCTTTTCTTCTCTCCATCCTTGTAGAATGTCTAGTTTATAGTTGATCATTGTTTCTCATTTTTACCTTATTACAATTGCTTCCTCCCTCTCCCCTGGTCCCTTATGCTCCTACTGTGAGTGAAACCATCTGGTATTTTTCTTTTTCTTTCTGGATTATTTCACTAAACATGATTCCTCCCAGCTTCATCCATGTTACCACACACACAAAAAAAGTTTATCTTTTTTGACTGTCAGCTGAGTAATATTCCATTCCGTATATGTACCACATCTTCTTGATCCAGTCATCTGTCTTTGGGCAGTTGGGTTGATCCACATCTTCTATATTGTAAAGAGAGCAGCAATAAACAGGTATGCAGGTGTCCTTTGGGTAGATACCTAGGAGTGGGATTGCTGGGTCATATGGAAATTGAGTCATTTTTAACAGTTTGAGAAACCTCCAAACAGCTTTTCATAGTGGTTGGACCAGTTTACATTCCCACCACCACATCCAACTAGCTGTTGCTAGTTGTTTTAATATGTGCCATTCTCAGTGGTGTGCAATGGCATCTCATTGTGGTTGTAATTTGCATTTCCTTATTACAAGTTATGCTGAACACTTTTTTTTTCATATGCATCTTGTCTATCAGCATTTCCTCTTTGAAGTACTATCTTTTTAGCTCCTCTGCCCATTTTTTTATAAGTTAATCTCACTTTATTTTATAAATACATTTTTTTACATTGTTCATTTTGTACATTTTTTTCATCTCAGTTGTAAACCCACCATCACTTCACCCATGTGCCATCACTGTAGTCTCAAGTGATCTTCCCATGCCAGTTTCTATCTTGTTCCCTTTCCTCCCCCATAGAATGTATCTGGTTTATAGTTGTTAGTTAATGTTCTTTTTTACGTTATTACAATCTCTCCCTATGTCTCTGTCTCTCTGTCTCTATCTCTCTCTAGATATATATGTTATTCGTGATCCCTTACACTCCTGCTATGAATGAAACCATCCAGTATTTTCCTTTTTTTTCTGGTTTATTTCACTAAGCATGATCTTTTCCAGTCCCATCCATGTTGCTGCAAATGGCACGAATTTATCTTTTTTGATTATTGAATAATATCCCATTGTGTATATGTACCATATCTTCTTGATCCAATCATCTGTTTAGTTTCCTGCCCATTTTTTGATAGGGTTGTTCACTGTATTTTTGTTGAGTTTCATCAGCTCTTTGTGTATCTTTGTGATTAGCCCCTTGTCATTAGTATTGTGTGCAAAATTATTCTCCAATTCAGTGAGGGGTCTATTTGTTTTATGTAATGTCTCTTCTGCTATACAGAAAATTTTTAATTTGATGTAGTTCCAGCTTTTTATCCTTTCCTTCACTGTTCTTGCTTTGGTTGATGTATCTTTAATGGTATTACTGAGATGTATGTCATGTATATACAAGAACTTGTTGGATGGAATTGCTACTTTATTTCCCAGGGCATTTTTTATTGAGATCACTTTGGTTTACAGCACTGTATGTGATTTAGGGGCACTGGGTCACATCTCTTTAGGTGTATGTTGCCACCCCATGCCCACCATGAAGGCCCCATGTGGACTACAGGGAGTGTTATTTAAATTTTAGATAATCTTTATAAGAAAAAGCAAACAAATGATCTTGATGCAATATTATCTCATCCAGCCAGGTCTTTGTGTTGCCCTTAAGGCTGATACGTAGTAATTCCAGTTTCCCTGACACTTTAGGAAACTTGTCACAATTTTTCCTTATGTAGATCTCACCCATTTGTTATTTAGTTTATTCCTGAACATCTGAGAGTTTTAGACATGCCATCTTTTCTTTTTCCTCATGCCATGTTTGCAACTGCTTATTAGTGGGGTGTATAATAATCTGACTTCTAAATTCTCTGATTTTTTCTAATTAGTTTTTAGTCGATTGACATGGATTTGCTCCATGAGCAATTATATTACCTGCAAGCAAAGACATTTATGTTTTATTTCTCCTGACTACTTTATTTTACTAATTGTTGAATCATAGTAGTGTCTTGTCAATGTTTCTTTGCCACAAGTCAGTGAGTCATCATTGCAGATGTTTGTCTAAGGTTTCTTCCCTTTCTTAAAATAAGGCTGTTTTAGCCCAAATGCCTAAAAATGGATGACTGGATTAAAAAGATGTGGTACAAAACTGGGAAGCTACATGCAAAAAAAAAAGAAACTAGATCACTGCCTCACTCCAGTCACAAAAATCAACTCAAAGTGGATTAAAGACCTAGACATAAAAATGGAAACCATAAAATACCTAGAAGCAAAGATGTCAGCGACATCTTTAAAGACAGAGCACCCAACGCCACAATAGTGAAGGCAAAGATAAATAGATGAGACTACATCAAGTTAAAGAGCTTCTGTAGAGCAAAAGAGACATTATGAAAAACAAACAGACAGCCCACTAATTGGGAAATTTTCTCACACAAAAGTAGTGATAAAGGACTGATCACAAAAATATATGGAGAACTGATGAATCTCAACAAAAATAAAGTAAACAGCTCCATCAAAAAATGGGCAGAAGAGCTAAAAAGACACTTCTCCAAAGAGGAAATGTAGATGGTCATCAAGTATATGAAAAATGTTCAACATAACTCGTAATAAGGGAGATGCAAATTAAAACCACAATGAGATACCACCTCACCCCAGTAAGAATGGCACATCTCCAAACAACTAGCAACAACAAATGTTGGCGAGGATGTGGAGAAAAAGAAACTCTCCTGCACTGCTGGTGGGAATGCAAACTAGTACAACCACT
>NW_004567106.1:114598-121389 GCF_000260355.1 Condylura cristata | reverse complement strand
GTCTGACGCGCCATGTGGTCACCTCTGGGGCAGGCGGGGATCGAACTCATGCGGAAGTGGCTTTAGCTTCCCAGTGCTGTGCTTTAACCTGCTGCAACACCATGGAGGGCCTGTCTAAGTCTTTAATCCACTTTGAGTTGGTTTTTGAGCATGATGCAAGATAGTGATCTAGTTTCATTTTTTTTTGCATGTAGCTTCCCAGTTTTTCTATCATTTGTTGAACAAACATTCTTTGTTCCATTATAACTTCTTTGCTACTTTTTCAAAGATTAACTGTCCAAAAACTGTGGTTTTTCTGTTTGAATACATTGGTCTGCGTGTCCATTGTTTCAGTACCATGCCAGTTTGATCGTTATACTTTGTAGTATAATTTGAAGTCTGGGAATGTGATGCCTCCATTGCCTTGTTTTAGTCAGAAGAGTTGTGACTATTTGAGGTTTTTTTTTGTGGTTTCATATAAATCTCATCAATATTCTATTTCTTTGAAGAATGTAATTGAGATTTATATTGGAATAGCATTAAATTTGTAAATCGCTTTTGGTAGATAGCCATTTTCATGATGTTAATTCTTCCAATCCATGAGCAGGGGATGTCCTTCCATTTCTTTGTGTCTTGTATTTCTTTTAACAGTATTTTATAGTTTTCTTTGTATAGGTCTTTTACCTCTTTTGTTAGTTTATTCCCAAGTATTTGGATTTTTTGGTTTCAACTGTAAAGGGGATGGTTTTTATGATTTCCTTTTCTGATTGGTTGTATATAGAAAGGCTACTGACTTTTGTGTGTTGATTTTATATTCTGCTACTTTGCTATGCTGGTTAATTGTTTTGATTAGTATCTCTGTGGAGTTTTTATGGTTTTCCATGTAAATTATCATATCATGTGCAAATATAGTTTTACTTCTTTCCCTATTCAGACCCTTGTATGTCATTTTTCCTGTCTTATTGCTCTGACTAGGACTTCCAGTATTGAACAGCAGTATTGATAGTGGACATCCTTGTCTTGTTCCTGATCTCAAAGGAAAGGCTTTCAGTTTTTCTCCGTTGAGGATAATATTGGCTGTGGGTTTAGCATAGATGAGGTTTATCATATTGAGGTATGTACCTTCTATTCCAAAGATTTTGAGGGCCTTAATTGTAAATGGATGTTGAACTTTGTTGAATGCTTTCTGTGCATCTTTTGACATGATTTTATGTTTTTATTTTTCTGTCGGTTGATGTGATGGATTATGTTAATTGATTTTCAGATGTTGAACCATCCTTGTGCACTGGAATAAGACTTTGTTTTAGTGTATTATTCTTTCAAAGCATTCTTGGATTCTGCTGGCTAAGATTTTATTGAGGATTTTTACATCAGTGTTCATTAGAGAGATTGGTATGAAGTTTTCTTTTTTGTATTGCCTTTGTTAGGTTTTGGTATTAGTGTGATATTGACTTCATAGAATGTATTTGTTAGTTTTCCTTCTTTCTCGGTTTTTTGAATGAGTTTGTGCAGAAAAGGCACTAGTTCATTTATGAACCGTTTGGTAAAATTAATTTGTAAATCCATCTGGTCTTGGGCTTTTATTCTTGGGGAGTGTTTTAATTACTGCTTCAATTTCACTGCTTGTAATTGGCCTGTTTAGTTGTATTTCTTCTTTATCTAGCTTTGGATGGTTAGAGTTTTAAGAATTTGTCCATCTCTTCCAGATTGTTGAACTTAATTGCATATAGCTGTTCATAGTATTCTCTGATTATTCTTTTGATTCTGATGTATCTGTTGTGATTTCTTATCATTCAGTTATAATCCTGTTTACTTGTGCGTTCTCCTGTTTTTTTTTTTTTTTCTTTGTAAGCCAGGCTAAAGGTTTGTCTATTTTATTACTTCTTCAAAGAAACAACTTTTGGTTTCATTGATTTTTCTTTTATTGTTTTTCCTAACTTCTATTTCATTTATTTCTGCTTTGACTTTTATTTTTTGTTTTGTCTTCTACTAGCTTTTGGTTGTTTTGTTGCTCTTTGTCCAGTACTTTAACTGAGAGATTAGGTGGTTTCTTTGATTTGTTTCTTGTTTCTTGATATGAGCTTTTATTGCTATATATTTTCCTCTTATAACTACTTTTATGTGTCCCATAAGTTTTACAGAGTTGTGTCCATTCACTGTCATTCTTCTCAAGGTATTTTTTAATTTCTTCTTTGATCTGATTGGTCATCCAGTAGTGTGGGTCAATCTCCCCCAGGTAGGTGTATTTCTTACCTTCTTCACATGGTTTATTTCTAACTGATTTCTTCATGGTCAGACAAGACAGTTGGTATGATTTCAATCTTAGTATATCTATTGATATTTCTCTTGTGTCCCACTATGTGGTCAATCCTTGAGAATGATCCATGTGGTTTAGAGAAAAAAAAGTGTACTCAGATTTTGGGGGTGCAGTATTCTATAAATTTCTGTTAACCCATGAGGTTAGGTCCTTGTTTAGAGCATTAATGTCCTTGCTTATTTTTTGTCTTGTTGATCTGTCCATTGTTGAGAGTAGTGTATTGAAATGTCCATTACACATGTAATTTTTCTAATATAATGACAATTGTTGCCTGATATATTTTGCTGATCCTTCATTTGATGCATATATGTTGAATATTGTTATGTCTTCTTGCTGTATAATTTAATCATAATTTAGTGACCATGTGTGTCTCTTTTAACCTATTTGTTTGTTTGTTTGAAGTCTATTGTATCTTATATAAGTATAGCTTTTCCTGCCTTCTTTTTTTGCCCATTTGCTTGTAGGATTGTTTTCCATCCTTTTACTTTCAATATATTTGTATCTTTTGTAGTTTGATGTGTTTCCTGGAGACAACAGAAGGTTGGGTTCTGTTTTTTAATCCAGCCTGAAACTCTGTATCTGTATTTATTGGTGAATTTAAGCCATTTACATCATTTATATTTAGAGTTAATACATTAACACCTATGTTTACCTTTTGTTTTGTTTTGTTTTGTCTTTTTGTCCTTTTAATCCATGCTTTGACCTTTTCTTGTTCTTTTCCCTCTGTCTTCTTTGGCTTATGGGCTTCTTGTAGTATTTTTTTGGAGATGGGGTTTAGACGTGAAAAAATTGTGGAGTTTCTGTTTGTCTGAGCATGTCTTTACTCTCTCTTCATAGATGGAGAACTTCACAGGATAAAGTATTCTTCATTGGCTGATGTCTTGGAGTTTGTTGAATATGTCTCTCCACTCTCTTCTTGCTCATAGTGTTTCTTCGGAGAAGTCTGATGTCAGCCTGATTGGTTTTCCTTTATAGGTTATTTGTTTCTTCCTCTTGTCAATGCCATTATGTTTTCCTTGTCTTGGATTCTTGGGAGCTTTACTATTATGTGTCTTGATGTATTTATCCTTTCATTATGGTACTTTGGTGATCTTCTCATTTCTTGTATCGATTTTCATCTCCTCTTTCATACTTGGAAATTTCTCTTTAGTTATCTCTGAATTCCTCTGAATTCTCAATTCGTTGGCCTTTCTCCTCACCTTCTCGGAGACCTACAACTCTGATCTTTCCTTTCTTCATGGTGTCAGATAGCTCATTCTTCATTCCTTTTCTTTTTTACTTCTCTCTCTTTTTTCTGTTTTGGTTCTCTTTACTTCTGTGTTCAAGTATACTGATACATTGTTCCATTTCATCTATTCTGTTTTCATTAATTTTCCCAAAATTCTTTATCTCTTCCAGTAGTCTTTTAATCTTTGTTCCTATTATTTCCTTTATTAAGGTCTCGTTTCATTCTTCAGATCATTGATTGTCTCATATCATTTTTTTCCCCTTTTCATCTTCTTTATGTTTGTTAATCATGGTTATTCTAAATTCTCTATCTGACAGGTTGAGCAGTTTTTCTATGTTGTTGATTTCTGGAGACTGATCTTTTTGTGGTGTATTTTTCCCATGTGGACTTGTTTGTATTTTTTTCTTTTCTGTGTTGTTTGTTTCATAATGAGTTCTATGCCTTGAGACACTGTGTTGCTAGCATTTGCCAGTATATCTTTTGGGTGCTCCTTCTTGGGTGGCCAAAGACTGGCCAGTCCTTCACAAGGGTGATGATGTTATGCATATGGTGGTGAGTTTGAGTGAAGTATCTGGTGACTCCCTCCCTCTAGCTTGTGATTAAGATTGGGGATGAACTTTCTTGGTGGTGGTGGTGGTGATCCCTCTGTTGCCTGATTTTGTTAGGGCAGATATTGGCAGTAGCCCCACACCTGTCCTAGTTTCCAATTTGGATTAGATACTATGTGCTACTAGTGAT
Source organism: Condylura cristata (assembly GCF_000260355.1). Taxonomy (NCBI): domain Eukaryota; kingdom Metazoa; phylum Chordata; class Mammalia; order Eulipotyphla; family Talpidae; genus Condylura; species Condylura cristata. Next base: position 117,127 of record NW_004567106.1, on the reverse strand, counting down.
AGCTCTGCCACTCTCTAACTTCTAGTTATGACCAGGTGCTATACACTGCCCATTATTGGAGGTGAATCCTGCCTGTTTTAGCAGCTTCTCCCTGCCACTCTTCCTGCTAGTGGCAGGGAGCTACGTGCTAGCTGTTGTGCCCTCTGGCTTCCTGCTGTCCCGGGAAATGCAAGGCCAGGAATCCAGAGACCTGCCTATTTCAGTGGCTTTGGCTACACCCTGCTGTTCTTCCTGTTAATGACCAGGGACTGTGTGCCGGTGGCCACACCTTCCCTCACCACAGCAGTCCTGGGAAGTGCAAGCCCAATGCTAATGGCTGGGTGTTGTATGGCTGCCACTCCCTGCCTGGCTTCCACTATCAGTGTGGGAGTACTGTCCTACCTCTGGCTCTGTCAGGGGAGTGGATGTTTCTTCAGGCTGCAATGAGGCCCCTATTCTGCCCCCATTGGTGGAAAGGAGGCTGGGTCTTATCCTTCCCATAGAGTTTCACCCCATGGATCTGTCACAGTCCTGCTCCCCTCCATGCAAATCAACCTGCAGATGTTTGTTTCACCCTCTGAGTTTTTCAGATGTTTTAGCTTTTCACAGTTGCTTTCAGGTTTTTACACCTTCTTTTTCCTTGTTTGAGATGTTCTGGGTTTGTAGATGGGAGAGTGGGACATGGTCCTGGTGGATTTCTCCCACTTCTTTCTTCCTCTGTTGCTCTCACCTTCCTCCTGCTTCCCCTGGGTTGCCAATCCTGTTCAAATATCTGAGTCTTGTCTGGAGTTTGCTGTAATTTCTCCCTTATGTACTATATTCAAGAAAAAACTTAATTTCAGTGATTCTTTGCCACCATGTTAGTGACATCATCCAATTTAGTTTATTTTAAAATGTGTTTTTATTTTATTTATTTTTACTTGTGGAAATATCAACATAGTGCATCAGGAATTGCCACCATAGTGCACTTACCACCAATTCACTATGTTCTGCCACCATAGACAATAGGACATATGCTTCTTTTCTCTTTGTTCTTACCCCTCCCTTTCCCCTTTAGTACTTCAGTTACATAGCTATCAAGGATTAGTGTTCAAAATTGTCTTTATCTGACTCTTATTCACTTTATATTCCACATGTCAGTAACACTACTCTGTATTTTATCTTTCTCCTTCTAAATTTTCACTTAACATTGTCCCTTCCATCTCCATTGATGTTGACCTAAATAAACATTCGTTTATCTTTTAGACTACTAAGAAATGAAAAATATATCCTTACATTCAGTAGGATGTCTTTTCATTACATATCATATCTTCTTGAAGATACCATATCTTCTTGAACCACTCATATACTTTAGAACATGTAAGTTGGTTAAGCATAGTTTAACTAAGTTGTAGTAAATTGTGCTGCAATAAACATGGGACTTCATGTTTCCCTTTGAATTAGTGTTCCTGAATTTTTTTGATAGATGTCTAGAAGTGGAATTACTAGGTCAAAAGGAAGATTCAATTTATTGTTTGATACACCACCATATTGCTTTCCACAGGGCTTTAACAGTTTTAATTCCCACCAGGAGTATTGGAAGGTACCCTTTCATGCATAACATGACCAGTACATGTTATTTCTGGTATTTTTCAATATGGGCCATTCTTACAGATGTGAAATGGTATTTTATCTGCATTTCTCTACTAATAAGTGATTATGAGGATCTTTTCATGTGTCTGTAGGCCATCTGAATGTTTTCTTTAGAGAAGTGTCAGTTTTTGATTGGGTTATTTGTTTAGTTTTGGAATGTTTTATGAGGTCTTTGTTTATCTTTGATATCAGTCTTTTGTCATATGTATGATGTAAAAATATATTTTCACATTCAGTAGGATGTCTTTTCATTTTATCTGAGGTTTCTTTCACTGGCCAGTAGTTTTTAAGTTTGACGTAGTAATAGTTGTATGTTCTCTTTTGGTTTTGTTGCTGTTAAGGATGAATTCTTAAATATATTTCATGACTAAGGCTATGTCATGAAATATATTGCCTATGTGTTCTTCTATGTATTGCATGGTGTTAGGACTTACATTCAACTATTTGAGTTGTTTTGAATTGATTTTGTGTGGGGGTGAGTGGATTTACTAGCAACAGAGCGGGGAACATAACAGGAAGATTTACTAAAATACACTTTTGAGGGGAGCATCAGGTGGGATAGGAGAGATCTGCAGTGCCATGTGGGTCACCTGCCTGGCTGGGGATTGAACTCAGTGCTGCATTTGTTGTGAAGAGCTTCTAAGAGCTTTTAAACCATTGCAACAATAAGGAGGACCACTATCTTTTAATTTCCATTTCATTTATTTTTTAAATTTTAATTATTTCTATTCTACTCTTTTTGGATTTTTTTAATTAGAATTCCTTATTTGAGAGATAAATTATTATTTAAGTTCTTTCTTGTTTCTTGATGTAGACCTGTATTTTTTTTATTAAAAAGTTTATTTTTACATCATTTTGCACATTTTTTTTTCATCTCAATTGTAATCCCCACGGGTTTCCCATCACCAAATCACCCCT
>NW_004567106.1:97180-107958 GCF_000260355.1 Condylura cristata | reverse complement strand
GTCCTCAATTCCTATGCCAGCTTGGACGCGGTGATCTCGGCGTCTTTACTCTGCCGCCATCTTCTTTCCTCCACCAGACCTGTATTTTTATATATTTTCCTCTTAGTACTTTTTGCTGTGCCTTGTAAGTTCAGATTGTGTGTGCTTGTTTTTTCTTTATCTTGAGGTATTTTTTTTTACTTATTCTTTGATTATTTCATTAATTCAGTAGTTTTTTAGCAGTTTATTGTTCAGTCTCCATGTATTAAAATATTTCCCTGATTTCTTTTAATAACCAATTCCTAGTTGGATATTTTTATGGCATGAGAAGATGTTGTGTATAATTTCAATCTTTGTCAGTTTATTGATAATTACTTTTTGTCCCAGAACATGTTCTATTCTGGGTGTAATTGAAAAAAAATACATATTCTGCTTTTGGGGAATGTAGTATCCCCTATGTGTCTCATATATCATATGAGTATCATATGGTCTTAATTCTCTACTTAAGGCTGGCTGTTGTATCCCAATTATTTTCTACTTAATCCATTGGTGAGATTTGTGTGTTGAAGTCTTCTATCACAAATGTCTCTTTTTACCAATATTTATTTTCAGAGTTTATAGTACTTGCCTTATATATTTTGGCACTCCTTCACATGGTACATATTCATTGATTAGTTTTATGCTTTCTGGATTTCATATATGGGGTACTACATTCCCCAAAAGCAGTATATATATATGTATATATATATATACGTGTGTGTGTGTATGTGTGTGTGTGTATATATAGTTTCTCAAGTACACATAGGACATTACCAAGAATAGACCATTGTTTCCATTTTCATTATATAGCATCCCTCCCTACCTCTTGTTAACTTTTTAACTAGAAATCTGTTTAGTCTTATAACTATGGCTAACCCTGACTTCTTTAGAGTCCCATTTTCTATGAAATTGTTTTCCAACCCTTGACTTTGAGCCTATGCTTGTCTTTTGGGTTTAAGTGTGTCTCCTGGAGACAGCAGAAAGTTAGATTCTGTTTCCTGATCCAACTGTCTTTCAATTGCTGAGTTCAGTACCATTACATTAAATAGTATTGCTGTTGCTGCCATTTTAATCTTAAATTTTCAGATTATTTGCTTATTCAATTCTTTGATTATGTTCCTCTTTTGGTGTTCAGTGTTTAATTTCTTTCCAACATTTCTTGGAGAGGTGCTTTAGTATTTTCAAACTCCTTAAGTTTTTCTAGATGAAATTATTCCTTATTCATATCAAAAGGGTAGTCTTGCAGGATAGTATTAAATATTTGGAACAACATATTTCATTATTTCCTTGCTCCTAATGTTTTTTTTCAGAGAAGTCTGATGTTAACCTGATTGGGGTACCTATAGGTCATTCGCTTCTTTCATTTTTCCAACTTCAGGATCTTTTGTTGTTGAATTTTTGGATGTTTCATTAACTCAGGTCTTGATTTGCATAGGTATGACTGAGTTATTCCCCCCCCTCCCGGAATTTTACATTTATCCCCTTCTCTAGTTTTAGGAAATTATTCATTATTTGTTTAAATGCACTTTCTATGCTTTTCCCTCTCCTTCTCTAAGCGCTCCTATTATTTTTATGATGCCACTTCTTATGGATTTGGCTAGTTCTTGGAGTGTTTCCTTATTTTATTTTAACTTTCTCTCTTCTTTACCTAGGTTTCTCTTTACCTCTGTATTTTCAACTACACTGACTCATTCCAATTGCTCTATTCTACATCTATAGATTCTCCTGAATTAAAAAAAAACTCTTGTATTTGTCTTAAAATCATGATATTCAATTTTAATCTTATTTAGATCTTCATCTTCTGTCTTCAGTTCATTGTGTCTCTAAGGACATTCATTTTTTTTTTAATTTTCTTCTTTTTAGATATCACTGCAATTTATTTGATAGGTAGGACATAGTTTTTCTTTCTATCACTTGGGCTTCTGGAAATTTGTTGTCTCTCTGTGTTGTACTGATCCTAGATATTTCATTTTGCTTTTGTTTGTTTTTTCCTTCTTCCCATTATAAGCTTTGTAACCCATTAATGGCTTTGTAAGCTATTTTTTGGGCTTCTTGCTATTTGGTGGGCTCCTTCCCACCTACTGGTGATGGTTTTCATCTATCTGTGCAAGTACTAATGGGGTCTCACAGGACGTTGTGAGGCTTCTGCCTTACACAGGTTTGGTGTACACAATTCTGTGTGGGTTCTGTCAGGATCTTTGAGAAGTCACAAAGCCTGTGCAGTTGATGAGGTTCTTCAGAAAAGGCCTCTGCTGGGCTAGACTGGCAACAGCCAGATCTTGTTGGAGGACTTGAGGCCTCTGACTACCGTTCTACCAGAGTCCAGAATCTCACGAGTCTGGGCAGGGACTGACAGGGTGTTACAGAAAGTTTCTATCAGTCTGGGCAGGTGCTTCTAGGACCTTGTGGGAGGTCTGGAGCCCTCAGGATGTTGGCATCTTTCTGGATATAGGTCTGGGATCTCACTAATCTTTTGAAGTAATAGCTGTATCTTGCAGAAAGTCAGAGCACCAAACAGGTGCTTTTGTGTTCTCATGGGAGGTTGTGAGACACCTGCAGGTCTGGACAAGCACTGGGTGAGTCTCATATATTTCACAATTTCTTTAAGATTCAGATGTTGTTGAACACTAAGATTGGTTCCATGACTTGGCTATGAACATAAGTACATAAATCTTTTCCTATTAGAATTTTCACATTCTTCAGGCAGATACCTGGCAAGGATTGTTTCTATATCATGCATTTCCATTTTTATTTTGTTAAGGTATCCACATACTATTTTCTGAAAGTATGCACCAAATTATATTCTCACCAACAATGGAGGGCTGTTCCTTTTTCTCTTAATTTTCATCAATATTTGTGTTTCCAGTCTTTTTGATATAGATCATTCTCAACAATATCTAATTGTGGTTCTGATTTAGTTTTCCTTTAATATGAGTTGACCACTTTTTCATGGGCCTGTAGGTCATCTGATTTTTTTGGTAAATGCATATATTTGAGTCTTTTGCCCCTAACATACTTGTATTCATTTGTTGAGTTGCTTGAGTTATGTACATACTTTGGAAATTACCCCTTTGTTGAATATGTGGTCAACAAGTTAATATCTTCTCTTACTTCTTAGATTACCTTTGTGTTTTAGTGGTGCTTTCCTTTGAGGTACAAAAGCTACTTAGTGTGATGTGGTCAAACTTGTGCATTTTTGCTTTAGTTACTTGCCTTTGAGTTTAATCCCAAAATACTTCTCTGTGGTCAAGGTCCAGAAATTTTGCACCTTATATTTTCTCTTAAGAGCTTCAGGTCTTATATCTGAGTTTATTTTTGTGCCTGGAATTATGTATGGATCTTGTTTGTCCAAATTTCCCAGCACTATTTGTTAAAGAGCCTTTCCTGTCTCATTTGTATTGTCATGGCTTATATTTCAAAGGTCTGTGTGGGTTTATTTCTGGGCTTTCTATTTTGATTACATTGTATTGTGTTTCTATTTTTGTTCCAGTATCACACTGTTGTATTTACTGTTACTGTGTCAGTGAGTGATTTCTCCACTTTTCTTCTTTACTCATAGGATTGCTTTGACTATGAATTCCACACATATTTTATATTTTTGTTCTATTTTCTTGAAACATGTCTTTGGTATTTTGCATTGAAACTTGTATATTGCTTTAGATAATATGGCCATTTTATTTTTCTAGTCCATTTGGAATACATTACATTACATTTTAGTCCATTACATTCTTTACTTCCTTCATTAAGTTTACTCCCAGGTGTTTCATCTTTTTGGTATACTGTTAAAAGGGATTTTTAAAAAAATTCTCTTCCAGTTAACTCAATATTTGATAGAGAAATGCAACTAATTTTTGTGTACTTGTACCCCACTACTTTTCCATATTTCTTTATTATTTTTTTTAAGATTTATTTATTTGTGCATACAGAACTGGGGTACAGGCGAGAGACTCAGGGGTGGCAAAAGACTTCACCAGAGACATAGAGGGGAGCAGAATAGGCAGATCGACGAAGTACACTGCTGAGGGGAGCAGCGGGCGGGTCAGGAGAGGTCTGCCACACCTTGTGGTCACCTCCGGGGCAGGCGGGAATCAAACTCATGTGGAAGTGGTTTACAGTTTCTTAGTGCAGTGCTTTAACCTACCAGGGAGGGCCTCCTTTATTATTTTTATGCTAGAGCCTTTTGGACTTCCTTTGAATATTATCATATTGTCTGAAAATATTGTTAGTTCTTTTGAATTTGGACTGACTAGGGTTTGGAACAATAATGAAGAAAAATAATGATGTTGGTTATGAGTCTCTGATACCTGAAATTTATTATGTTGATAAGTTCCACTTATCCCCATTTTATTGAGAGTTTTTATTATAAGTGAGTATTTTATATTTTGTTCACTATCTATAGGAATTTTCTTATCAATTTTATATTTTTATTGATATACTGAGTGACATTGATTTATATATGTATGTTAAACCAAACTTAAATTCCTGGAATGAACCTATTTAGATATGATAGATGATGTACTTGATATATTACTGGATTTTGTTTGGAAAGTTTTGTTAAGGATTTTTCTGTCTTTGTTCATCAAGGATATCGGTCTGTAATTTTGTTGTTGTTGTTTTTATTGATTTGTTTTTGAATTGTCCATGTTTGGCTTTGTAATCAGGGGATTCTTTTGTGTTTGAAAGCAGTCTACCTTCTTCATTTTGAGGAGGTGAAATATTGGATCATCTTTGAAGGTCTGATAGAACTCAAAGAGCAGCCTGTTCCTGGGCTTTTTTTTTTTTTTTTGTAGAGTTTTGATTACTGTTTCCATTACTGCACTTATTTTTTACCTGGGTAAACTAGTTTATCCTGTGCTAGAGTCCAGCTCCAATAAACAAGGTTGATATAGGAATCCGAAAGTACCTTGAACACAAAATAGAGTTTGAAAGAGTGGAACCCAGAGGACACAAGCTTTCTTATCCCAAGCTCAAGCATACTGAGTGTCTGGTCTAACTCATTTTTATTGAGACTAACTGCCCTCCCTCCCCTTCAGGTTATTTACAAGATAATGATTTATTCTCTTGATATTCAGCATAAATTAAGCACATATTCATTGCCAAGGTTCTGTGTTATCGAGTTGTTTTGTTACCACGACTGTTACTCATTTAAACTCAGATACATGGAAGGACATCACTATCTGGACTTGGGCCAATCTTTCAGCCCATGTTGACCAGGCATGACCTAGAGACTTTCCTTGTGTCAGTACTTTAAGCATTAGAGGTCTCCAAAATCTTCCCCCTTTTTCTGCAGCCTTCAGTTGCTTCTGCTCCCATGAGCTTCTTTGTCCGCTATGTAGAATAAGAGATATGCAGAAAACAAGGATTAATATAGTGAACAGCAAGATGATTTCTACAGGTTTCACATAATTCAGTGGATTTAAGTTAGTTCTTACACAGGAAAAATTAACAAGAAAAATAAGCATGTGAAACAAAATCCGTATTTTAACATTGAAATCTGAGAACCAGCTTTGTGGCAAATAGACCAATAGGCAAAAAATGTGCCAAAGACGCATTTTGTGTTTTTTTGTTGCAGGTGTGCCAATGATTACTATAGTTTGTCTCTAAAGTCCATGACATCAAGTGCAAGGTTATGGAATGTACCATGAAGTTGTCTTTGAACATCTTTTCAAGAGAGGTAACTCCTAAAATGAATAGGAGTCACAAAAAAATATTATCATAACAAATCACAGTTGAATTTGTCGTTCAAAGGGCTTGTTAAGTCAACTACAATAGCCTAAGTCAACTACAATAGCCTCAAGGGCATCAAATCTTGATCTGATGTTCCCAAGTGCAGTCAAATGGGAGGGATCTTCTTTTTTCTCTGTCTCATATGGGTGGCATTTCAGGTGGCAGATGGATCACTAATGACTAGAATAAGATTGGGCCTTTTCTGCTGGGACCCAAAGTGGTACTGTAAGTTACAAAGCAGAAACATAGCCTCTCCATGTTAGCATGTCTCCTGTTTTTCATTGATTTGTCATTTCATTTTTTTACCTTATTAGCTGCCTTACTATAGTCAATGTTATTTAGCTACTAAACAGTCATCATCAGTCTTCAAATTGAAAAAAAATTGCATGTGTAAGTTGTATAACAGGGTATTCTCTCCCCCTCTTTTGTTTTTTAAGTGTTGATATTAGGATGTATTCTTTGTAGGTGGTTTTTGTAGGGTTTTATGGTAAAGAAACAACAGTGATCAGTATTACCTATGAGTATTTACTATGACAGTATTTTATTACTAGAAATTTGTTTGATTATGATAAAAATAAACATTAGGAGGCATTAGTCAAAACAATACAGCCAATATATTGACATAACTGGAAGAAAAAAATATTTATTTAACTTATCTAAAGCCAAGTTTTTTTTTTAGTTTAGTTTACAATAAAATATTTGTAAACTCGGCCCTCCCTGGTGGCGCAGCGGGTTAAAGCACAGCATTAAGAAGCGAAAGCCACTTCTGCATGAGTTCGGTTCCCGCCTGCCCCGGAGGTGACCACATGGCGTGACAGACCTCTCCTGGCCCGCCCGCTGCTTCCCTCAGCAGTGTACTTCATCGATCTGCCTGTTCTGCTCCCCACTCTATCTCTGGTGAAGCCTCTCACCATCCCTGAGCCTCTGGCCTGTACCCCAGTTCTGTATGTACAAATAAATAAATCTAAAAAAAAAAAAAAAAAAAAAAAATTTGTAAACTCAATGTATTTTTAGGCCATTTTATTTACTTTTGTATAAAATTACAGGACAGAATAATCAAACAATAATTTTAGCTGGTGTTGTTTGAATGTTTTTTATAGGATTGGAATGAATATAGGTCCCTTTAGGCTTTTTAGACTGCTGGAGATTTTGGGGGGGGGCGGAGGGTTGTCCAGGCCTGTTAATGAAGGCAAGTTATTTTATGTATTTTGGTGTTTTCTGGAACCCTACAAAGAAAGCAGCAGTTTTTTTTTTTTTTTTGGTTTAACTCAAACTTAACGTTATGAACTTGATTAAATCAAAGTCACACAATGAAACATGTTTTTAATTTATTAGGTTAAGCAGGCAAGGAAATTGAAGCAGTAATCAAAACCCTCCCCCAAAATAAAAGCCCAGATGGATTTACAAATGAGTTTTAATGAACGTTCAGAAAAGAACTACTGCCGAATCTATAGACTCATCCAAAAAATCAAAAAAGAAGGAAAACTACCCACATACTTTCTATGAGGCCAACATCACACTAATACCAAAACCTAACAAAGAAAACACAAAAAAAGAAAACTTCAGACCAATCTCCCTAATGAACACTGATGCAAAATATTTATTGCTACTTTATTCACAATTGCAAAGACATGGAAACAGCCTAAATGTCCAAAAATGGATGACTGGATTAAAAAGACGTGATATATATACACAATGGAATATTACTCAGCAACCAAAAAAAAAAAAAAAACCACATGTCTTTTGCAGCAACATGGATGGCGCTGAAAAGATCATGCTTAGTGAAAGAAGCCAGAAAGAAAAGTAAAAATACCGGATGGTTTCTCTCATAGCAAGAATATAATGGAACAGGTGAAAAAATAAGTATAATGATGAGCAGCTATATACCAGGGAAGTTTTGTGGGGTTGGAGTGGGGAATGGGATAAAAATAGTGGGAGGAGGGAAATGCACTGGATTTTGGTGATCGCACATAGATGATTTAGTGATGGGAAGCCCAAGGGGATTGCAACTGAGATTGAAAAATGCACAAAATGATCGAAAAATAAACTATTATATTATTAAATATATAAATAAAATAAAATAAAATAAAATAAAATAAAATAAATGAATGTGAATGATGAATGAAAACGATGATACAAGTTACCAGAACTTATGGATGCAGCAAAAACGATCTTAGGGGGAAAAATAACAATATACAGGCCCACTTAGAGAAAGCAAGAAACGTTCCAAATGAGCAATGTATTGATTTTAGGTATAGTAGTACCTAAATTAAATTGAAAAGAGCAACAAACGAATCCCAAAGTTAGCTGTAGGAAGAAATTAAAAAGGAATAATTAAAAAAAAAACACGTATGGAATTGAAGTAAAAAAGAAGTATAAAAATCAATGAAGATGGACTTCCAGAAGATTGCAGAAGGGTAAAGACGCCGAGATCACTGTGTCTAGACTTGCATAGGAATTGAGGACTGAAAACGGACTATAGACTTACTGCAAGTTTCAACCCAAATGAAAACACCCTGGACTCACTAGAAGGTAGATAACTGAGGGGGAATCGGCTATTGGGGAGTTCCCTTCTGGGAACTCCAGAGAAAACCCAGGCGCCTGGAAGTTCAGTGGGCTGCAGGAGCTGCTTTGCCCCACACTAAACCCTGGAGGTGAAGAAGGAAGACTCAGCTTCGTGAGTGGAGCCCAGGCTTCAGAAAGACTGCAAATCTGATCCTCAATACCTGGGTGAGGGAAAAACCGCTGAAACTGCAGACCCGATCCAGAGCACCTGGGCACCTTGCAAAGCCTCTGATCAGCTGGACCAGTTCGGGAACTGGCAAGATGGGGGCAAAATAAAGATGCCAAGACCACTACATCCAAACTCACACAGGGTTATATAAAAACGGACTATAGACTTTCATGCTATGAGTTTCAACCCAAATGAGAATACCCTGGACTCACTAGAAGGAAAATATCCCAGGGAGAACTGGTGATTGGGGAGTTCCCATAAGGGAAGTCACACAGGAAGGATTAACTGAACTCTGCAACTCTTATCCGGGAAGCTGGCGGCTTCCAACTCCCTTGGAAGCTTTAAAAATCTAGGCACCGTAATGCCAGGAATCACTGCAAAGGGAAACTGCCTGAGGCAGCAGCTGTGGATGCTCGGCAGCCTTTTGTCCCAGCCCTGCTACAACGCTGGAGATGAACTCAGACAATTCAGCCAGGAAGAGGAAACCAAATCATGGGAAAAGGCTGCAGCTCAGAACCAGAGACCCGACGATACCGCAGACCTATTGCTGACCTTTGCCCCAGCAGCCACAGATGTGTTGCCATCCTTTGCTCTAGCAGCCCTGACAAAGCCCTGGATATAAACTGAGACAACACAGCTAGGTGAGTGGATCCCAAGTTGCTGAGGTGGGGCGGGACCCAACCACAGGCCCAAACCTAGGATAATGCAGCAATTTTAACAATCTTGCAGGGGCATATTCAATATAGAGAGGCCCTAGGAAGTGCCTCAAATGGGGAGACTTGCTCAGGGGTCTACCTGCTTACCACATATACCCACAAAACCTGTGATAAAACCCTGGAGTTAAAGAGATACAGCTGGGCTCTGTGAAAGAACCTCAGGCAGGGGGGAGGCACTGCTCAGGGTGGGGCTATTTGGACTAAACAAAAAGAGCCCTGAAAGCTCAAAGGGAGGACTGGCAGCCTGCTCAGCTGGGAGGATTTCAGCCCTCTGGCACTCCCCTGCACTCCTGTGCAGAGGGGGAGATCCCACCCCCACAACAGAGGCCCGAAGACCTGGGAGCCAGAAAAGCTCACAGTACTTAAGAGTGTAAACAAAGCCAGCCACCGACTCAGCCAAAGGCCCAGCTCCAGGGAGACCTACAACACTTCTAATTCATCATAACCACCACGGGCACACCAAGCATAGAGGGAACCTGGGATATGCGAACTCTACAAAGATCAACAGACACCTTCCAGAAACACGGCCTCATGTGTGACTAGAAGAGGCTGAACAAAACAAGAGTCCCCTGTTACCAGCTGAGACAACAGACACAATTACATACAGTGGGGGCTGGGAAAAACAACACAACTCAGAATACCCTCCTCAAATGAACTGTCTGGAAGTCCCTCAGTTATTCCAGAAGGAACATCCAAAAAAAAAAAAAACAAAAAATGCCAGTGAATAATAGCAACACCATATCTCAGCGAATAGAATGTATTAGAGAATACACAACAGGGAAAAGAAGACAAACAAATATTCAAGCAAGTCCACAGGGGGAAAATTCAACACAAAAAGATCAGGCAACAGAAACCACCAAAGAAACAGAAGAACTGTTCAACCTACCAGATAAAGAATTCAGAATCATCATGATAAACAAACAAAATGAAATGATACAAGCCATTCAGGAGTTGAAGGAAATGAATGAAAGAAATGAAAAAAATATGAGACAAGCAATCAGCGAACTGAAGAAAGAAAATGAGACATTAAAAAAGGAAATAGAAGAAATGCAGGCGATGAAAAGGCCACTAGAAGAGATAAAGAATGCTGGGAAAAGTTATGAAAACAGAATAGATGAAATGGAAGAACGAATCAGCACCCTCGAAGACACAGAAACAAAGAGACTTAAAAAAGAAAGAGAAATAAAAAGGAAAAGGAATGAAGAAATGCTTCAAGAGCTATGTGACACTATTAGGAAAGGAAATATCAGAGCTATAGGTATCCCAGAAGGCGAAAACAAAGGCCAAGGAATAGAGAAAATATTCACAGAGATAATAGAAGAGAACTTTCCTAATTTGAAGGAGATGAAAGTAGACATCCAAGAAGCAAGAAGAACACCAAACTACCATGATGAGAGGAGAAAAACAGACAGACATATCATAATCAAAACTCAAAGATTTCAGGATAAAGAAAAGATAATGAGAATGACAAGAGGGAAGAAAGAAATAATCTACAAAGGGAAACCGATCTGGATGACATCAGACTTCTCTGAAGAAACACTACGGGCAAGAAGAGAGTGGAGGGACATTCTCAACAAACTCCA
>NW_004567106.1:19188-96370 GCF_000260355.1 Condylura cristata | reverse complement strand
TGACCACATACTGGGTCACAAGATAAACATCAATAGATACACTAAGATCGAAATCATACCAACTATTTTCTCTGACACGAAGGAATGAAACAAGAAAGAAACCATATGAAGAAGGCAAGAAACCCACCTACCACGTAGAGAATAAAACCCACACTACTGGAAGACCTTTGGATCAGTGAGGAGATCAAAGAAGAAATTAGAAAATACTTGGAGAAGAATGTCAAACACGACACAAGTCTCCAAAACATATGGGACACATTAAAAGCAATTATAAGAGGAAAATATATAGCAATACAAGCTCACATAAAGAAACCAGTAGCTCAAAGTAACAACCTAATGTCCCACCTTAAAGAATTGGAAAAAGCACAACAATATAACCCAAAAGCCAGCAGAAGACAAGAAATAATAAAAGTCAAATCAGATAAATGAAATGGAAGTCAGGAAAACAGTTCAAAAATCAATGAAACCAAAATTTGGTTCTTTGAAAAAATAAACAAGATAGACAGGCCACTAGCCAGACTGACAAAGAAAAAACAAGAGAAAGCACAAATAAACAGAATCATTAACAAAAGAGGAGAAATCACAAAAGACCCAGCAGAAATCAGAAGAATAATCAGAGAATACTATGAGCAACTATATGCAAACAAATTGGACAATTTAACAGAAATGGACAAATTTCTACAACTCTACAACCCCCCAAAGCTAGATAAAGAAGAAATAGAACAGCTAAACAGACCAATCACAAGCAAGGAAATCGAAGAAGTAATCAAAACCCTCCCCAAAAACAAAAGTCCAGGATGAGATGGATTTACAAATGAATTTCACCAAACATTCAAAAAAGAACAAGTGCCCATTCTACACAGACTCATCCAAAATATTGAAGAAGGAAAACTAACAGAAACGTTCTACGAAGCCAACATCACACTAATACCAAAACCTATCAAAGAAAACACAATAAAGAAAACTTCAGACCAGTCTCCCTAATGAACCCTGACACAAAAATCCTCAACAAAATCTTAGCTAACAGAATCCAATAATGCATTAAAAGAATAATACACCACGACCAAGTGGGATTTATCCCAGGAGCACAAGGATGGTTCAACATCAGAAAATCAATTAATGTAATCCATCACATCAACCGACAGAAGAATAAAAAACACATAATCATATGAATAGATGCAGAGAAGGCTTTTAATAAAGTTCAACACCCATTTATGTTTAAAGCCCCTGAAATCCTCAGAATAGAAGGAACATACCTCAACATGATAAAAGCCATCTATGATAAACCCACAGCTAATATTATCCTCAACGGAGAAAAGCTGAAAGCCTTTCCTTTGAGATCAGAAGCAAGACAAGGGTGTCAACTATCACCACTGCTCTTCAATATAACACTGGAAGTTCTAGCCAGAGCAATAAGACAGGAAAAAGGCATACAAGGAATCCAAATAGGGAAAGAATAAAACTATCCTTATTCGCAGATGAAATGTTAATTTATATCGAAAACCCTAAAAACTCCACAGAGGAACTAATCAAAACCATCTACCAGTTTAGCAAGGTAGTAGGATATAAAGTCAACACACAAACAACCAATATACACAAACAACCAATCAGAAGAAGCAGAGATTTAAAAAAAAAATCCCCTTTTCAATTAAAACAAAAAGAATCAAATACCTGGGAGTCAACCTAACAAAGGAGGTAAAAGACCTCTACAAAGAAAATTACAAAACACTGTTAAAAGAAATACAAGAAGACACCATGAAATGGAAAGACATCCCCTGCTCATGGATCGGGAGAATTAACATCATCAAAATGGCCATCCTGCCAAAAGCAATATACAGATTTAATGCCATCCCAATAAAAATCTCAATGACATTCTTCAAAGAAATAGAAAAAATGTTGATGAGATTCATATGGAACAACAAAAGACCTCGAATAGCCAAAACCCTCATGTCTAAGAAAAATCAAAATGGATGCATTACAATCCCAAACTTCAAGCTGTACTACAAAGTCATAATAATCAAAACTGCATGGTACTGGAATAAGAATAGACATACAGACCAATGGATTCGAATAGAAAACCCAGATATAAATCCACAAGTTTATGGGCAGCTAATTTTTGACAAAGGAGCAAAGAAGATACAATGGAACAACAAGAAAATTTGTTCAACAAGTAGTGCTGGGAAAACTGGGAATCTATATGCAAAAAAATGAAACTAGATCACTGCCTCACTCCAGTCACAAAAATCAACTCGAAGTGGATTAAAGAATGGAAACCATAAAATACCTAGAAGCAAAGATGGGTCAAACACTACACGACATACACTTCTGCGACATCTTCAAATATAGAGCACCCAACGCCACAATAGTGAAGGCAAGGATAAATAGATGGGACTACATCAAGTTAAAGAGCTTCTGTACAGCAAAAGAGACATTATGAAAAACAGACAGCCCACTAATTGGGAAAACATCTCACACAAAATTAGTGATAAAGGACTGATCACGAAAATATACGGAGAACTGATGAAACTCAACAAAAATAAAGTAAACAACCCCATCAAAAAATGGGCAGAAAAGCTAAAAAGACACTTCTCCAAAGAGGAAATTCAGATGGCCAACAAGCATATGAAAAAATGTTCAACATCACTCGTAATAAGGGAGATGCAAATTAAAACCACAATGAGATACTACCTCACCCCAGTGAGAATAGCACATCTTTAAACAACTAGCAACAACAAATGTTGGCAGGGATGTGAAGAAAAAGGAACTCTCCTGCACTGCTGGTGGGAATGCAAACTAGTACAACCTCTATGGAAAAGTGTTTGGAGGTTGCTCAAACTGCTAAACATGGAGCTTCCCTATGACCCAGCAATCCCACTGATTGAAAAAGATACCTGCACCCCCATGTTTATTGCTGCTTTATTTACAATTGAAAAAACATGGAAGCCACCCAAATGCCCAAAAGTAGATGACTGGATTAAAAAGACGTGATACATATATACAATGGAATATTACTCAGCAACCAAAAAAGAGAAACACATGTCTTTTGCAGCAATTTGGATTGAGCTGGAAAAGATCATGCTTAGTGAGATAAGCCAGAAAGAGAAAGAAAAATATTGGATGGTTTCACTCATAGCAGGAGTATAATGGACCATGTGTTCAAAATAATGAACAAACATATACCAGAGACATTTTTCGGCGGTGAAGTGGGGAATGGGATCAAAAACGGGGGTGAGGTGGGGAAGGAATTGCACGGGATTATGGTGATGGCACACGGGTGACTTGGTGATGGGAAACCTGCGGGGATTACAATTGAGATGGAAAAAAAAAAGTACAAAATGATGTAAAAAGAAACTGTTACAAAATAAAAAAAAAAAACACAAAAAGAAAAACAAAATCGCAAATGTATGTGTCAATGTATAAATATTAACTCTAAATGTAAATGGTTTTAAATCAAATATTAGGAGAAACAGTGGCAGTGTGGATTAAAAAGCAGAACACAAACTTCTGCTGTCTCTGGGAAACATATATAACTACAAAAGATAAAAAATAGATCGAGTGGGCCCTCCCTGGTGGCGCAGCGGGTTAAAGCACAGCACTGAGAATCTAAAGCCGCTTCTGCATGAGTTCGATTCCCGCCTGCCCCGGAGGTAACCACATGGCGTGGCAGACCTCTCCTGACCCGCCCACTGCTCCTCTCAGCAGTGTACTTCAATGATCTACCTGTTCTGCCCCCCACTCTGTCTGTGGTGAAGCGTCTCACCTCTCCTGAGCCTCTGGCCTGTACCCCAGTTCTGTATGTACAAATAAATAAATCTTTAAAAAAAAAATAGATCGAGTGGAAAACAAAATGGACCAAAAAGAAGACAGAAATAGCTAGTCTTAGGTAAATAGACTAAAAAAAGCCAAAAGGTACACAATGGCCACTACATAATGATCACAGGGACAATACATCAAGAAGGCTGACACTCATCAACATATATGCTCCAAATGAAGGAGCACCAAAATATATCAGTAAACTATTATCATCTATAAAATGTATATTAGAGAAAACACATACATAGTAGGTAGGAGACTTCAATACACCACTCTCAACAATGGACAGATCAACAAGACAAAAAAATAAGCAAGGACACTAAAGCTCTAAACAGGACCCTAGAACTCTTGGGATTAACAGACATCTACAGAATACTATATCCAAAAAAATCTGAGTACACATTTTTCTCAAATCCACATGGATCATTCTAAAAGATTTATCACAAGATAAATATCAATAAAATCGAAATCATACCAACTATCTTCTCTGACCATGAAGGAATCAAACTAGAAATTAACCATGTGAAACTCACCTACTTCGTGGAGATTGAAACGCACACTACTGGAGGACATAAGACCTGAAGTCATAAAATATCTAGAAGAAAATGTAGGTGAAACTTTGCATGACATACACCTCAATTATATCTTTAAAGACACATCACCCAAAGCAGTGATAGTGAGGGAAATATAAATAGCTGGGACTTCATCAAGTTAAAGAGCTTCTGTACAGCAAGAGAAACACTAAATAAAACAGAGAGACACCCCACTACTTGGGAGAATATATTTGCATGCAATACTAATGACAAAGGACTGATCAAAAAGGTACAAAGAGCTGAATAAACTCAACAAAAATAAATTTAACAACCTTATAAAAAATGGGCAGAAGAGTTACAAAGATACTTCTCCAAAGAAGAAATGCAGATGGCCGCCAGCAGGCATATGAAAAAAAAATGTTCAGCATCACTTGAAATAAGGGAAATGCAAATTAAAACCACAATGAGATACCATCTCACATCAGTAAGAGTGGTACATATTAAAACAAGTAGCAACAACAAATGTTGGCAAGGTTGTGGAGAAAAAGGAACTCTCCTATACTGCTGGTGGAATGCAAACTGCTCCTACCAGTATGGGAAGCTGTTTTTAGGTTTTTCAAACTGCTAAATATATCTTCCAGAAATCCCACTCCTAGGTATCTATCAAAGGACACACACACACAAAAAAATTGATTCAAAAGGACAGCTACACCCCCATGTTTACTGCTGCTGTATTTACAATAAGGAAGATGTGGAATTAACTCATATGCCCCAAAATAGAAGGATGGATTAAAAAGATGTGGTAATATACACATGGAATATCACTCAGCAATCAAAAAAGATAAACCCATGCCTTTTGCAGCAACATGGATGAAGCTGGAAGGGACATGCTTAGTTGAACAAGCCAGAAAGAAAAAGAAAAATACTGGATGATTTCACTCACAGCAGGAGCATTAGGAATCAAGGAAAATAGAGAGACAAAGATAGTAAAGTAAAAATGAAAATAATGAACAACTGTAAACCAGAGACATTTTATAAGAATGGAACTTGGGTGGGAAGAGTGCACTGTACTTTGGTGATGGCACATGGGTGAATTGGTGGTGGAAAGCCCATGGGAGTTACAACTGAGATGAAAAAACGTATAAAGTGAAGAATGATGTAAAAAAAGTAAAGAAGAACCAGGACCATAGTCAGGTTGTGAGCCTGGAGGGCAAAAAATTCCCAGAACCCCAAGTCATAGATATGGAAGCTATATTCGAATACAGAATTTAGAATTTCAATAATATTTTCAAAGAAATGGAAGAAATACCAGAAATTCAAATGAATGTCCTGAGAAATGAAAAATGAACTAAAGACAGCAAATGACGTTCTAAATAAGATATGCATGTAAATTCCTGATTTCAAAGGAGAAATACAGGAGAGGGAATACTCAACAGAAATTTATGAATGTAGAATAGATCAGTGGTAGAATAAGTCAGTATAATTGAAGGCATAAATGTACAAAAAATCTGTGAGAAGAAAGAGAGAAAAAAATAAAATAAATGGGCAAAAACTCTAAGAAATATTTGACTCAATAAGAAGTAACATTAATAATGGGAATAGCTCTAACCCTCCATCAAAAACACATGTCATCAGCAGACAACATATCTGGATCTAAAGTTCAGATCTCACTCCAAGAAAAGGGTATCATACATAGGTGAAGTTCACTGAGAGTCATTGTTAGACTTCAGCCTAACTTGCAAACATTTAGTACAGGCTGTTTAATGTTCAATCAACTGAAGATAAATGGAAGAAACTTCTGAAACCTGTGGAAAAAAAATTCCCAAAAGGAGATAAGATTGGTTTTATATATATATAAGTTTACCAGAACAATTAGATTAAAACCTTAGGTACCACATTAGAGAGAAGATTGCTGATACTTGGGAGGTGTTTCTGTTATAAAGAGAAGCACTATAGCAAATTGAATGTACACTCATTCCTTGAAATTCACTGAAACCTGAAGATATCCTGTGCCCAGTTGAGAGACCTTGTACTAGAACCAGTCATCTGGAAATCCACAGTGACACATATTCCCTAATGAGAGCCATCAGAGGTTATGCCAACTGGTCCCAGTTTTTTTAATAGCCCAGAACACCCAGCCACTAGAAGTCCCATCCAGAAGTGCCAGACACCTAGACAACTGAGCAGAAGCCTATGCTTAGCAGACAGTCATGGGTGGTCCTGCCAAATGACCCAAACCAACAGGAGAGCACACTAGGCACAGCTAATCAGACCCACACTGACTTGAGGGCAGTGTGGAGGTCCCATCCACTGGCATCAACTACCCAAAGAACCTGGACCAGAAGTCTGGCACTCATCCAGACATGCACTTATGAAAGCATCAGCTACCAGCAGGTAAACACACAGATTGGTATAACAGGGAGAAACAGGACCAACAAGTCCCCATCTGTAACAGAGGAAATCCTAAACAAACAGTGAGAAAAAAAAAAAAAAAGGTCAAGAAAGCCTTTAGTGTAAAAATACAACATAGAAAAGAAAATCTACAGAACTCCACAACACTGACAAGGAAGAATTTTTCTTCTTGTCAGATGAAGAATTCAAAATTGCCATAAGTAGAAAGTGAAAAAATTTTTAAAAACACACAAAGAAACAAAAAAAAAAAACCAGAATAGAGATATACAAAAATAGAAACTCTAGAAAACGTATTAGAGCTATACAAGATGCAGGAAAGAAAAAGAATGCTCTATGAAATAATAAGCAAACACAAGGTGAATACTGAAACTTTAAGCAAATAGTAGAATTGGAGGATGTAAAAAAGATGAATGCAGGACGTTAAAAATTCTGGGAAAAGGTATGAAAATAGAATTAATGATATGGAAGAATGAATTAGTAATCTTGAAAATACAAATGTGAAAAGAACCAAAATAGGAAAAGTAAAAAAGATGCAAAGGAAAAGAATGAAGATAAAGTACATAGTAATACAACCAGCTGGAAAGGAAATATAAGTTTTAGCGATCCCAGAAGAAAAAGCAAAAACAAAGGAAGCTGAAAAGCTATTTATGAAATAATTGAAGAAGCTCCTAAAACATGAAGAATGAAGTGAAAATGGACATACATGAAGTTAAAAGTATGCCAAATTACCTTAATAAAATGAAATCTACAGCAGTAAATCTTTTA
Organism: Condylura cristata; assembly: GCF_000260355.1. Taxonomy (NCBI): domain Eukaryota; kingdom Metazoa; phylum Chordata; class Mammalia; order Eulipotyphla; family Talpidae; genus Condylura; species Condylura cristata. The sequence continues at coordinate 88,847 of NW_004567106.1, read as the reverse complement.
AGAGTCCAAGAAATAGGAAAAAATAATGAAGCTGATAAGAAGGAAGAAAGGATCACCTTATAGGCTAACATCAGATTTCTCTAAACAAACGAAGCAAGAAGGGAATGATGTGACACATTCAAATAAGTTCAGACAAAAAATGTCAGCCAAAAATTCTTTATCCTCCAAAGACTTCCTTCCTAAATGAGGGGAAAGTAAGGACTCCCCCAGACAAACAACATCTTCAGGAATTTGCAACTCTGAAAACCCCACTACAAGAAATATTACAAGGAAACTTTTGATCTAAACTAAGAAAGGAATCAATGCAAGGAACTGAAGAAGGAAATATATGGACCCACAAAATGAGGGGCATATGCTAATAACAGATTTCCACATATCAATAATCACCCAAAAGTTAATGGACTTAACTCACCAATAAAAAGATAGAGTAGCAGCCCTCCCTGGTGGCGCAGTGGGTTAAAGCACTGCACTAAGAAGCTTAAGCCATTTCTGCATGAATTCCATACCTGCCTGCGCTGGAGGAGATCCACATGGCATGGCAGAGCTCTCCTGACGCGCCCGCTGCTCCCCTCAGCAGTGTACTTCATTGATCTGCCTATTCTGCTCCCCACTCTGTCCCTGGTGAATCCTCTCACCCTCCGCATCTCTGGCCTGTAACCCCAGTTCTGTATGAATAAATAAATAAATCGTTTAAAAAAAAGATACAGAGTAGCATGTTGGATCAGAAAAAAGAATACAGCCTTCTGCTCCCTCTAGAAAACACATGAGTGCCAAAGATAAACAAAGAGTTGGAAAACAATTATACAAGTAAGTGGAACACAAAAGAAGGCAGAGGTAGCCAGATAAAATAGATGAATAGATAAAATAGACTTCCAATTAAAATAGTGACATGAAAATGGATGTACACTATATAATGATCTAGGTGACAATACACCAAAAAGACATAATACTCATCAATGTATTCTTACCAAATGAGGGAGCACCGAAATATCTTAGCCATTCTATTGTCTCTGAAAACAAACATCAGAAAAAATACATATTTTGTAAGGGACTTCAACAACTTACTCTCACAAATAGATCAATGAGATAGAAAATAAGCAAGGACATTATAGCCCTCAGCAAGAATCTATTTCATATGGGTCTAACAGACATTTATTGCACATTGCACACCAAAACAAACAAACAAAAAACCTGAATATGTGTTTTTCTCAAGTGCCCACAGGTTACATCTACATCAACCACATTCTGGGTCAAAAGACAAGCCAGTAAATGAAGATCGAAATCATGCCAAGTAACTTCTCTGACCATGAAGTTATTGAACTCCAGTTACAAAAAATCAAATAAAGAAAGAAAGGGTATCCCTCATTACTTGGAGACTGAATAATACACTATTGAAACACCATGGGTTAATGAGGAAATTAAAGAAAAGATAAAAATTGCAGAGACAAAACATAGTGAGGACACAACAGTCCAGAATGCACAGGACATAGCAAAAACAGAATTAAGAAGGAAATATATAGCATTACAGCCCACATCAAGAACAAGAGAGAAGCCAAGAAATAATCTAATCTCCCATCTCAAGGAACCTAAAAAACATACCAAAATCCAGTAGAAGAAAATAAATAAAATTTTTAGCAGAAATAAAAAAAATAAAATTAAAAACATACTCCAAATGATCAATGAAATCAAAAGCTAGTTCTTTGAAAAAATAAACAAAATAGACAAACCTCTAGCCATGCTCACTAAGAAAAAAGAGGGAGAAAACTCAAATAAATAGGAACATAAATGAAAGAGGAGAAATTACAATAAACACAGCTGAAATCCAGGAGATAATTTGGGGATACTATGGATTCTCTGATGCAAAGAAGTTCAAAAATCTAGACATAGACAAGATGGACACATTCTTACAATCATCCAAGACTGAATAGGAATAAAAAGCAAACTTGAACAAACCAATTAGAATATATATATATATAATCTATTATATATAATCTATTATATATAATCTATATATAATAATATATAATATAATAATATAAGAAATTGAAATAATTGCCAAACCTCTTCTGAAAAATGTAAGTCCAGGGCCAGATTGTTTCACAAGAGAGTAGTTTTACCAAACTTTCAAAACTCTTTGAAACTTTTAATACTGTTTCAGAAATCCAAGAAAGAGGTAACACTACTAAATAGATTTTATGTTAACATATCATGTATAACAAAACCAAAGACAACACCAGAACAAACAAAAAAACCAAAAACTACAAATTAATCATGTTAGTGAACATAGATGAAAAAATACTTAATAAAATATTTGCTTCCTGAATACAACAATGTATCAAAAGGATTATACAGCATGACCAACTGAGATTTATTCCAGGGACACAAATATGTTTCAACATCAAAAAATCAAATTGTGGGAGCCTGGATTATTTTGTGCCAGGGCTCTTCATTGCTTTTCACCCAGAATATGAATAGGGAAATTCTAAGATAAGAAAATTCTCAGGGCAAAAGTATATGATATGAGGATCCATATATGCTAAAAACAGCAATAGATGTTATGCTTAGAGTAGCAAAAATACTGAAGTGTCCCTTGACTCTTTTCCAAGCTTGGCTGGGGCCAGAAGGTTAGATGTCCCTCCACACAATTGTGCATTCTTCTTTGCCTGCTTGTTTATTTGATCTTTTTATTTTTTATTTGATTCTCAATAAAAATAAGGTTACCCTTGTAGCTGAGCTGCAGCCTCTTGGCATAGTCCCTCTAGGCTTCTCATTTCTCTGTGCATGGACTCTGAGTAATCTTTGTGCATCCCACATCATGAGCAATTATGTGCCACACATTGCACAAGACATCAGTTAATGTGTTTAGTGCTTGACCCAGTTATACAATGTGTAGAAAGGAGGGAAAATCAGTGAGGACAGCAGGTACATTGGCAAAGAGAATGGAAGTCCCAGAAGCATAAAGAGATACAAAACAAACCACTAAGTGTCAGAATGGCCCCCACTCCCACTGCTGCTTGAATTCAGACCCAGCTGACTAAAGGCCAACCTATTTTTGAGAACTTCTCAGTTTCCAGAGCATGCTCCCAGTTTGTAGTTTATACATAAAATACCATTTTACAGAGGAAGAATAACTTTTTTTTTAAGAACTTGTATGTTTCTGTAGAGAAAACATACAAGAAAGGAACTTAAACATCATTATTTATCATGGAAAACAAAACCATAATGAAATATTTATTCTTACACTAGAATGGTTATAAATCAAGAAAATTAAAATATAACAAATATTAGCAAAAATATAGAAAAACTTTTAAACCCTTAAGTGTTTCATATGAAAGTGTAAATGGTACATCTTATATGTATAGTACTTTGACATTTCCTCAAAGAGATAAAAACAGAAAGTATGACTCAACAATTTTTCTCTTAGATCTATAAATTAAAGATTGAAAAAAGTAGCTCAAAGAATTATGCATTAATATCCATAGCATCTCTCTTCACAGCAGACAAAAGATAGAAGCAATAAATGTCCACAGAGTGAATGAATAAGCTAGATGTGTTAGATTCATAAATTGCAATATTATTCTACATTATGAAAGAATACAGTAAAATGGTGCTGCTGCTGTGGAAAATAGAATATAGACGTTCATCAAAATGTTATTCACAACAATAACATAGACTCCACCAATTCCACTTCAGGGAAGAGGAATTTGAAAGCAGAATGTTGAACAGATATTTGTACACCTATGTTCATACTAGCTCTATACACAATAATCAAAAGTATGGTAGTGATATATATATATATATACACACACACACACACAACATGATTAAAATTAATGCCATGTATATGTCATGGCATAATGGTATATGTAAATGGTATATGTAATTATAATGAAAAGAATGGAGAGAAGATACATGTTGCAACATGTATGAATACTGAAAACATCCTAAATGAAAGCGGTGACACAAAAAAGAATTAAAGTCATCTGTGCATTGTAAATTCATCAAGGAAATGAAAATGAAAATGAGAGAAAGTCTCAGTATTCCAGAGAAAAACTCAATCAGATTGGAAAAAGTTTTTTTCACAACTTGGGGCAGGTGGTAAAATTTGAAGTGAGGCCCTCCCTAGTAGCACAACAGGTTAGGATGCAGCACTGCAAACTGGCTGCAACCACTTCAGTGCGAGTTCGATCCCAGGCCCCAGAAGTGATCTACATGACATGGCAGACCTCTTTTGACTTGCCCACTGCTCACATCTGCAGTGTACTTTGTCGATCTGTCTGTTCTGCTCTCCCCCTCTGTCTCTGGTGAAGCCATTCACCACCCTGTACCTTTGGCTTGTACTCCAGTTCTGTATGAATAAATAAATAAATCTTTAAAAAAAATGGTAGAAGTGAGCATGTGGTTTGGGTATGAATCTTCAGTGACTATAATTGTCAACATTACTCAGAAGTGATTCTTGCAGATCATTATAAGGGTCATGAGGTGATCCCAAAGTGGCAGGCAGTCAAGCAGAACTTTATCCATAGTAGCAGGAAGAGTATTATTGGTTTATATTAAGAATATTAAGGTTAATATAACATGAAAGAATCTTATGGGAAACAGTCAGCAAGACATTTTTGTAGGTGATAAGACAGCTGTATGAAATGTTTAATAATAATTCAGGAAAATTCTGTTGCATGAAGTATGAAAATTGTTAAGAGGAGATTTACAACCATTCAGTGGCTAACCACAAGAGCAGTGGAAGCAATCCTTGTAAGACAAAGGGTTGTCCTTGTGTCACAGGGATTATATAATACTGCATGGTTTGATGGTGGTGCATATATGTATCTGTGTATCCAATAAAGTATATGGGATTTTTGGGTGAATAGCCCAGGATAATTTCCTTCCTTTTTACTTACAGAAATGGAGAAGAGAATAAAATTGGCATAACTAAAGACAGGTTGGATTATTAAACACCCCTTTAAAGGTTTGAAGTTCTCTTACTAATGGAGCACTGATTAATTCTTTGAAGAGGGTTCAAGAGCTCTAGTTGAATCCTGATGAAAGGTGTAATATGAATTTTGCTAAATAAGTAAGAGTATTTGCACATAAAGGATATTGAATCAGAATTCAATGTTGACAATTTATTGGTATCTCCAAAATCAGTGTTGTCAGAGACCAGTCAAATAAAGGATGATAAGTGTTTGTTTTATTCACTTGATTTTTAACTGTCAACCTCTAAAATTATTCCATTCTTTAGAAGAAAGGGATTTCCATATGGTATTACTCAAAAAGATCATTTTAAAAGGAACAGATGTCTTTATTTTTATTCTGTCTAAAGTCCTGTCACAGAAGAATAAACATATCCATGAAGGAAAACCATAACCAAGTATGCACACAGAAAAAAGCCAATATAGAAAGCTCAGATATTTATTCATAAGTCTTTATTCAACTTTTATTTCAGTCCTAGTCTTAAAAAAAAAGTGAAAGTGTTCTATTAAGCACTTGCTCAACTGCATTATACTTAAAATATAGTGGTATACTTAAATTTTATGAATTAACTCCTAGTTCTGGCATGTTTAGTTAAATATGATATTACATGGAATAAGATAATAATTCTCAGAATACTTTAAAGCCTGGTAACCAAGATCCTAGACCCCTGTTAGGAGGAAGCCAGAGAGTCCAGAGACCTCATAACATTCTGCAGGATGCCACAGGACCACCCAGACCAGCAGCGGTCTCATGACTTTCCTGCAAGAGTCTGTAAATCCAAATTAGTCTGGTGAGAAACCCATCAGAGAGGGCATCATCTCCAGTGAATCCAGTCAGTGAAAACATACAACTTTACACAGGATCCCACTTACCCACCAGACCAAGTTTTTGAAACTTCTGGGAGACCCCACCAATACCAATGCTGACCAGCACCTGCTCAGACCTGCAGAAACTTCCAGACTTTCTGCAGTTCCTTCCAAGGCATGTCTGTATAAAGGTCTGTGACTTCGTTGGTAGATTTACCAGAACCCACACAGACTGGTGAGACACTGGACCAAATCAGGGAGTGAGCCAAGTGGCCAGAGGCCTCATGACCTCCCACGATGCACTACAATTTGGTATGCCCAGATAGCTGAGAGAACCCTAGCAAGTAAGAGGGAGGAGACACCCCCATATGAAACTCCATTTTCAACAGCTGTATTTCAAAGCTAATAACCAGCAGAATGGAAAACTAAAAAATTGGTAACATGAGTTCCCAGGCAAATAGTACAACACAGAGAGAGAACAACTCTCCAGAATCCCTTCATACATGGAACCTGTGTTGTCTCTATCCAATGCAGAATTTAGAAATGCAATGACAAAGAAATGAAAGAAAATTCAGAAAATAAGTAACAGCTGCCCTTAGAAATTAAATAAGCAAACTGAAAATGAAACCTTACGTTAGATAAAAGTAGAATTTCCAGATTTCAAAAGATAAATACAGTACAAAAAAACTAAACAGAAAGTCACAGAAGTACAATAGATCATGTGGAACAATTACTTAATATAATTTAAGATGCTTATATACAAAGAACCTGGTAGAGACAGAAAGCAAAAAAATAAAGTAAAAATAAATAAAAACAAGGAAACACTTGGGGAACTATCTGAGTCCATAAGAAAAACAACATAAGAATAATGGAAATAACAGAAGGGACAGAGACAAAGAAAATAACAGAAAATGTATTTAAAGAAATAAAGAAATCTTCCCATACCTGAACAAGGTAATAAATGTACAAATACAGGGAGCTGAAATAGCTCCAGAATACATAGGTAAAACATGATCATTGACAAAACATATAAGGAAATTTCAAAAAAAAAAATCAAGATAAAGAGAACTCTGAAGCTGGCAGGGGCAAGAAAACAGGTAACAAACAGGGACATAACACACACAAAGTTACCTGATTAGGCTAATATCAGACTTCTCTGAAGAAACACTATAAAAGAGGAAAGAATAGCAATGGTGTGTCCTGAATTCTTAAAGGGATAAGCTGCAAGCCAAGAAATTCTGTCCTGCAGGACTTTCCTTTGGATATGATGGAAAAATTAAGATCTTTTCAGATAGAGAAGCTGGAAGAATTTGTAAACACTAAACCTACTTTTCAAGAAATAGTGAAACTGAAAAGAGAACCATACACAAATAACTAAACAAGGAAAAAGACCCACAAGTATTAAGAACAAAATAGCAACAAAGGACTGTCATATGTCAATAATCACTCAATGAAAATGGACTGAACTCATCACCGATTGTTGATAAAGCACACAGAGTATCCATTTGGTTTAGGAAGGAGAATACAAGTTGCTACTTTCTCTAGAAGTATCACCTAAACTCCAAAGAAAAACCTGGGCTCAAAGTCAAAGGTTGGATAACAATCCCACAAGAGAATGGAACTTTAAAGAAGACATGGACAGGCATGTCAGACAAAATAGATTTCCACTTAAAAAAGGTAACAAGAGATCAACCACAGGCCCAGCCTCAAGGAGGCCTGCAACACTTTTAACTGCCCCCACCCCCACATGGGCACAGCCAAGCACAGAGGGGCACTAGGAAGTGCCTCAGACAAGAGGCTTGCTGCTCTTCTACCTGCTTACTACAGTTATTGACAAAACCTGTGGATAAAGCCCTGGAGGTGCAGAGGAAGGACTGTCTGCTGACACATCTGGGAGGCTTGTAGCCCTTCTGCCTCTCCCTGCATCCCAAACCCCCACAGAAGAGGCCTGGAGACTTGTGCACCATTAAGGTGCATAACACACAGAGTGCAGTTCTTAAAGAAAACCTGGAGACTGGCTCCACGACAAGGAGACCTGCAATGCTTATAACGTGCCCCCTGACACTCATTCCATAGGCACATCCAAGCTTAGAGGGAACCCCGGGCATTGGATAGCTACAAAGATCAACAGGTGGGCAAGTGAGAGCTGCACTACTGCTAAAGCCATGGATCTGGTGGCAGGAAGACTAGCTAGGGAGCTTTCCTTCTGGCACGACTCCTCTCCCAGAAACCTATTTAAAGAAACCCAGTTCTGAAAACTAACTGGTACAAGTCTCTGGCACAACCAAGTGGACAAAAACATCACAAGATGCACATATCTGAAATCAGGTGGGTTCCAAAATCAAACAGGAGGAAGCTGTCAGGACTAGCCATTGTGCTTGAGGCTCCTAGATTCCAGGAGACCCGGGTGGAAAGAAACCTCAAGAACTTCCTTACTAGCCCAACTACACCAGGGGACAAAAAAGAAAGCCAAATGAAACTGCAGACTCTGGGAAGGTTACTTCACCAAGTCGTAGTTACTCCCCAGAGGACCAGCCTAAAACCACAAGGACTAGCTATTTGGAATCCACCAGACGTTGAGAGGCAATTCTCCCCTACCCATGGTGGTGTTTGTCATTTGTTTATTTATATGTTGTTTTCTTCCTGCTACTAAGCTGGTAGATTTCCCTTCCTTCATTGGTTTTCGGCCTCCTCTCATTTTCCTCTCCAACATTATTGTTTCTTTTGCCTCTTCTACATCTGACACCTCCCCTCCATTTCCTCCTCCCACCAACCCCATTTAACCTTCACCTCTTCCTATCAGCTTCCTCCATATTACATTTCCATATAATTTCCCCTTCCCCTAACCTCCCATCTCACACCTTACTCCCATTAACTTCATTATTTTGTTGAGATGCACCTAGAAGCACCTAGGTGCACCCAGATGCACCTAGAAATTCAATGGAGAAAAATTAGCCCATCCAGGCACTTCTCCCAGAGACAAGGACTCAACATACTACCAGAAGAAGCTAAACACCACAAGCGACCCCTAGCTAGACATAATTCCCACAGTGGGGGGAGGGGAGCTGGAAAATGGGAGATATTGAAAGAAAGCACAGCTCAGAACATCTTCCACAACTGAAGTGTCTGGAAGTCCTTTGGCCATCCAAGAAGGAACATCCAGAAAGAATGCCAGCCAATAATAGCAACACTGTGTCTCAACAAATAGAAAGCATTAGAAAATACACGACAGGGAAAATAAGATAAACAGATACACAAGTCCACAGGGGAAACATTCCCCACAAAAAATCAGTCACCAGAAATCACAAAGAAATAGAACTTCTCAGCCTACCAGATAAAGAATTTAAAATTATCATGATAAAAAACCAAAAAGAAGGTGAGAAGGGGAAAAAAATTATATAAGGCAAGCTATCAAAGAATTGAAGAATGGAAACAAGGAAATGAAAGAAATTAATGAAAGAAGAGAAAAAAATATGATATGAGACAAGCAATCAACTAATGAAGAAAGAAAATGAGAACTTAAAGAAGGAAATAAAAGAAATGCAGGAGATGAAAAGGCCAATAGAGGAGATAAAGAATGCTGGGAAAAGTAATGAAAACAGAATAGATGAAATGGAAGAATGAATCACCACCCTCAAAGAAACAGAAACAAAGAGAATCAAAACAGATAAAGAAAGAGAAGTAAAGAGGAAAAGGAAACATTTCAAGAGCTGACACCCTGAGGAAAGGAAATATCAGAGGTTATAGGTATCCAAGGTGAGGAGAAAATATTAACAGAGATAATAGAATAGAACTTCCCTAATATGAAGAAGGAGATATAAGTAGACATCCAAGAAATAAGGAGGATACCAAACTACATGACGATAGGAGAAATACAGTGAAGCACATCAGAGTAAAACTACCAAGAATACAAGATAAGAAAAAAATAGTGAGAATGACAAGAAGGAAGAAACAAATAACCTATAAAGGGAAACCAATCAGGCTGACATCAGACTTCTCTGAAGAAACACTATGGGCAAGAAGAGAGTGGAGGAACATACTCAACAAACTCCAAAGAATCAAATATCAACCAAGAATACTCTATCTTGTGAAGCTCTCCTTCCTCTACAAAGAAATAAGGACATTCTCAGAAAAAAAGAAATCCCACAATTTTGTCATGACTAAACACCACTCCAAAAAATACTATAAGAAGTCCTAATCCAAAACCAATAGAAGAATATACAAGAACAGAGCAAACCAAAGAATAAAAGCACAAAAAGACAAACAGAAGGGCAAATACAGGTGCCAGTATATCAATATTATCTCTAAATGTAAATGGCTTAAGCTCAACAGTAAAAAGACACAGAGTTGCAGGATGAATTAAAAAACAGAACCTAATCTTCTGCTGTCCACAGGAAACACATATAACTACAAAAGATAAAGACAGATTGTAAGTAAAAGGATGGAAAACAATCCTACAAGCAAATGGACCAAAAAAGAAGGCAGGAACAGCTATATTTCTATCAGACAAAATAGACTTCAAACTAAAAAAGGTTAAAGAGGCAGAGATGGCCACTTCTTGTGATTAAAGGGACAATATAGTAAGACATAACACTCATCAACATATATGCACCAAATATATCAGGAAATTACTGTCATCTATGAAAATGTGTATTAGCGAAAATATGTAAATATTAGGAGACTTCAATATGCCACTCTCAACAATGGACAGATCAACAAGACAAAAAATAAAATATAATAAAAAATAAAATGTACTAAAAAATAAAAACTACTAAAGCTCTGAACAAGGACCTAGATATCATGGGTCTAATAGACATCTATAAAACACTGCACCCAAAAAGTCTGAGTATACATTTTTCTCAAATCCACCTGGATCATTCTCTAGGATTGACCACATACTGGGTTGCTACAGTCTAGCTTCAGCTGAAGTAGGGAGGGTTTCCCACAGGAAAGAACGGTGCTGGTGAAGGTGAGAGAGAGAAAGAGCGAGAAGTGAGGGGAGAAAGGGAGAGAGTGAGGAAAATGAGGAGATGCAGACACTTGATTAGGGTGAAAACATCTTCTGCTGATTCTTAGCAGGTCTTTATTCATACATTATAAGCAAGTGGTGGGATTACATCAGTGTGTACACAAAGCAGAAAGATAACAATTATCACATTTGTCTTAAAGAGAGTTCGGGACTTTTTGAACTCTTATTGAGACTGTGATATTCATCATTAATTGATAAAAGTTACAATTAATACACAGAATATTTCTATAGTGATTAGTCATTAATAAACAAAATATTCCTATGGTTATCAGTCATCAAACAAAATATTCCTGTGGTGATCAGTTATCAATAAACAAAAAGTTTTTATGGTAATCAGTCACCTATTACAATTTAAGCAATCGTTTTGTTAATAGCTCAATGAACATACATCTTAAAGATACAGGATCTAATGTTAAGGAACTAGATGTCAGAAAAACACAAACACTGAATGTACTGACATTTCCCTGCCCCTAAAGAAAACCCCCTTTTTTGATCTACAAAAGGAGCTTCTATTATTTCTGTAATTGTTTTGTAAACCTAGTTTCTATATTTAACATAAGAATTAGGGGAAATTTATACGGTCACTGATTATTATCTTATTAATCTTATCTAAAAAATCTTTCTATGAAAAAAGAGATTGAGTTGAAAGTTAAAGGAAAGAGTAGGAAAACTTATTAGTATTTATAACTCTACAAAGAAACTTTATTACTTAAAATTATAGATCTTTTTAGTAAAGGAAAGGATATACAGATGGGGCTAGATCAAGTTAAAGAGCTTCTTACAGCAAAAGAGACATACAAAAAACAAACAGACATCCCACTGATTGGGAAAAATTTTTCTCACACAATACTATCAATGAAAGATTATCACAAAGATATGCAAAGAACTGATGAAACTCAATAAAAATAAAATAAACAACCCCATCAAAAAATGGGCAGAAGAGCTAAAAAGACAAGTCTCCAAAGAGGAAAAGCAGATGGCCAACAAGCATATGAAAATATGTTCAACATCACTTGTAGTAAGAGAAATGCAAATTAAAGCCACAATGAGATACCACCTCACCCCAGTGAGATGGCATATCTTAAAACAAATCTTGGTGAGGATGTGTAGAAAAAGGAACTCTCCTGCACTGCTGCTGAGAATGCAAACTAGTACAACCACTATTGAAAACTGTTTGAAGGTTTCTCAAACTGTTACAAATGGAGCAAATTCATTTAATATATTTCCCATGAGCAAAGGGAGAAAGGGTCCTCCCTGGTGCAGTGGAGGGCCCTCCCACATTAATACGAAGCTACTGCAGTATGAGTTCAATCCTCTGTCAGAGAGGAGACCCATATGGCACAGCAAACCTATCCTGTCCCAACCTTGCTCTCTTCAGCATAGTATTTCTGTCGATCTACCTCTTCTGCTCTCTACTCTTTCTCTCTTGTGAGTCCTCTCATCACCTGCACCTCTGGTCTGTACCCTAGTTTTTGCATGCATAAATAAATGTTTAAGAAAAGAAAGGGAGAAATATTATATTTCTGAGCATGGCTCAGGAGCTCAAATTAGATTTCATAAAATTTTGTCTGATCGATAAAATCAGACTACCGTTTTTAAAATTTAGACTTCTGGGATGTTTAATCATAAGTATTTGGAAAACAATCCATTTAATTTTCAATGAAATCTTCAGCTAGACTCAGCATTATATATATTTTGATCCCATATTGAAATTTTTTAAAACCATAAACTTCCTAACACCCATTTTACCTGACATTAAGACTATGTACCCATCAATAATCCATGTAGAAAGGAAAAAGCTATTCTCAATACACTTCATAAGCATACATACATTTTCAAAACAACATATTAAATTTTAAATTAGTTTCCACTACAAAAAATTATCCCAGATCATGCTTACTGGAAGTTTTGTTTTATGAGCACAAATAAAAGAAAAAATTATTTAATTATTTGTGCATAAAGAACTGGGGTACAGGCCAGAGGTGTGGGGGTAAGAGGATTCACCAGAGAAAGCATGGGGAGCTGAACAGGCAGATTGTTGAATTATATGGCTGAGTGGAAGAGTGGGTGGGTTGGGAGAGGTCTGGCATGCCATGTAGGTCACCTCCTTGGCCAGGTATCAAACTTGTGCTGCAGTGGCTGTGATGGCTTCACAGTGCTGCAATTTAACCTCTACACCACCAGGGAGGGTCCTGAACTCAAAATTTTTATAGGTACCATATGTACCTATTTTATATTCTTTAGCTGTCAAACACTTAGATGCAAAGAGGAAATACAACATATAGACACAGATAACTCACTTAGTTTTTATTAAAGCCATGTGCTATCTTTATACAACTGCAGTTTTACTTATATTTCAAGGACACAATGTTATTTCATTCTTGTAGGATAAACCCTAGATTTTTGAGACTTGATTTTCTTTTTATTTCAGCCAGTTTGCTTGTTCACCTAAACCATACATGTACTTGCAAAAGCAATCTTCAAACAGAATGGGAAAATTAAAACATGATTGTAAAATAAACAAGCAACAAACACAACTCACAAAAGTAAAAATAGGAAAAATAAAACATTTGAAGTAAAAGCCAAAATTGTTTTTTTTTTCAGAGTCAAAATCATATTCCTAGAAAACTAAGGTCACACAGTTCCAATTGTCATCTTAGACACTTAAACTTTTGGAAACAGAAAAATGTCACAATGACTTTGTTTGTTATCTCAGGATTCTTTCATTCTTCTAAGCAACAGAAGCTGAAAAAGAGAAAAAAAACATTGAAGCTTCTATTTTCCCCTTAAACAAATAGTTAATCTTTGACAGGTTCACAAGCCCAACACATCTTTTGTCTCTGAATCATATCCTTCCCAGACTTCCTTCACTATGGAGTTTTTTTTGCCCAGTATGAGTGGCTAACAAGAAAATTATTAATAACAGGTTGTTTATATATCTGACAGTTGAGCTTGGGTATGTCTGCTCTGCCAGGTTTTTAGTAATATCTGATTACTAGGTCTGAAAGGCTGCAATAGTTCATCTGGTGGCATAGAAATTATGAGCTAGATAAAAAGACTGAGGAAAAATACAAAACTTTCAAGCTGACTATAGATCTGAGGAAGACAGCAGGGTCAGAAGAGGGACAGTGTTCAAAACAGGGAAGGGAGGAGAACAAGGGAATGTTTAGATGGATAACAGGTGTTATGGCAGTGGGAGAAATACAGTGACTACACACGAGGAAGAAATCAAATCTCTTAATGGTTTTGGGGTTTCTAGATCCTTCTGATAGAGACAATGATATTCCCCAGTGACCTTCCTTTAAAACTTCCTCACTAACTTTCCTCTACCTCTCCGATGTTTATTTTTATATTTTTTGTACCATGGATTGTATGTGTGGTCAGATAGGCCCATGGGAGACAAAATAGAAGCAAACAAATTTTAGGATCTTGAAGCAATGAAGGGACAGAATTTCTCCAATTTAGGAAATCCCTAGTGGGGGTGGGACCCCTGTGTCTTTTGCAAAGATAGGGAAAGGATTATCTTGGTAGGAAAAGGATAATTCTAGGCTTCCCAACTCTTGGTGGGGGTGAGTGCATAGCCTCCACCTGACCACCACCATTGGAAACTAGGGAGTGCACATGCCCCTTTCCTTGTATAAGTCTGTGTGGCTAAATTGGGATCAGCAACTTAGCTGTCACAGGGCCCTGCAGATCTCAAGCCTGGACTCTGGAGCTCAGCCTTTGTGGGGACGGCTACTCCCTGCCTGCCTTGCTCTCTGGTGGAGTACACAGATTCCAATAGGTATCATCATTGGAAATTAAGGAATGCACTTCCCCCCATCCTTCAGACAGGGGAAGGGCTGTACCACTGAACTGGTACAAGTAGCTTAGCAACCACAGGTAAGAGCAGGGACTCTGCATACCTCAAACTCAGACACTGGATCTCAGCATGTGGGGGGAAAGGCTACTACAACTTTGCTTCATTCCCAGAAGGAGTGTACAGACCTTGCCAGGATGCAATCACCAGAAACTAGGGGCCTCACCTCCCTGCATTTTTCGAAATGGGAGAGGCTGCTCAACTGAACTGAGTCCAACAGATTAGTGTCAACAGAGTAGAGTGCAACATATGCAGACCTCAAACTAGAAAGCTAGAGCTCCATGGGCAAGGAAACAAAACCTCATCATGACATCTGGATTGCACAGGGCATACACCAGGAGTGTACAGTCCCCATACCTCTGCTGAAGCTAGGGACTGCACCATCCTGCTCTCCAGGAGACAGAGGGAGAAGATCATCAGGGACAAAGCCCATCAAAACACCCACAGCATAATGACCCTTGAATTTTGGCACAATATCTGACTACCAGCTCCCAACATCCCAGAAGGAACAACCAATGGAATAATCTCCAAATGCATATAACACATTAGAAAACAAACAACAGGGAGAAGAAAAAATACAAACAAGCAACATGTCCTCAAGGGAAGGGCACAAAACAGAGTGAAAACTAACCACCAAAACCAAAGAACTTCTTGGAAGAAATTCTCAGCTTTCCAGATAGAGAAGTTAAAATAGTCATGATAGATCCAAGCATAGAGGGAACCTGGGACATAAGAATGCTTCAAAGATCAACAGGTACCTTCCAGAGACAAGGACTCAATGTGTTACCAGAGGAAGCTGAACACCACAATAGACCCTGCTTGTCACTGGCAGAGATGACAGAAATAATTCCACACAGTGGGGGCTGGAAAAACAGGAGATACTGAATCGAAACAAGGCTCAGAATACCCTCCAAAATTGAAGTATATCTGGAAGTCCCTCTGCAATCCCAGAAAGAACATCCAGAAAGAATGCTGGTCAATAATAGCAACACTATGTCTCAACGAATAGAAAGTATTAGAAAATACACGACAGGGAAAAGAAGACAAACAAATATTCAAGCAAGTCCACAGGGGGAAAATTCATTACAAAAAGATCAGTCACCAGAAATCACCAAACAAATAGAAGAACTGCTCAGCTTACGAGATAGAGAATCCAGAATCATTATGATAAACAAACAAAAAGAAGATGAGAAGGAAAAACTGATATGAGGCAAGCCATCAAGGAGTTGAAGAATGCAAACAAGGAAATGAATGAAAGAAAATCAACGAAAATCAACGAAAATCAAGCAATCAACGAACTGAAGTAAGAAAATGAGACATTAAAAAAGAAGTAGAAGAAATGCAGGAGATGAAAAGGACACAAGAGGAGATAAAGAATGCTGGGAAAAGTAATGACAGCAGAATAGATGAAATGGAAGAACGAATCAGCACCCTCAAAAACTCAGAAATAAAGAGAATTAAAACTGAAAAAGAGAAATAAAAAGGAAAAGGGATGAAGAAACACTTCAAGAGCTATCTGACACCATTAGGAAAGGAAATATCAGAGTTATAGGTATCTGAGAGGATGAAGACAAAGGCCAAGAAACCGAGAAAATATTCACAGAGATAATAGAAGAGAACTTCCCTAATGTGAAGAAGATGAAAGTAGATATCCAAGAAGCAAGAAGAACACCAAGCTATCAATCAGGAGAAATATAGCAAGGCATACCATAGTAAAACTACCAAGAATACAAGACCAGGAAAAGATAATGAGAATGACAAGAGGGAAATAAACTATAAAGGAAAACTGATCAGGCTGATATCAGACTTCTCCGAAGAAACACTATGGGCAAGAAGAGAGTGGAAGGATATATTCAACAAACTCCAAAGCATTAAATGCCAACCAAGAATACTGTGAATACTGCGAATACTGTGAAACTCTCCTACCTCTATGAAGAAAGAATAAGGATATTTTCAGACAAACAGAAACCATAATTTTGTCATGACTAAACCCCCACTACAAAAAATAATACAAGAACACCTCAAACCAAATCTACAGAAGAATGTAAAAGAACAGTTCAAAACAGGGAATAAAAATACAAAAGGACCAAAATGGCAAATGTAGATGCCAGTATAACAGTATTATCTCTAAATGCAAATGGCTTAAACTCATCAATAAAAAGACACAGAGTGGCAGGATGGATTAAAAAACAGAACCCAATGGTATGCTGTCAGTAGGAAACACATCTAACTGCAAAAGATAAAAACAGATTGAAAATAAAAGGATGGAAAACAATCCTACAAGCAAATGGACCAAAAAAGAAGGCAGGAACTGCTATACTTATATCAGATCAAATAGATTTCAAACTAAAAAGGTTAAAAGAGACACAGAAGGCCACTACATTATGATTAAGGGGACAATAAAACAAGAAGAAATAACAATCATCAACAAATATGCACCAAATAAAGAAGCACCAAAATATATTAGGAAACTACTGTCATGTATGAACATGTATATCAGAGAGAATACATACATAGTAGGAAACTTCAACACGCCACTCTCATCAATGGACAGATCAACAAGACAAAAAATAAGTAAAGACACTGAAACTCTGAACAAGGACCTGGACAACATGGGTCTAGCAGATGTCAATAGAATACTGCACCCCAGAAAATCTGAGTACACATTTTTCTCAAATCTACATGGATCATTCTCTGGGAATGACCACATACTGGGTCACAAGAGAAGTACCAGTAGATACACTAAGAATGAAATCATACCAACTATTTTCTCTGACCATGAAGGAATCAAACTAGAAATAAACCATATGAGGAAGACAAGAAACTCACCTACTACGTGGAGACTGAAACCCACA
This sequence comes from Condylura cristata, assembly GCF_000260355.1. Lineage (NCBI taxonomy): Eukaryota > Metazoa > Chordata > Mammalia > Eulipotyphla > Talpidae > Condylura > Condylura cristata. The sequence continues at coordinate 71,327 of NW_004567106.1, read as the reverse complement.
CTGCTGGAGGATCACTGGATCAATGAGGAGATCAAAGAAGAAATTAAAAAATACCTGGAGAAGAATGACAATGACGACACAAGTCTCCAAAACTTACAGGACACATTAAAAGCAATTGTAGGAGGAAAATGTATAGTATTACAGGCTCACATAAACAAGAAATAACTCAAAGAAACAACCTAATGCCCACCTTAAAGAACTGGAAAAAGAACAACAAAATAATCCAAAAGCTGGTAGAAGACAGGAAATAATAAAGGTCCAATCAGAAATAAATGAAATGGATGTGAGAAAAACAGTCCAAAAAATCAATGAAACCAAAAGTTGGTTATTGAAAAAATAAACAAGATAGAAAGGCTACTAGGCAGGCTCACAAAGAAAAAAACAAGAGAAAGCACAAATAAATAAAATCATAAATGAAAGAGGACAAATCACAACAGATACAGCAGAAATCAAAAGAATAAAAAGAGAATAATATGAACAAGTCTATGCAAACAAGTTTGACAATTTAGCAGAAATTCTTACAATTACAAACAGGCTAATTACAAGCAAGGAAATAGAAGTAATCAAAACCCTCCCCCCCCAATAAAAGCCCAGAACCAGATGGATTTACAAATGTATTTTACTGAACGTTCAGAAAAGAACTAGTGCCTATTCTCATCCAAAAATTGAAAAAGAAGGAAAACTACCACATACTTTCTATGAGGCCAACATCACACGAATACCAAAACCTAATAAAGAAAAACAAAAAAAGAAAACTTCAGACCAATCTCCCTAATGAACACTGATGCAAAAATCCTTAACAAGATCTTAGCCAATAGAATCCAACAATGCATTAAAAGAATAATACACCATGACCAAGTGGGCTTTATCCCAGGAGCACAAGGATGCTTCAACATCAGAAAATCAATTAATGTAATCCATCACATCAACCGACAGAAAAATAAAAATCACATAATTATATCAATAGATGCAGAAAAGGCATTCAACAAAGTTCAACACCCATTTGTGGTCAAGACCCTCAAAAACTTTGGGATAGAAAGAACATAATTCAACATGATAAAAGCCATATATGACAAACCCACAGCGAATATTATCCTCAACAGAGAAAAGCTGAAAGCCTTTCCCTTGAGATCAGGAACAAGACAAGTGTGTCCACTATCACCAATGCTCTTCAACATAACATTAGTAGTTCTAGACAGAGCAATAAGACAGCAAAAAAACATACTAGGAATCCACATAGGGAAAGAAAAAGTAAAACTGTCCTTATTTGCAGATGACATGTTAATCTACATGGAAAACCCTAAAAACTCCACAGAGAATCTAATCAAAACTATCAACCAGTTTAGCAAGGCAGTAGGATATAACATCAACACACAAAAATCAGAGGCCTTCCTTATACACAAACAATAATCAGAAGAAACAGAAATAATAATAATAAAAAAACCCATTCCCTTTTCAATTAAAAGAAAAAGAATCAAATACCTGGGAAAATCTAACAAAATACGTAAAAGGCCTACTATGTAAAGAAAATTACAAAACACTGTTAAAGGAAATTCAAGAAGAAACCATGAAATAGAAAGACATCCTCTGCTCATGGATTGGGAGAATTAACATCATCAAAATGGCCATCCTACCAAAAGTGATATACAGATTTATCATCATCCCAATTAAAATCTCAATGACATTCTTCAAAGAAATAGAAACAATATTGATGAGATTCATATGGAACAACAAAAGACCTTGAGCAGCCAAACTCTCTTGATTAAGAAGAAAGAAAATGAAGGGATTACAATCCCAAACCAGCTAATCTTTGACAAAGGAGCAAAGAAGTTACAACGTAACAAAGAAAGTTTGTTCAGCAAATGGTGCTGGGAAAAAAAAAAAAAACATACCTCACACCACACACACAAAAATCAACTTGAAGTGGATTAAAGACTTAGACATAAGAATGGAAATCATAAAATACCTGGAAGCAAAGATGGGCCAAACACTGCACGACATAGAGCAACCACTGACTGCAACAATAGTTCAGGCAAGGATATATAGATGGGACTATATCAAGTTAAAGAGCTTCTGTACAGCAAAAGAGACATTAAAAAAACAGACACCGCACTGTTTAGAAAAATTTTTCTCACACAAAACTAGCAATAAAAGATTGATTACAAAAATATTTGGAGAATTGATGAAACTCTACAAAAATAAAGTAACAACCCCATCAAAAAATGGGCAGAAGAGCTAAAAAGACACTTTTCTAAAGAGGAAATGCAGATGGCCAATAAACTTATGAAAAAAAATTTCAACATCACTTGTAATATGAGAGATGCAAATTAAAACCACAATGAGATACCACCTCACCCCAGTGAGAATGGCACATAGTCAAACTAGCAACAACAAATGTTGGTGAGGATGTGGAGAAAAAGGAACGCTCCTGCACTGCTGGTGGGAATGTGAACTAGTACAACCACTATGGAAAAATTGTTTGTAGGTTCCTCAAACTAATAAACATGGAACTTCCCACCTAGCAATCCCACTCTTTGGTATCTACCCAAAAGACACAAAAACACAGATTCAAAAAGATATCTGCTTCCCCATGTTTATTGCTGCTTTATTCACAATTGAAAAGCCATGGAAACAGCACAAATGTCCAAAAATGGATGACTGGATTAAAAAGATGTACATACATACAATGGAATATTAGTCAGCAACCAAACAAAAGAAAGACATGCCTTTTGCAGCAACATGGATGGAACTGGAAAAGATTATGCTTAGTGAAATAAGCCAGAAACAAAGGAAAAATACTGGATGGTTTCTATCATGGCAGCAATATAATGAAATAGGAGGGAAAATAATGATAAAGATGAACATCTATGTACTACTGACATTCTGTGGGGGTGGAGTGCAGAATGGGATCAAAAACAGCACGGGGAGGGAAATGTACTGGACTATGGTGATGGCACATGGGTGATTGGTGATGGAAGTCCAAGAGGCTTGCAACTGAGATGGAAAAATGCAGAAAATGATGTTAGAATAAGCTATTATATTATTTTTTAAAAGTCATGATTAAAAACTGAAAGAAAAGGAAAATAACAATTTGAGAAAGTTAATTAACAAACAGAAGAATGAAATTAATCCCTAAAGAGGTAAGTAAAAGAAATACAGAATATAAAAAGAAGAGAAAAAAAGAGTAGATGAGTATATATCATTTCCCTAGAAGATACAGAAATAAAAAGAACCAAAGGGGGGGGTGGAGGGAGGAGAAAAATGAAGGAAAAAGAATGAAGAAAAAAATTCAAGAACTATCGGCCTTCATGTGTAACGGAAATATAAGAGTTATAGTAATACCAGAAGGAGAGGAGAGAGACATAGGAACAGAGAAAAAAGATTAAGATTAAGATTAATTGGAGAGGATAACTTCCCAGGCATGTAAAAAGAGATGAATATAGACACTCAAGAAATGAGAACACCATAATTCCAATATAAGAGGAAAAATACAGAAAGACACACAATAATAAAGCTTTCAAGAATCCAAGACAAGGAAAATGTAATGAAGTTGACAAGCAGGAAGAAACAGTTAACCTATAAAGGAAACCCAGTCAGGCTGACATCAGAATTTTCTAAAGAAAAACTACAGGCAAGAAAAGAGTGGAAGGATATATTCAACAAATGCCAACCAAGAATACTTTATCCTGAAAAGCTCTCCTTCCTCTATGAAGAAAAAAATTAGGACCTTCTGAGACTAACAGAAACTTCAGGATGTCATTATGTCTAAACCCCCACTCCAAAAAAATACAAGAAGTCCAAAAGCCAAAGCCAACAAAGGAATGCATAAGAAAAAATGTAACAAAACAAGGAATAACATAAAAAAGACAAAATGACAAAACAGATGCTAATACATCAATATTAAGTCTAAATGTAAATGTTTTAAACTCATCAATAAAAAGGAACAGAACTGTAGGCTCAATTAAAAAAAAAAAAACAACAAAACAGAAACCCAACCTTTAGTGGTCTTCAGGAAACTCTTACAAGAGATAAAGCTAGACTGAAAGTAAAAGTATGGAAGGAATTCTTACAAAAAAAATGGAACAAAAAAGAAGGCAGGGACAGCTATACTTATGTCAGGTAAAATGGACTTCAAATTTAAAAAGTTTTAAAGAGACATAGATGGTCACTATATTATGATTAAGGGGACAGTACATCAAGAACACATAACACTCATCAACATATAATCACCAAATGAAGGAACACCAAAATATATCAGATGATTATTGGCATTTCTGAAAACAGAGATTAGAGAAAATATGTTTTTAGTAGGAGATTTCAACACACCACTCTCAACAATAAATAGATCAATGACACAAAAATAAGCAAGGATACTAAAGCTCTAAAGAATGACTTACACCTCATGGGCTTAACAGACACTGCACCTAAAAAAAATATCAGTACACATTTTTCTCAAATGCTCAAATTCTTGTTCTCTAGAATTGATCACATACTGGGGCACAGACTAGCATCAACAGATACACTAAGATTGAAATCATATCAACTATCTTCTCAGACCATGAAGGCATCAAACTAGGAATAAATCATGAGAAGAAGTCAAGAAATCCTCCTACCTCATATAATCTGAAACCCACACTATGGGAGGAACATTGGGTCAGTGAGGAGCTCAAAGGAGCAATAAAAAAATTTGAAAAAAATGATAATGAGGATGCAACTCTCTAGACATACAGGACACAGCAACAGCTATTATAAGGAGAAAATACATAGCAATACAGGTTCATATCATGAAAGAATTCCAAGAAACAACCCACATTAAAGAACTGGACCAAGAACAACAGCAATGACAAACCAAAAGCCAATATATGAAAGGATATACTAAAAATCAAAGCAAAAATAAATGAAATAGAAATTAAGAAAACAATCCAAGAAACAATAAAACTAAAACTTGGTTCCTCCAAATAAATAAGTAAATAAATAAACACAATAGACAAGCCTCTAGCCAGGCTCACAAAGAAAAAAAAAAAAAAAAAAACAGGAGAAAGCACAAATACATAGGATCATAAATGAAAAAGGAGAAATCACAATAGACACAGCAGATATCAAAAGAATAATTAGAGAATACTATAAGTAATTATATGCAAACAAATGCAACAACCTGGAAGAGATGGGCAAATTCCTACAACTTTATAATCATTCAAATCTAGATAAAAAATAAATAGAAACAGACCAATTACAAACAGTGGTATTTAAACAGACCAATTACAAACAGTGAAATTGAAGCAGTAATCAAAACAATCCCCAAAAACAAAAGCCCAAGAGCAGACAGCTTCACAAATGGATTCTACCAGACATTTAGAACAGAACTAGTGCCTATCCTGCATAAAATAAACTCTTTCAAAAGTTTGAGAAAGAAGGGACAATACCAAACATGTTTGGTATCAATACTAATGCCAAAACTGAATAAGGACATCATGAGAAAGGAAAACTACAGATGAGTCTAATAAACATGGATGCAAAATTCAAAACAAAATCTTGGCCAAAGGAATCCAACAATGCATCGCTAAAATAATTCACCATGACCAAATAGGTTTAATTCCAGGGACAGAAGAATAGATCAACATCTGAAAATGAATTAATATAATCCAACACATCAACAAAAAAAGAAAAATAAAAAACATAAAATCATAATTATAGATGCTGTGAAAGCATTTGACAAAGTCCAGTGCCCATTGACAAAGTCCAGTGCCCATTTATGAAATTCTCAGGGTAGAATAATAAAGGCCATATATGACAAGACCATAACCAACACATCATCCTCAATGGTGAAACGCTGAAAGCCTTCTCTTTTAAATATGGATGATATGAGAATCCCAAAAACTCCACAGAAAAACTAATTAAGATTATCAACCAGTTTTATAAAGTAGTAGGATACAAAATCAACCCAGAAAATCTGTAAATTTCCAGTAATTCTGAAGATGACATCAAGAAAACCACCCCTTTTATAATTGAAACAAATAAACAAAAAATTCAAATACTTGTGTTCCTGGGCATCACTACACTGATAAAGAAAGGGAGTCCTGGAGCAGACTACATAATGCATATTGCTGCTGAAGAGCAAGATCTTGGCCTTTTTTATTGATAGTATAATCATATAACATCAATTGAAAAGGGAAGGAGAAAAAAGAAAAGGGGAAGAAGTAACTAGAAAATGTGTTGCCATCTATATCAGGGGTTGTGAGTCTGCCCTCCAGGCACTTCTCATCTGTTTGATAACTTCAGTATTAAAATGAGATCCAGTCCTAGTTTAATTTCTAATTAAAATTTTAATGGCATTCTTTAAAGAAACAGGACAAATATTGATGAAATTCATAGGGAACTACCAAAACGAAACAAAAAACCCAATATCCTGAATAGCCAAAGGTCTCCAGATTAAAAAGAAGGGAAAAAGAGGTCACATTCCCAGAACACAAAGTATACACAAAGCCATAATAATCACAACTCATGGTAATGGGGAAAAAAAAAAAAAACAGAACACAGACAAATATAATCATATAGAAAACCCGTAGTTAAACTCACAGGTCTACAGACAACTTTGGGGTCAAAGAATAAGGAATGGAACAAAGAAAGTTTGTTCAATAATTTGTGCTGGGAAAACGGCCTACTACATGCAGATAATGAAGCTAGATTACTATCTCACACCATGCACAAAAACAACTCAAAATGGTTCAAATAGTTCAAAGAACTACTAGACATAAGACCTGAAACCAGAAAACATATATAAGAAAATATAAGTGAAAAACTACACAACATACACCTTATTAACATTTTTAACAACACTTCACTGTAGCACAGATAGTGAAGAAAAAGATAAACAACCAGGACTACATTAAATTAAAAAGCCTCTGTAAAGCAAAAGAGACACTAGCCAAAACAAAAAGACACCCCACTAATTGGGAGAAAATATTTGTCCATAATACTAATGATAAGAGACTGATGACAAAGATCTAGTCACTAACAAAGAGTAGTCAAACTCAATAAAAACAATGAAAACAACAAAGTTCAAAAAATGGGAAAAAGATCTAAAAATACTTCTCCAAAGAGGAAATGCAGATGGCCAAAATGCATATGAAAAAATGTTTAGCATCACTGGTAATCAGGGAAATGCAAATCAAAACCACAATGATATACCATTTACACCAATGAGAATGGCACATAGAAAAAATGTTGGCAAGGATACGGAGAAAAAAAAAAACCTCCTGAATAGCTAGTGGGAATACAAATTGGTCCAACCACTATTGAAAGCTGTGTTAAGGTTCCTCAAATTGTTAAAAAGACCATATGAGCCAGCAATTCCACACAAAAGACACAAAAATAGTAATTCAAAAGAACACCTGCACTCATACGCTTATTGCAGCACAATTCACAATAGGTAAGCTATGGAAACAACCCAAATGCCCAAAAACAGATGACTGGGTCAAGAAAATGTGCTACATAAACACAATAGAAAAAAAAAAACAACTTCATGCCATTTTCAGGAACATGAATGTAGCTGGAAGGGATCATGCTCAGTGAAGTTAGGCAAAAAACAAACAAACAAACAAACAAACAGATGGTCTTTTATATAGGAGGAGTAGAGGCAACCCAAATAAGGGATTGGCAGTGAGAGAAGTAATTACAACAAAGTAAAACTCAAAAGCAGCAGTCAACTAAAATAAACCAGAGACATTCTTCTAGGGCAGGGGGAGGAGGAAACTGGATTAAAACATTGGTGGGAAGAGCACAAAGGACTATGGTGATGGTGCACAGGTGAAATGGTAGAGGGAACTTCTTGGGGAGCAAAAGACACAAGATGATAACACATATATTGTATGAAAATGAAGAATGATGTAAAAAATTATTAAGAATTAAAAAATAATAAATGAATTGAGAGGACAGTATAAATTCACGTCTTTATGGACAGTTAATCTGTGACAAAGTATTCAAGAACATATACTGGAAGGGTAATCTCTTCATGAAATGGAGCTGAGAAAACTGGACAGCAGCAAGCAAAAACTGAAATTATACCATTACCTCACACCACACATAAATAGTATTTCAAAATAGATAAAAGACTCAGATGTAAAACCTGATCCATAAATATACATCAAGGGAAAAAAGGTAAAACATTTCATATATAACTTTAGTGATTCATTCCCAACAACAAGAGCTACAAAAGAGAACACAAACAATTGGAACTAAATCAAACTAAAAAGCTTTCACAGTGAAAGATACAATACTAAAACAAAAAGATATCTTACTGAATGGGAGGAAATATTCACTAACCATAAGACTGACAGAACTGCTAGCAAAGATATATAAGGAACTCATAAAATTCAACAAAAACAAAACAAATAATCAGTCAAAAAATGGCACGGGAATTAATCAGACACTTCTCCAGAAAAGAAATTCAGATTGCCAACAGGTATATGAAAAAATGTTCACCAACAGAAATTATTTGAGCAATGCAAATCAAGACCACGATGAAATATCATCTCACACCTGTGAGAATGTGCCATATCAAAAGATTCAGAAACAACAATTCCCGGTGAGGTTGTAGAGAAAAGGAAGCTTTTTTTTACACTTCTGGTGGGAATGCTAACTGGTCTAGTCCTAATGGAAATGAGTATGGTGGTGTATCAAAACATTAGAAATTTATGTGCCATTTGACCTAGTAACTCTACTCTTAGACATCTATCTGAAATACTCAGAAACATTAATTCAAAAGGAAACTTGCACTTCAATGTTTATTCCAGCAATATTTATGATGTGAAATTATGGAAATGACCTAAGTTCCCTAAAACAGATGTGTGGATCAAGAAGATACAGTCTATGTACACATGAAATATTAGTCTGTAATCACAAAAGATTAATTCATGCTACTTGCAGGGACATAGATGATGCTGGAAGGGATTATGCTATGATAAGTAAGTCAGAAGGCAAAACAAATATTGTATCATGTCTGATAGCTATAGTATAACATAACTCAATAATTAGATAAAGACAAACTTTAAAAACTAATGCTTAATGTCTGACTATAAAACTCAAGTATCAAGGTTGGGGGGAAGGGTAAGAACAATGAGGGATGAAAACACTGCTTGTGGTGATAGACTATGGATTATTTGATGTTGGTTGCACTATAATGGCAATACTTGATGGCATATTACAACTAAAAATAATTAATTTTTTAAAAGAAAATTCACTGTAAATTACCTATGTAAATAGGAATATTCTGCACTATATGATCACTCATATACCCTCTACCTACATTATATACTCAAGAAAAGAAGTAACAGTATCATATTAGTAGATGATGTGATGTACATACAATTCTAAAGATTCCACTAAAAACTACTAAAAACAATAAATTTATTCAAAAGTGGCAGATTACAAAATCAACATTTAAAAATCTATTACATTCCTATGTTCAAATAAACTAAAAGGAAATAAACCTATGTACAGTAGCATCAAAAGTATGAAATAGCCAGGAATAAACAAAACAAGGAAAATGTAATGCCTATCCAACAAAATTTTAAAACACAACTCAAAGATATATACATGAAAAGGAAATGCAAAGCTCAATGCTCATGTTTGAAAGAATTAATATCATTAAAAGGCCATCCCATTGAAAGCAATATATAGATACAATGGAAGACTATCAGTATTTCAATAGATTTCCCCCCCCCAAGAAACAGAGAAAATATTACTAATATTTGTGGGAAACTATGAAAGGTCCTGAATAGTCAAATCAATACTTACAAAAAATAAAAAAAAGTAGAACTGAACTATTACACTCCCAGAGTTTAAACTATACCACAAATCTATACTATAATAAAATCAATATGCTACTGGAACAAAAACAGATATGTAGACATTAAACTATACCTGCATGGACAAGTGATCTATGATATAGGAGCTAAGAATATACAGAAGAGAAGACAGTCAGTTCAACAAATTGTGCTGGAAAAATTGGCCACCAATTCAACAGGCAGAAAAATGTAACTAGAGCCATCTCTCTCACAACATTACAAAAATTAAGTTAGGAATGAAGAAAAACTTGGATTAAGATAGGAAATTATAAAATACATAGATGAAAACAGGCAAAAGTCTCTATGACATTGCCATCAGCGATGTCTTTAAGAACTGGCCTTTAACAAGGGAAGCAAAAACAAAAATTAACAACTGGGACAACATCAAACTGACAAATAGCACAATGGAATAAAACTATCGTTAAAACAAAAGACACCTTAATGAGTGGGAGAAAATATTTGCACATTGGACATCTCATACAACTCTTAAAAACATACAACCCAATAAAAAGCGGGCAGGATAGGTAAACAGATATTTCTCCAAAGAATATAGATGATCAACAACAAATGGAAAAAATATTTAACATGAAGTGCACAGAATTCAAAATCAAGATCTCCTCACTCCCATTAAAATGTCCCATTAAGCAAAAAACAAGCAGCGAAGGTGTGGAGAAAAGGAACCCCTCCTTATATGCAGTTGGTGTAAATATAAACTGGTCATGCCCCTCTGGAAAACAGCATGGGTGTTCTTAAAATTAAAAGAAAATAAATATACCATGTGAGCCAGTAATTCTACTCTTTGACATCTACTCAAATAATGCAAATATACTAATTAAAGTGATATAATACAACTACCCTAACTTAAGAGAGATATGCATCCCTGTGTTCACTGAAGCACTATTTAGCCAAGTTATACCCACACCAGATTAAGTGGATTAAACTTAACAAATATTCCATGTATACTCAGCTGTTAAAGCTATTCATCTATAATAGCTATTCACCAGAGACAGTGGGGAGTAGAACAGACAGATCTACTAAAATACACTGCTGAGGGGAGCAGCTGGCTGGTCAGGAGAGGTCTGCCACATGTGGGTCACCTCCCTTGCCCGGGGTAGAACTCATGCACTGGCTGCCATTGCTTCACAGTGCTGTGCTTTACCCATTTGGGACAGGGAGGGCCCTGAAGGGCATTATTCTCAGTGAAGGTGGAAGTCAGAAGGTGGAAGACAAATACCAGATGATTTCACTCATATATAAACAAAGGAATTGACAAAATTAATGCAACAAACCCTAAAAATATGACTGTGGAATTGAGATTACCATAGTGGAAAGGAGGGTACAAACTGAAACAAAGAAAGGAGAGGATACAATAGTCTATAAAAAGGACTATGGGTGCTTTTGTGGTGATTTGTGGTCTACCAATATACAACTAAGGATGTATGAAGTTATTTCTCTAACTTATGACCATGTATATTACCTCAACAAAAATTAAACAAAGGAATTAAATTTTAAAAGTTGAAAATATAATTACTAATTTTCTTATATAATTTTTTTTTTTTGGCTTTTATTGTTTCTTTTTTTTTTTTTTGCTATAACAGTGGGTTATGTTGAGGGGTTACAGGGTTTTTGGTGGTGGGTGTGTTGTCATAACTTTGTAGAGGTTAAATCTATACCCCTAAAATCATGTGTTGCAAACCACGCTGTCTCAATAAATGTAATTAAAAATAATAAAATATAAAATGTGCTTTAGTAATTAGACATTTTTTTCCAAAAATGACATCTAAATGGTTATAAGGTAGTTCAAATTACAAATCTTTAGGAAACACTCATCAAAACCATGATCATACCTATAATTACAACTATCATAAAGAAAACATGATATAAATTTTCATGAGAATGTGGAGAAAAGGGGTCCCTTGTACAATACTTGTGGGAATCTGGATTGGTAGATTCATTATGGAAAATAATATGGAGCACCCTCAAAGAATTAAAAAATAGATCTAGCATTTCCACCTTTCATTAAAACAATTAAAGGAAATGAAAACAGGTTTTCAATAAATTTATTCTATATTTCTCAATCATTATTCACAATAGCCAAAATATGGAAACAATTTAAGTGTCCATGAATAGATGATTGAATAAAAAGATAGATGTGATATAACATTTTACTTGTTATAGAATTAGAAAATGTGGATATTATGCGTATATATATGAAATGGACAATTACTTTTGCTTTGAGAAAGGACATCCCACCACTTGTGGCAACATGGGTCTATCATTATGCTGAATAAAGTAATAGAGAAAGACAAGTGTGGTATAATATCATTATTATGTAGAATTTAAAAAAGTCAAACTTGTAAAAAACCAGAGAACTAAATGGTGTTATTGAGGGATGGGGAATTAGGAAAAATTGTTAAGAACACCAACTTCTAACAGGTAGTAAATTAATGCTAGAGATGCAAAGCACAATACAGCGAAAACAATATGGTATTATACTCATCAAACTTGTTATGACAGGAACATAAATGTCACACCCCTTAAAGTAACTATGCAATGTGAAAAAGGTGCCTATTACCACAATAGCAATGATACTACAGCATATTAAACATGTTTTATGCCTTGGAGACATAAAGAATCAGGGTCAAGATCTGGGTCTTTCAAGTGGTCAGTATCAAGGAAATGGTGACCATCGGGGTTACAGTGACAGGGTTAAGATTCAAGTTCAGTTTCACAATCAGTATGTCCATGTATTGGGGTCATGATAGTCAGGAACTTAAGTATAGCTGAGGTTCAGTTGTATTTGACAAACAATTACGATAAGCAATTAGTTATAGAGTGAGATTCTGTCAGTCATAGTCTGAAGGTCCTAACATCTTCAGGTCAGTTTATACTAAGGTCAAAATCAGAAGTGTGGGTCAAATGCAAATGGATAACTAGGTTAAACATGAGGGTCATAGTAATGATCAAGATTATGAGTCAACAGGATCAAGGGTCCCAGTGGATCCTGAGTAGTGACGTTGAGAGTATAGGTCAAACTGTGAGTAAGCGCAGGGAGAGCATCACTGCCAGTGAAAACAAGGTTTAGTGGGAAAAATCAGGGTCAAGTTTAGGGAAAGGCTCAAGTTCAAATTAAGGGTAGTGGGGTCATGGTCAAGGTATCAAATTCAAGTTGAAGGTTGGTGACTTATTACCATCAGTAAATATAGTTTTGCATATGCTGCTTTCTGGAACACTCTTTCTGGGAGCATTTACCTGCATGTCTATCTCCCACACTTGTCTGGAATCTCCAAGGCTACCAAACAGTCCTCCAAAGGCACAAGTGCCATAAAGGCAAAGTACCTGGAAATAATTTTTGTTCTTTGATGGGACCCAACCCCTTAGAAGACTAGCTGGTACAGAGAAGGTGCTCAGTTATAAACTTGTTTCATCAATGATGAGTATACATTAAAGTAGTTGTGGAAAAAAGAACATATGGAAATGAAATGCAAAAAGCTGTTCATATTTCTCCATGGGGTAGAAATACAAGGATGTTTCAAGATTATGTGATACATGTCTATACTGCTTTAATTTAAAAAAAAATTATTTTATAGTCAGCAAAACCAGATCTTTCAATTTTGAAAGGAAACAAAGAAAAGTGCTTGATACAATTTGACACATATTACTAACCAAACTGTAGCTAATAGCCAAATCTCAGACAAGTGGCAGATATCCCAATAGCTTGGGACCTCAAAGAAATCCTATTCCAGTTTCCTTATCCTAAGAGTAAAGACATATTGAGAAGTAAAAATAAGTACTATTTACTCAATCATACTTTGAAAACAAATCCTGAGTATTTTCCATTTATACTTCACCCCTTTCCTGGTGTTTCTGTTCTTTGAAGACTAGAGCTTGATGCAAAAAAAGAAATGACTGTTCTAGATGTACTTATATACAATCTTTGAGGGCACAGTTTGGAGGTACAAACGCACAGGACACTTGTAAAAGTGGGATAGCAGAGTTTCACTATAGCCAATGAGGAAGTAAAACTTGTGTGCAGGCAGCTGTCTCAGGACTAGGGCACAAATCTCCACCTGATTGGCCCGGCGCTTCAGGATAAGCTGGTCAGCCAAGCATCCTGGGAAGGTGCCCATCATGAACTTTCGCAGGAAAACATCTTCCACAATTCGCTCTGCAGCATGATTCTCCCCATCCAAGTTACCTGAAGATAAAACACTATAGTCAGCAAAAGCTCCAGAGATAATGTCCAAGAATATTGGACACTCAATTCTAGCTTCCAGCAGAGCCTCTTTAATTCTATTAGTGGAATATGAATATTTTTAAATTCAAAGTGTTGTTTCATTAAATTCTCAAACCAATCTTGTGAACAGGTACCATCACCGTTGTTTTACAATAGACAGTAGAAGCCTTAGCCAGTACACGAAACTCAGAAGACTCCTCCATGTCTAGCTCCTTTCTCACTTTTGACTACCTTAAAGAAGTACTGGTTAACCTATGGGCCTGAAAGAAGAGATCATACCTACCTCTGATGTAAGGTGCATGAGTTCCCTCTTCATGGCTTTGACCAGCACAGTCTTTGTGTGAACCAGCAACCCCTACACCTTTTACGTTACCTTTATTTTTTTAAAGATTTGTTCATTTGAGTCCTCCCTGGTGGCACACGGGTTAAAGCACAGCACTGTGAAGCTATCGCGGCCACTGCAGCAGAGTTCGATCCCCTGTCAGAGAGGTGACCCACATGGGGTGGCAGACCCCTTCTGACTTGTCCACTGCTCCCGTCAACAGTGTATTTTAGTGGATATGCCTGTTCTGCTCCTCACACTGTCTCTGGTTAATACTCTCACCCCCCATACCTCTGGCCTATACCCCAGTTCTGTATGTATAAGATCTTTAAAAAAAAGGTCATTTATGATACCAGAAAGTGGGTACAGACTAGAGGTGTGGGGGATGAAAGGGTGCACCAGAGACAGTGTGAGGAGCAGAACAGGCAGATCTACTGAAATACACTGATGAGGGGAGCAGCAGATGGGTCAGGAGAGGTCTGCTGTGCCATGTGAGTCACCTCCCCAAAAGGAGATCAAACTCATGCTGCAGTGGCTTCAGAGAGCTTCATAGTGCTGCACTTTAACCTACTGCACCACTAGGGAGGCCCACGCTTACATTATCTTTTAAGAATCTTTATCCCTGCAGGAGGCAAGAAAATAGTAAGAATAATGAAAAGCCATATACCAGAGACATTTTGTGGGGGTGGAGTGGGGAATCAAAAACAGGGGTGGGGAAGGGAAGTGCACAGACTACGTTGGTGATGGGTAACCCACCGGGATTACAACTGAGATGAAAAAAAAAAAAGAAAAGTACAAAATGATGTAAAAATAAACTGTTATATTATTAAAAAAAATTTACGATCCAAATTTGTATAATTTCCTCTAGACTATAGGAAAAAATAAACAAAATTGATAAAAATGTAGAAAAAAAAGAATCTTTATCCCTCACCCAGTAGAACTTCAGAATTTGAAAAGGGTGAGACACAGGAATGTGTATGTTAAGCAAGTTGTTTAGATAGTGTATTTTTGTAATTATAAATATCCAAGTGGAGAACTAGCATACTGAATAAAATGTCACTTGTTCCTATTAATTCAAAGTAGTCATTTTCTAAAAACAAAACATGAACAATGAATTAGAGACTACTTAACTACTATTCCTAAGGGAATTATAAGGTTAAGTTTTCACAAGTCTTTGGTTATACTATTTTTGTGAATATAAACTTTGTTTTCATGTGTGTTTACTTAAACACAACTTGTTTAATATATGTGCTTAATTAACACTGACATCTTCGTAAACTGAGTATCTTCGTATACCCACTGCTATGGCAGTGAGTTCCATCCCCAAAGCAGACCTCTCCTGCTAGTAGTACTCCCCATGGAAAAAGCCACCTTTGTATCCCTTTCAAAAACATTCAACAATCCTTATCCAAATGTCTGCCTTTTTACATCTCCTGTGAAGTTGTTTAACTTATCTCTTACTCTCCCATTGATAACTGATGTTTGGTAAAATCTGACAAGTGTTAATTTCATGTTTTTATGGTAACCACTGAGAATGAGCCCCCAGCAAATTCTGGTTCTCTGCACTCACAGATACAGGCACCTTACCTGTATGCAGGGAAAGCCACCCCTTGCGATGAGAGATGTGGTGCGGTGCATGCGCCTCTTCGTAGGTCACTGGCTTGTCCCCTTTACTCACTCGAACTCTGGCTGCCCGGTTCTAAAATGTAGAAGAAAAAAAAGGCCTCGACTACGCCCGTACGCTATGTCCCAGCCGCACTCTAGCCCAGGTCCTGGATCCTGGTTCTCCACTCTAGACCCCCAAACTAACGCCCTCGAGCCCACCCCAGGCCGCGGGTTTCAACATTCCTTCTCCTCGGCTCCTTCTTATCCCTCACCCCTCCGGCACCTCTCGGCCCACGAGCCACCGCCACACATCCCCGGTCCTTAGTCCCGAAAGCACTCACCTTGGCGCAAATAGCGGTAGTGTGCAGGGTCCGCCTGGTGCAGGGCAGCTTGCGGATCCAGGACAGCATCTGTTGGAAGAGAGGGTATGAGACAGAAACTAAGGAATCTCAGTCCCACCCACCAGTTTCGACCGGGATGGCCCACCAACAGGAGGCCCGACGCCGCCGCCGCGTACCACAGCCGCCATCTTGGAACGAGCGGAAACTGGAGTCGCTGGAGCACCGCCCCTTGCAAGGGGGCGGGAGGAGCTGGGCGGTGCAAGGCGGAGCGTACTTGCGGGCGGGATCATGGTCGGCCAGCCGCGCTTGGTGAGGCGGGTCTCTCCACTCGGAGAGGAAGTCTGGGAGCTGGGTGATGCTGGTGGAGGACATCACCCGCTGACTTGCGGAGCTTAGCCTTGCACGTTTCCTCACTGGCCTTGTGCTTCTTAACCTGCTCTTTCAGATCTTAATATTTGATGAACAAAACTGGCCAGAAGCAGTGGGTGTATTCAAGAGGGAGAGGGACTAGGGGAAAAAATATTTTAAAATAATAAAAAAAAGCAGTTTTTATCTATAAATAAGAATGTGTTTTTGAAGGGGGAAAAAAACCTGGGGGGTTCTTTGTTAATTTTATCACGGGCTTAGCTAGCAGGTCACAACTCAAAGTCAGACAGAAGGGGAGAAAATAATAACAGGATTTATTTACATAGAAATTAAGAAAGAGAACTGAGAGGAGGGAGACATTATTCACTGACACCTAGCCAAATGCTCTCTGTTCGACCACGGAGAGCATTGAACAGATATGGAAGAGTGGAAGAGTGAGAAGCAATCTCCAAGTCTGTGGGAAATGCTAATAGCCCATTCCCTGGTAGGAGATGGTGCTTTCCAAATTCTACCCCGTTAGTGGCTGGTATGAGCTGATGGAAAAAAGGGAGAGAAGTGAGGAATTTTGTCAATAAAACTACCAGAGCTTTTGGCTGACAAATTACTGGGCTTTTGGCAATCAAACTGTTGGGCTTTTGGCTGAGACTTCAACAGTTAAAACATGTAGTGAGGAGAGATATCTGTGGAGAAGCTGCCAGCTTGGACCTTGATCTCTGCTCAGCAGACACTATATGGAACATTAAATTCTTTTTCTTCTCTCTTCCTCCTGCTGTCCCTTTTCTCACTCCCTATGTAAGTAAATCCTGCACTGTTGATATGTGTGTTTTTGAAAGACTAATCACGTCAGGCTAGATCTCCAGGGTTTGCTCTGTTTTAGCCTGGCATCAAATGTGTAACCAGATTCCCATGTTTAGACAACTCAAGGATTTCTTTCTTGCACTGGTCACCATAACTGAAACGAGAGACCCATGGTACAAGACTCGGGATAGCGCAGCTTTGCCAAAACTTGCTGCCTGGAAGGTGGTGCTTGGAGGCTAAGTGGTATTCATGTTTTCCTGCTCCACTACTCAGAATGTGCAGGTGCTCAAAGCTCTGACAGTAACTCACAGCAGCAGTGGTTTCCTGTCCAGCTGTTCCAGAAATTGCCTTGGGAGTTCCTACCAGAAGCTGGAGCAGCACTTTAAAAAAAGCTGAGTTTAAGCTTTGGAGCTCATAAGTTTCCAATGATAGTGGTGGAAGTTTCCCACAGATTGCCCAGTGCACTGCGTCTGAGCAAGCAGTCTCCAGGCCACCCTGCTGCAGAATGATGCAGGAGAGCTACATTAAGACATGCCTCAGTGGGCCAGCCTTGATGATGGCCTCATGCTAGCTGGTTTGAGCAGCAGAATACTCCTTTACCCCACCTTGACTTTAGCAGCTGGCCCCAGAAGTGTGACACTAGTGGCCCCACTGGGGCTCAGGCTGCTGCAGAGGCCAGCAGTGATGGTGCCCCTACCATGCTGCCCCAGGCCATGTATTCCCACTGGGGCTACAGTGGCAGGGTTGCCCTGTTCCAGGGCAGGTTATAGCAGATGCAGCAACAGCAAACCCCACAGCCCCTGATTTAGGGATGCAGGGAAAAGTATGGAGCCTCAGTGGACCAACTGTAGTGCTGCAACTCCCTGGAACCACAGGTAGTAGAGATGCCCAGGGAGTCCTGGGCTCTTTTTGGAGCCCAACCTGCAGCATCTAAAACCCCATGTCCCAGTTATGTTGCAGCCCCCTCATCCCCACATTTTTTTACACCCAGCCCTGATGAAGGGTACCAGGTGCAGAGTGCCTGCTCTGGTTATAACAACTCACAAGACTACCCTGAGATCAGGACAGATTGATTCTGTGCAGACACCAAGTTTTTCCTTTTATACTTAGTGCCAGATTTATAAATGAACCAATCAGCTTCAGGGCCAGCTCATTAGTTAATTACTCAGATTGAAAATCAAGAATGAGTTGGTTGGTGCTAACTGATCCAGCTGATCATTTAGGTTTGAAAATGGTCCAATAAGACTTGTAAGATGAGAGGACGCTGAAAGAGATATAAGGCAGGAAGCCAGCTAGAATCCATTCCTGGCCTTCCAAGAAATAAGAAAGAAGTATCATCCAGCAGCTGACCTCTGAAGAGAGAAGAGAAGCTGAAGATCACCACAGGGACCTGCCTCTGAATTCACCTGAAAGGACCAGCATAAGCCTCAGCCTGGTGTCTCAAAGAGTTGTTATTTTATTTATTTATTTTTGTGTGTTGTAAGCCAACAAATTACAAAGAATTGCTAATTATGGTGTTTCTCACATCACCTACTAGTGGCAGGTGATGACCAACATTACTGGCCAGTGCCTTCCAGACTCTTGACAGGTGGCCAGTACTCTGTATCAGAAGTGGCCCACTTCTGAGGTCTGTCCACCATTTCTGATCATCTGGTACTGCTTGTCAGTGTTGTTACCTCCATTGCTGTCCAGACATTATAGTGATGTGCAACCTGGCCTTCAAACTTGCTGTGGGCTGCTGCAGTATCACCCGAGTGGCCCCACCCGTGAGCACCTCCAGCACCACTATGAATTGGATCCAGTGTGCCATCAGCTCAAGATCCTTGTTGACAGGACAACTCCATCTTGAATAAGTGGTCTTTTGTTTTAGATTACTGAACACTGTGGACAATATCTTGGGTGATATAGCTAGCCACTTGTAGCCTTATAAACTCTTTGTTTCCTTTCTTAGTTAAATAAACAACTTGTTATTCCTGAGCCTACATGGTCTTTCAATTTTGTTTAAGGGTGAGAATTTATTGACAGTGACCTGTCCTTTACCATGGCACTTCGTAATAACTGCACTGTAAATGCAGGATATTTGGCTAGGGATTCTCTGTTCCTAATTTAGAAAAGTTTGAGCTTTACTTAGAGTTCACTCTGTGGATGTTTTGATTCAGGCATGGTTTCAAACTTTAATTTAGTCAGTCTTGCTCTTTCTCCTCCTCTTTCTCCTTTTTCTCTTCCTCTACTTTTAAGGCATGGTTTGAATGGTCTGATAAAGTGAGGTATACTACAGTTAACTTTGGTGTTATGAAGTTCTGTGGGCCAATATCGGGGGCTCATTTTCTACCTCTCACTTAAGAATTTGGTTTATGGGGGCATCTTGTGTGTGTGTTTAAATGGTTTCTGTGACTTTATTTTTGTATCAAGAGGAGGTGAATGTTTTACTCTAGAGAATGGTTAATTTACGTAAATTCTGACAAACTGGGACAAGCTCACTTATCAACTGGAAAATTTTATGGTACTCTGACACAAGCTATGCAACCTCTGTCAACAGACACGGTACAGAAGGAGGGGAAATGCTCTGAAAAATCAGCCTTTCCATGTTAACTTATGTCATGACCTCCCTTTTTTGTATAATCGTAATAGCAAAATATTCTTAGCAACCTTCAGCTTACAGTTGGATTGCCTTAGCCACATAAGGTGCTGCCTGGCTCTGACAAGCAAACACTGTACCAAGGTGAGAAATTCTTCTGAAGTCAAAAGTGACTTGACAACTGGCTGATCAATAACTCTCTCACTGCCAGATGGAGGAAAACCCAAATCTTATTACTCTACAATCTCACCTAGGCTTCTATTCAGCTTCTAAAGAATTACTCAAACTTTCTACTGTCTGGCCTTTAGAAGTGGAAATTCATCCAGGTTGCCTGTTTACAGCTAATCAGGTTTTCTACCTGCTACACTTCAAAGGAATTCACACAAGTCTTCTGGCTAGTCTTTCAGGATTCTACTATGTAGCCTTTAGATAAGGAAATTCAACTATGTCTCTAATTCAGAGCTAATTACACTTTCTACTGTTTAGACCTCAAGGAAACTCACTTAAAACTTTCTAACAAGTTTCTTCAAAGAACTTTTCAGTAATTTGATTTACAAGGAATTTCCTTTTCCTGCCTCCTAGGGTGTCTCAAGCAGAAAAAAAAAATAAGTAGTAGATAAGTTTTAAGGGACTTTATTTTAGTTAATCTTCACTATAGTAATATTAGTCTTAAACTTTGTGCATCTATGTACCTGTTTTAACCTTGATAGATTGATTTTAGAATGTTAAAATCTCAAGTAAAGGTCAAAATGACCCCATACTATTCTTAGAAAAAAGGTGATTGTGATCTCAGCCCCTTTCATATGCTAATGTCATCCCTGTGCCAGCTAGAAATGTATAAAATAAACCTCTGCTGAAGACAGAGCAGGAAGATTTGCACTCACCTCTGACTCCCTTGTCTTCTTCACTCCTGCTCCCCTTTACTTCCCAGTTTTTAATATCCGCTGGCAGACTTAGTTCCCACCTTGAGACCCTACCTGTGTCAGCCTCTCAGCAGCCTGAAATTGGAGCAGGTCCCTGACAGTACTCCATAAATTAGATTTAGAAAAGCCAGGGGCCCACTTACTGGCAAAAAATTTGAGGTGAGTGGATTTCCCTTTACCCTGATAATTTAACAGAGAAGAGCAGAAAGAACACCATTTGCTGGAGACCTTGAACCCATAATCATAGACTACTGCTCAAGAGGCCAGCCCTCTTCCTGGTGAGGCTGCAGAAGCTCTTTATACCTTTCTGCCTACCCAAAATAACTAAAGTTATTTTCCCTTTTCAGACAGGCACCGAATGTAGCCAAAATTGCTATCTGGGTTAGGACAGTTGCCTTTTCACCAATTCTCAATGGATGGATTGAATGAATGTGACAACCTGTTGGTCACACACATATGTTTCCACTGGGAATCTTTTGAATTGGAATCATTACATCCTTCCATACCAGCAGGATTCTTAAAAGATGGTTGATTTGTTTGCTTCAATTTTTGTCTCCTATCAGCCTATTGGGTGGACATAAAGTTCATGTTACTTGTATTATTATCATGTGTTGGATCAGAAGACAATGCTTTTAAGGATAGTAGTGAAAAATCTCATCATCTCCAGTAAGAGGAATTAGAATCCACAAAATGGGAAGAGACTGTCCTAATGGTAGAAGGGCACTGGGACCCAATGGGATCCTAATGGCAAGACAAGATCACCATAAGATGTTTATTAGTAGGGTAAAGGAAGATAATATCTAAGAAAGGAGTTTTGGTAAGATATAAGAACTTTAATAAAAAGTCAAAGAGTACCCATCTGATTTCTTGAAAGGACTGTCCAAGTGTATCATAGTTACACAGACTTGAATCCAGATGGTCCATAAAATGCCTGAGTGATTTATACAACATGCATTGGATGAATACACCAGAAATGAGGAGGAAAATAACTAAGGTAGAACTTGTAATAGATATAAGACTTTCCAGTGGTGGATATAAGCACTAAAGTTTATACTGCTGAGCAACAGCACCATGGGGCTGCACCATGGGGTGAGTCATCTCCCTTGGCCTGGGATCAAACTTGGGCAGGCTGAATTGACTGGACAGAGCTACCTAACTCAGAGACTGAAGGCCTGCAGTGGCCAGGCTGACTTTGAGGCTCTTGGAGAGGCACTCCTCCTTCATCTCTGCCTGAAGAGCTTTTGCAAGCCGACAATGGAACGCCTGTGGCTGCCATTAGCAAGCCTGGCTGGGGTGTCCAAGAGTCTTCCACAGTCACTGGGAACTGTGCACACCACCTGTGTTTTTCTTGGTGAAGTTCTGCTTGAATAAAATGTAAGAACCTTATATCATCAGCGTTTGTAGTGTTTGGCTGTTGGTCCATGTCGTCTCATAGGATTTTTGGAGTTAGTGCTGAGACCTGAGGTTCACTCTGGGATAGGTGTCATGGAGCTGGCAGGTCAGGGCAGGCGACCAGTTCCTGAAGTGGGTTTCTCCATGAGACAGAGACTCCCTTCTATTAAACAAGCAGGGAAAAAAAACAGGAGTTGAGGACACTTGCATGGGCACAAGCAGGGAGGAAGAGTTGCCCCCAAGGGACAGGTTGGCTGAGAGAGATCTGCATGGGTGCAAGTAGGTGGCCTGCCTTAGAGTGCTGCCTCCACAGATGAAGGACAGTGCAGAGAAGCCCTGCCATCGAACAATCTAGGCTGTCCTGCAGAGGGACAGAGAGGGTGGCAATAAGCACCTACAAAGTCACAGGTGGGCAAAAGACTGCTGCCCTGTTCCCATGCAGAGACTGCCCTGACATCATTCATATCTCCTGGGGAGGGTCTCAGACCTCTGTGGAGTGGCCTACTTGCTGCTGCTGCTCTTGGACAACTAGGTGGAGTCATCAAGGGACCCAGTTGGTGGGCAACGATTTCCTACACAGAGAGGCGGACAGCAGGTGAAGGCTGTCATGTTTTTTCCATCAGTGGGCTCCTTAGAACCTTCTCCTCATTGAGAAGGCTTGGCCTTTTGCTTTGGGGCTCTCAGTCCACTTGGTTTTGGGGGTGTAAGGAGGTCACAGGTGTTTCCCTTGAACAATGGACACACAAACTCTGGCCACCAGTCAGGTCCGGCCACCTCTAAGTTTTGTGTGGGTGGATCCAGGTTCTACATATGACCGCAGATCCATGGGTGCCCATGGCCTGTGCCTTCCTGTTTAGTTCCAGGCCATTGATGTGGGTTTTTGGCTCCATGAGCCTTCCCTTTCATGTATGCTAACTGCAGATGCCTGTGAGGATGACCCCTGGGCCAGTGCACGGGGCTGTCCTGGTGGCCCGTGGGTGTCTGGATCCCACACTTGTGCTGGTGGACCCCACACTGCCCCTCCTCTGTGCGTGGTGTCTTCTCAGTGCCTGTATCCCCTGTGCAAAATGTCTATGGTCAATCCCAGTGAGCTCTGAGCCTGGAGACAGCTCTGGACAACACTGGCCTTGCCGAGAAGGCTGCACACGATGCTTTGCTGCCTCTGTGTGGCCAGGTTTCCATTGGGGACCAAGACAGTAGGCCATGGGGTGGGGGCCGGGAGGGAAGGTGAAATGGTGGGTAGAGGGGCTGGGTCGTGGCTCCAGGCTGTTCTGCTCTCCCAAATGATTAGCTGTTCTCACTGGAGAAAAAAAAAAGGGAGAGAGAGAGAGAGAGAGACATACAGAAAAAGAAATCTCAAAACCAAATACAAGGGAGACCTTGGCCTAGAGGAAATGCATTTCGGGGAGGTGATTCGAACTGAGCCATGGGGAAAGCTTGTGTTCCTTGGGAAGAACACGGAAGGCCAGCTGCAGTTCAGTTTCAAAGACTCTAATGGATATGGTAGGAATGGTATCCACACTGAAGCACTTGGACGGACATAATGGGGCACTCCACTCTCATGAGTGTTATTACCTCGTCATGCTAGCACCATGGCCCTGCCCCAACCTCCCTGCCCCCATAGCTGCCACTGCTCCTTTCACTTCTGCCACCGCGGCCATGCCACCACCGCCCAAGCCACAGGTGGAATCCACATATCATAGCCACGCACCCCCACCCCCCACGTGCATGCAGCTGAGCCAAGGTGTCCCATCCACGCAGATACCACAGAAGACTTGGGAGGTGGATGGGACAGTGGCCACCTGGTAGACAGCTAGCTCATGGGCTGGGGTCACCAGGGACAAACATGTACATCATGGGAGGGCAGCCACGCCTGGACACTCGATTAGACCAGTGCTTGGGTCTCACTAGGCTCAGGGGGCCCCATTGCTGCAGGAGTCTTAGGCATGCTAGAATCACCAGGGCCCGCTCCTGGGAAAGTTGTGATAAGTTTCTGGAGCCCTCAGCCCTGAGAATCTCATGAGAAATGCTGAGATTTGCTCTCCTCTGCCCCGTGAGGTTCCATGAGATATGAGCAGTTGGCTTGCCTTGATTGTCATGCTTGCCATCCCCAGGCACTACTGGTCCACCTCCCTGTGAGAACACCCAGGCAATTCTCATGCCACAGAACCCCTGGCTGCCATCTTGGCCAGGGAGACCCTGAGAGACCTGGATGGTGAGACCTCACGAGAGCTGAATTGGCCCTTTAACAAGATTCACGGCCTGGCCACAGGCCCATGGCCCAGGTGGACATCAAAGGTCCCTCCTGCTTCCACTGGATGGAGGAAAGCTTTTGAAAACCTGAGGGGGGACATCATTAGGTGAAAACCTGATTTATGCAAACATGCGGGGATAGAAGGAACTCACATGACCATCAACCCAGTGGTGGAAATCAAGACCCTTAATGCCTGATCACTGGGCCTAAGGGCCAATCACTTATTAGGCTGCTTTAACAGATTGCTGGAGAAAATGTCAGAGGCATATACTTGCAGGTAAAGATACAGAGATGTGGCCCATTGGGAAATCATTGCCTGCCAGCCACATTCCTTGATGATTCCATCTAGTTGTCAAAGACCAGCAGTAAACAGGCCTCTCCATTGAGGCCTGAGACTCTCCCCAGGAGATAAGGAGGAAGTCAGGGAAGACTCTGCATGGGCATAGGGCAGCAGTCTTTTGCCCACTGCCCACCTGTAGCTTTTGCAGGTGCTTCTTGCCACTCTCTCTCTTTCTCTGCAGGGCAGCTGGATCGCTCCATGGTGGGTCTTCTCTGAACTATCCTCCCTCTGTGGAGGCAGATCTTTAAGGCAGGCTGCCCATCTGCACCCATGCAGGTATTTATCAGCTAATCTGTCCCTTGGGTCAGCTCTTGCTGCCTCCTTCTGCCCGTGCAGACTTCTCGACTCTTCTGACCTTTTCCCTAAGTAACCTGCTTATGAAATAGAATGGAGTCTCTGTCTCATGGAGAAACTTGCCTTGGGAGCTGACCATGTGTCCCTGACTGGCCAGCTCCATGACTCCTGTCCCAGAGTGAACTGTAGTTCTGTGCACTAACTCCAAAAACCTCATCAGACGACATGGGCCAACAACCAATCACTACAAAAGCAGATGAGATAAGACTCTTGAATTTTATTCAACCAGACCCAGATAAAACACACACACACACACACTCACACACACAGGTTGCCTGCAGGTAGGCCAGATGAAGCTAGGCCACAGTTCTCAGTGACTGCAGAGGGCTCTTGGGCACCTGAGCCAGGCATACACTTGCTAATGTCATCCATATTTGTTCCATTGTTGACTTGCCAAAGCTATTGAAGCAGGGATCAAGGAGGAGTGCCTCTCTAAAGTGCCCCAAATTCATCATGGACCTGCTTGCCACTGCATATCTTTCACCTCAGATTTATGAAGTTATATCCGGTCACTTAGCCCTGCCTGAGTTTGATCCCAGGCCAGGGGAGATTTCTCTTGTCTCCTCGCTATTCCCCTCAGTAGTAGATTTCAGTGGAAGTGGACCCGCCTTTTCTGATCCCCACTCACAATCTCTCTCTCTGCTGAGTCCTTTCACCACACTCAATTGCCCTCCACCCCAATTCTGTACCCCCAAATCAGTCTTCAACAGTAAGAATCAAGGTGTCATCCATTGCTTGTGCAAGTCATTCTCCAGCATGCTGGTCATCAGGACCTTTTATTGGATGCGCAAGATAAGCACCCCTGCCTCCTGTCTTCACAAGAGCATCCTCTGTTGAAAAGGAACCCTGCTGACTCAAAAAGAGAAGTGGAAGTCCGGTCGCAGGTTGAATCCCAAGCAGGCTGTTGGGCTGAATCACCTCTACAGACCTGAGCATCAGAAGGAATAGTCCAGGCTTCATGACAGCCCTGGCAGACCCTGGCCCACCTGCCTACTTCAACATGCAGGTGGGTCTTGTGGACAGGAGTTGCTGCCTCCTAGGTTGGTCCACACAAGCTGAAGACAGGATTTTCCTTCTCCAATAGCTTCTTTGATGGACCACTCTACTGCATTTTCTGAATTTTCAGTGCCTGTAGCCACATGCCAGGATGTATGGTCACCCCCAGGGTTCTCTACCCTTGAAGATAGTCTGGAACAACACTGGCCTCCTTGCCCAGTAATGCTTTGCTGCCCAGACCATGGGGTGGAGTGTGGTTGGGTCGGAAGGTGACCTGGTGGTGATGGGGGCTGGGTCTTGGCTCCTGGCTATTCTGTTATCCCAAATGATTAGCTGTTGTCATTTTTAATAAAGGCCTGGTGTGCGTGCATGCGCGCGTGTGTGTTTGTATGGTTGTGTGGGTGAGTGAGTGTGTAGTTGGGTGAATGGGTGAGCCCAGACAGGCAGATAAGGAGTGACTGAAGAAGGCTGTCGTGTTTTTCCCATTAGAGGGTTTCCTAGAGCCTTCTCCTCACTGAGAAAGCTTGGGCTATTGCCATGGTGCTCACAATCTTGGTATAGGGCTATGGGGGAGGGGGCTCGGGTTTCACGAGATCCTTGTGACATGCTGTACCCTGATCACCCTAGCCCCACTTGAATCCATGAAATTTGGGCCAGTACCTTGCCGAAATTTGCAGGCCAACTGGCCATTGGATGCAACTGGTCCATTTTCATATTTAGGACTTATTTTCATAGTGAATAAGCAATTTCACCAAAAATGAACTGTTTGGTACTGTAGGCTCTTCTGAGTTCCTCACCACAAAAGTAAGAAGCTGCTGCATTTTAATTAGTTTACTGTAAAAAGTAACAAAGTATTACATCGAGAATCAGCAAGATTGCTAAAAGCACTTTAGGAATTGTTAGGCTCTTCTGAGATATCTCACCACAGAAGTAAGAAACCATTGTGTTTTACTTACTTTACTAAGAAAAGAAACATACATATGTATCCTGCATATTCAGGGCTAGGAATTATTTACAAAGAGATCAGAAATTTCAAATGAAAGCACTATTTTAACTGTGAGGCTCTTCTGAGATTTCTCACCACAAAAGTAATAAGCCTGTGTCCTAAATATGAAAATGGACCAGTTGCATCCATGGCCAGTTGGCCTGCAAATTTCGGCAAGCTACTGGCCCAGATTTCATGGAGTTTCAACCCCCTGGACTCACTAGAAGGAAGATAACTGAGGGAAACTCAAATATTGGGGAGCTCCAATAAGGGCTTATAATATGACAAGACAATGACTAACATTCACAATTTACATAAATAACAAATACATATAAAAAAATAGTTTTCTTACCTGTGTTAGAAAAACAAGGTTAACAGTTGTGTTGATGCCAAAGATTTACCTTTTTCCAAGTGATAATGCTTCTTTTCCAGTATTACTTTACTATGTGCATCATATTAGACAAATTGATGTGAATGATTTTCCAGGGTAAAAGGAGATATTTTGTAGAGTGTCTCAGGAGTTCTACTGAGGTTCCACAAAGTTTCCTTCAATGAACCAAATGACAAGCTACCAAATTGCATTTCAATTTAGAATTCTGGGAAACTTTGTCATAAATATGAATAAGAAAAAAATAACAGCAAAGACAATCTCAATTCTGTAAAAGCTCCAGCTCAATTCAGTAGGACAATGTTGACAGTCAAAGCCTTTTAGTTGTCCAATTTTTCTTATTTTATAACTAAAGACTCTTTTTTTCAAAACCTTAGTTATTTCAAGCTTCCATTTGCCTGAAATTATCAACCCAAGTAAAAGAAAATATATATACATATACCAATACAACCCTTTTAAAAAATAAATTAGTTACCATGAAGATTACAATTTCATTAGTTAGTTTGTTTACAATATCTATAGGCACCATCCAAACCAATTTAGAACACATCGAGGCAAAGACAATTAAACACAAGTAAAAGACATACATTCAACATATAGACACAAACAGTATTCTTAGTTACACCATGTGGAATCATAAGTAATTGCAGTTTTACTCACATAGGCCAAATGGTTTAAAAACAAACAAAAAGAAATAGAAGAAAAAATTTCCAAGGAAATGTCAAGAACAAGACTGAAGGCCTTATTGTGTTGTAAAATCAAATTATTAAAAAAAAAATACTGCTAGCATAATAGCACAATGTCATTGTAATATACTTAAATTTTTCCAAAGGAAAAAGAATGGTTAGTGCATATCTGTCATCGCAGGGTCCTTTGTATTTTGCAGTACACTGCTACATAGCTGAAAAAGAAGAAAAGTTTCTACCATTTAAGTTTTTTTTTGTCATTTTCTTAAATAAATATCTCAGGTCCTCAATAGGTTCACAAGACCAGTGGGGTTTCGTCTCTATGACCAGCCCATCTGAGGCTTTCTTAACTCTGGAGTGATGTACCCAGGTTTTTATGCCTGCAAGTTTCAAAGAAGTATGTGTGGTCAGTAAAATGCCATGTGGGCCAGTCCATTTCTCTGACAGTTGTCTTTGGGCATCTCCACTCTGACAACTCTTGAGTAAGACCTGATTTCCAGGTCTGAGGGAGGTAATGGTTCATCAGAAGACATAGATTTCCCTGTCTGGTATCCAGGACAATGCATCACGGCTACCACTGATAGCGATACTACTGCATTTAGCAAGGCCAGGATTTTCAGTGGGTGCTTAACATCTTTGTTACTGGCAGTGAGGAGCCTTCTCTCCTTCCAAATGATCCCTTGCATGTGAAGAATCATGAATGAGTACTTAAAAGCAGTACTTAAAAGCAGTACTTAAAAGTGTATATATTGATGCTTTTAACTTTAAAAAGTTCCAAGGTCAGGTCAGGTCTATTAATTCATCTTTCTGTGCTGATGTACCTTCTGGAAGGGCCTTGGCTTCAGTAGTGTTCTGGAGCATCACCACAGCATATCCTGCACATAGAAGGCCTTGGTCCATGAATCTGCTGCCATCTGTAAATAGTTCCCACTCTGGATCTGGCAGAGGTTGGTCAGTCAGATCTGGTCCGTTGTCATACACTGTGTTGATGGTTTCCAAACAGTTATGGAGTAAATTGTCACTTTCAGATCCATCAACATTGCTTAGGAGCAGTGTAGTGGGGTTTAAAGAATTAGAAACTTGTAGTTTCACGTTAGGATTGTCTAAAAAAGCTGCTTGGTATTTTCCTATTCACCCAGCAGTCAACCAAAATCCACCCTTCTGCTCTAGCAAAGTTAGAAATTGATGCAGCACATACACAGTAACAGGCTGAACCAAAGTAAATTTCTGTGTCTCATAGAGAATGTCACAAATGGCAGTTAGAGCACACAAACGTGGTGCAATTGTTTGGATAGATTTGCAATAGACTGCATTTCAGGTCCCAAAAACTGGACCAGCACTCCAGGCCAACTCCCTGTCTCATGCACATAGAGTCTGAATGGCTTTCTGAGATCTGGTAGTCCTAATGATGGACTGAGATCAATTTACTTTTTATGTCATTAAAGGCTCTTTGACATTCCGGAGTCCGGGACAAATGTCCAGAATCTCGACCTTTGAGAGTGGCGTATAAAGGTTTAACTATCAACCCAAAGTTAGGTATCCAAATCTTGCAAAACCCTGCCATACCCAAAAATCCACGCATCTGCCTTTGGTTGCTAGGGACTTTAAGGGCTGAAATTACCTGCTTTCTTTCTGTCATGAAGTTTTGTTGTCTATTTTTAATCTCAAAACCCAAATGTGTTACATTTTGCTTACATATTTGTGCCTTTTGATATGACGCTTTGTAGCCACACCCTGCCAGGTGGTTCAGTGCCAGTATGGTATTTTCTAGGAAAGATTCATAGTCTGGACTAGCGATTAATAAATCGTCCACATATTGTAATAATATGCCCTGGTTTAATTTAACCTTCCCTAGGACCCTGGCTAGTATTTCCCAAAAAATAGTTGGGGAGCTCTTAAACCCTGTGAAAACACAGTCCAACAATACTAGAGAGTACTTTTGGACATAGGGTCCTGCCATTCAAAGGTAAATAGTAACTGATCCCGGTCATCTATAGGGACACAGAAAAAGGCATCCTTAAGGTCCAGTACCGAAAACCACCCGAAGTCACCTGGTATGGCAATTAATAAGGTGTAGGGATTAGGCATAGTTCGGTGTATATCTTAGATGACTTCATTAATGGCCCTTATATCCTGAACGAAACAATACTCATTGGTGCGGGGTTTCTTTATGAGCAAAATTGGAGTGTAATACGGTGAGGGGCACTGCCAAATGAGTCCATATTGAAGGAACCTTTTCAATACTGGCTCAATTCCTCTCAAAGCCTCCTCTTTCAAAGGGGTACTGCTTCCTCCTGGGGGTTGTGCTCCACTTTATCACCTCTATTTTCACAGGTTCTGCATTTTTCGCACATCCTGGGGCCCCATAAGCCCATACCCATTTACTTATTCTTTTAACAGTTGCTGGAGGTAACACTTCACCTTTTGGTGGACATCCTGAGTAAGAAACATCTGGAACCACAGAGCATGTTCTGTAGGCACCTGTAGGTGAAGTCTCTGATCTCTAGGTGAGAATGTAATATGTGTATTTAACTTACTCAAAAGGTCCCGACTGAGTAAAAAATTGGACATTCTTCCATGTACAGGAAGCTGTGCTGGAGCTATGTGGTGCCCAGCTGGCACTCCAGAGGTTTCAAGAAGGATTTCTGTTGTGGCCTTCCTGTAATCCCTGTAACTGGCATCGTCTGGTTACTCACTTTACCCAATTTAGAGTTCAAAACAGAGTATGTTGCTTCAGTGTCAAGCAGGAAATCAATCAGGTGGTCCCCACATGAAGTGTAAACCGGAGCTTCAAGGGGGTAATTTTAATGGACCTTTTTAGATTTAGTGGAGCCCTTGGGTGTCCCTGTTATTCACCTGAATCTCTGCTGTGTACTATCATATGTCTCGTTTCCTCAGTAGTCCTCTCTTGATCTCTAGTATCCTGCTTGTATTCCTTTCTCTCTTTATCTGAATCTCTGCTCTGAACCATCATTTGTTTCCTTTCCTCCTTCCTTGGTTCCATGTGCTCTGTCTGCATTCTCTCCTATAACTTCTGTGTGAATCATGGGGTGAGGGGCGTACCACTGATCTTCTACCTTGTCTCCTGTCATTATAATGTCTCCTGTTGACCCTTAATCTGGGACATTCATACTTCCAATGTCCCTTGCACTTGCAGCAGGCACACTGATTCTATCCTAGAGGCTCAGGTCTCATATGTCCACCTGCCATTCTGTTATCATTACCCTGAAACTCTGTTCTATGTTGTTTCTGTACAAAAACAGTCACAGGTTTAGGTCTCTTTTCCTCTTGGTTATTAAACACTCTAAATGCCAGCTTTACTAACTGGGATGGACTCATTTTGGTGACGCCATCCACCTTTGCTAATTTCCTCCTGATGTCTGGGGCACTATGTGTAATGAACACCATAGTTATCAGACAGGCATTTTCTGGTACATCTGTGTGTCTGGCACACGTTTGGATAATTCGTTCAAGGAACTCAAATGGATCTTCATTAGCCCTTTGTTAAAGCTGCATAATTTTTATTAAAATACTTTTGTTTGCAAATCCCCTGCTGCAACCCTACCAATAAACACTTTTTTTATAGAGCTCCAATGCATCCATATCCCCTTCATTGGGATCCCAGTTTGGATCTACCACTGGAATAGCCATGTCTGGTTCTGGGGATTCTACATCCTGTTGGTGGAGGTGATCAGCTTCCTCCCTGGCTTTCTTAAAAACTATTCTTTTCTCATCAGAAGTCAATAACGCCTGCAACATTGACTGGATATCTGCGCAGTTAGGATGGTGAGAGAGAAAGATAGAGGTGAACAAGTTTGCCATCCTCTTAGGATCCTACCTATAAGAAGGAACAGAGCTCCTCCAATTTAGGAGGTCTGTGTACTAAAAGGATTTTGTGACCAAAAGTACCCAGCAGGCTCGTGCACTTAAACCACCCACTGCCGTATTGTCTAAGAAGGAACTTCCCTTTTTCAAGGATATTCTTACTTCCAAAAGGGGTGGCTGGTCTAGTATGGGAAGGAGAAGCCATGCTATTTCCTTCTCCAGAGGGCAATGGAAGCCTTAGGAGTTTCCACAGGAGCCTTAGGAGTGTCTATGGTAGTCTTAGGAGTTTCCACAGGAGGGGCTTTGCTATGCAGAGAACAATTCTTTCCTGAAGGGTTTAAGGTGTTAAGGAAATAATAATCCTCCTTGTCTAACTCTTCTCTCCTGCAGACTTCAGGGAAAGGCTTATTACTCCTTCTCTGTGCGATAATACGATATGATAATCCTGGGTCATATATAATTTATGGAAGGCACATTA
The DNA here is from genome assembly GCF_000260355.1 of Condylura cristata. Lineage (NCBI taxonomy): Eukaryota > Metazoa > Chordata > Mammalia > Eulipotyphla > Talpidae > Condylura > Condylura cristata. The sequence goes on along the minus strand of NW_004567106.1, from coordinate 38,614 downwards.
TATCTGGGCTTGCATAGAGTCAAGGGCAATCTGATTCTCATTTTTAATGCTGTTTATAACCGATTTAAGGGCTTGCATTTGCTGCTACATGGTTTCGGTAAGAGCTCGAATTTGTTGCAAGTCTGCAGTGGAAGAAGAAGCACTCCCTCCACTTCCTCTCACAGATATTAATGATATTGATACAAGGTACCAAGAAGAAGCCCAGAAGCACAGACTGGAAAACAGGAATGGCTTGGAAGCCACCCATTTGCCATAAACTAGTTTTCACCAGGTTATTGATATTTATAAAACTGGTGGTGATATTCAATGTGAAAAGGTTAGTGAGACTTAAGGCTGAAATAAAACTGAAAGAATCTAAGCTAGGGGTAAAACTGGTCAAAGTCATGGTGGTAAACATAATCGAGAGCTGAATACAAAGAGAAAAATAAGTTCTCATGACCTGAAACAATGAAGCTGTGTGTCCTGCAGACCTAATGCGTTTACGGTGACCAAAACAAGGTATTTGGGCTTGTGTCAACCATGGGCGTTGTTGTGCCAGGTTTCGAGTTTCCCAAAGACCACCAAGGAGCCGATTCTGATGCAAAGCATATGAGGGTCTTTATTGCAAGCTCGAACCGGGGCTCTCAACATGCAGCGACACAGCAGCCGAAGTTGAGACCCCTGAGCTCAGAGAAGGCAGGGTTTTTATTACAGAAGAGGGGAGTTTCAGCCCAGCAGAGGGGAGTTTTTGCTCAGCGGTACATTGATTGGTGGACATTGAACAAAGTTATCTTGTCTTAACCAGGTTGATCTATGCATGTAAGATGTGACCTTCACTTCACTACTCAGCCTGCATACCTTAGCACACCTGGCGTTTTCCTGATATGTACTGGTTACTTGCCTACTTGCTAATCAGCTGTTGCTATAGGACGAGCAAGATAAGGACATTTACGCAGCCTTGGCGCCATGTTAATAACCGAAACTTAAGCCTGGCTGGTTCAGAAGCATTGTGAAGCCTGTCATGGTGTCAGTTTGGTCTTTCAGGATCTCACTTAAGACTTCTTTGGGTGGCACCTAGCACCTTGCCTCGTCACCTGTCCAATCATTTTTTAAATATAATATAATAGTTTATTTTTACATCATTTTGTACATTTTTTTTAAAATCTCAATTGTAATCCCCGTGGGTTTTCCATCACCGAGTCACCCGTGTGCCATTACCATAGTCCCGTGCACTTCCCTCCCCCCTGTCCCCTTTTTTGATCCCATTCCCCACTCCACCCCCACAAAATGTCTCTCGTATATGGCTGTTTATTCTTATTATTTTCTCGCCTGGTCCATTATACTCCTGCTATGAGCAAAGCAATCCAGTATTTTTCTTTCTCTGTCTTATCCCACTAAGCATGAACTTTTACAGTTCCATCCAAGTTGCTGCAAAAGATATGTGTTTCTTTCTTTCTTTCTTTTTTGCTGAGTAATATTCCATTGTATATACGTACCACATCTTTTTAATCCAGTCATCTACTTTTGGGCATTTGGGTGGTTTCCATGTTTTTTCCAATTGCAAATAAAGCAGCAATAAATATGGGTGTTCAGGTATCTTTTTGAATCTGTGTTATTGTGTCTTTTGGGTAGATACCTAGGAGTGGGATTGCTGGGTCATATGGAAATTGAGTTATTTTTAGCAGTTTGAGAAACCTCCAAACAGTTTTCCATAGTGGTTGCACTAATTTGCATTCCCACCAGCAATGCAGGAGAGTTCCTTTTTCTCCACATCCTCGCCAACATTTGTTGTTGCTAGTTGAAGATGTTCCGTTCTCACTGGGTGAGGTGGTATCTCACTGTGGTTTTAATTTGCATCTCCCTTATTATCAGTGATGTGAATCATTTTTTCATGTGCTTGTTGGCCATCTGCATTTCCTCTTTGGAGAAGTGTCTTTTTAGCTCTTCTGCCCATTTTTTGATGGGGTTGTTTATTTTTGTTGAGTTTCATCAGTTCTCCGTATATTTTTGTGATCAGTCCTTTATCATTGCTTTTGTGTGAGAAATTGTTTTCCCAATTAGTGGGATGTCTGTTTGTTTTTTGTAATGTCTCTTTTGCTGTACAGAAGCTCTTTAATTTGATGTAGTCCCATCTATTTATCCTTGCCTTCACTATTGTGGCATTGGGTGCTCTATTTTTAAAAACGTCACTGAAGTGTATGTCGTGTAGTGTTTACCCATTTTTGTTTCCAGGTATTTTATGGTTTCTGTTCTTATGTCTAGGTCTTTAATCCACTTTGAGTTGATTTTTGTGAATGAAGTGAGGTAGTGATCTAGTTTCATTTTTTTGCATGTAGCTTCCCAGTTTTCCCAAGCACCATTTGCTGAACAAATTTTCTTTGTTTCATTGTGTATTCTTTGCTCCTTTGTCAAAAATTAGGTGTCCATAAACTTGTGGGTTTATATCTGGGTTTTCTATTCAAATTTACTGGTCTGTATGTCTATTCTTGTTCCAGTACCATGCAGTTTTGATTATTATGGCTTTGTAGTATAGCTTGAAGTTTGGGATTGTAATGCCTCCATTTTGTTTTTTCTTATACATGAGAGTTTTGGCTATTCGAGGTCTTTTGTTGTTCCATATGAATCTCATCAATAATTTTTTCTATTTCTTTGAAGAATGTCATTGAGATTTTTATTGGGATGGCATTAAATCTGTATATTGCTTTTGGCAGGATGGCCATGTTGATGATGTTAATTTTCCCGATCCATGAGCATGGTGTCTTCTTGTATTTTTTTTAATAGTGTTTTGTAATTTTCTTTGTAGAAGTCTTTTACCTCCTTTGTTAGGTTGACTCCCAGGTATTTGATTCTTTTTGTATTAATAGAAAAGGGAATTTTGTTTTTATTTCTGATTCTTCTGATTGGTTGTTTGTGTATAGGAAAGCCTCTGAATTTTGTGTGTTGATTTTATATCCTGCTACCTTGCTAAACTAGTGGATGGTTTTGATTAGTTCCTCTGTGGAGTTTTTAGGTTTTTCCATGTAAATTCACATAACGACTGCAAATAAGGATAGCTTTACTTCTTCTTTCCCTATTTGGATTACTTGTATTCCTTTTCCTCTCTTATTGCTCTGGCTAGAACTTCCAATGTTATGTTGAAGAGCAGTGGCAATAGTGGACACACGTGTCTTGTTCATCATGTCAAAGGAAAGGCTTTCAGCTTGAGCTGCCTCTGCAGAGGAAGGCCAGTGTGGAGAAGCCCCAGCATGGAGTGAGCCAGGCCGCCATGCACAGGGAGCCTGGTTGCTCAGGAGCACCTGAAAACTCACAAGTGGGCAAAAGACTGGTGGCCAGCACCCATGCAGACAGCCCCCACATCATCCTCATCCCCTGGGGAGCGTCTCAGGCCTCTGTGGAGTGGCCCCCTTGCTGCCGTTCTTGGACAAGTAGGTAGATTGCTGAAGGGATCCGGCTGGTTGGCAACATTTTCCCCAAGGGCCCCACCTGTGCATCTGGAGCCTTAGGTCTGTGCCTTTAACATTTCCTCCCACAGCCTGCCTCAGAGGGCAGCCTGAGAACTGCTTGGTCCTTCAGCAGGGAGCTAAGGCACTCAGGGTTTTGGTTTCTCTGACTGGGTGGATTGTATTTTCTGTTCTTTCTGCATGAGTGTGGTTTGCAGCTGGTGGGGTCCCACTTGAGGTTTTCTAAAGCTTCCCTTCACCACACAGCAGCCGGGAGCACGGGACCCCTGTGGATCCAGCTGGGCCCGGGGCACCCGAGGCCTGGCGGCAAATCTTGTGCAAGGCCCAGCTCGGCTCTCGCAAGATGGCATGAGATCTGGGAGCCTGTGTCCAGGAAACGGTATGCGGGTTCTCATGTGGAGGCGGACCTGCAGCATGTGGATTGCAGTGGGCTAATCAGGCCGAGCCAGCTGCCCCAATCTTGCAGAATGTCGCGGCGTCTTGCGGGGCTGGGGAGAGCTGGGCTCAGCAGGTCTCTGGAGAAGGTGTGGGCTGAGGGCTCCTGTGAACTGTCACATCTTTCCAGGCGGCAGGCCAAGTTGATTCTTCTGTGAGGAGAAGGCTCTAGGGAGCCCGTTCCTGGGAACACCATTACAGCCTTCTTCACTCCCTCATTCGCCAGGGGTCTCCCTCTCTGTGTGTGCCCCAGGACTCAGGCTCAAACACTCGACCACCCACCCCCAGCTCCACGGCCCCAAGGAACAAAGAAATTCACAATCACATGCACAAACAGCCACACTGCACCCATCAGGCCTTCTTCAGCAGGATCTGCCCAGGGCACTTGGCAAGCCTGGGCTAGTGCTTGTGGTGGAGCTGGCGGTCTGACATGTTCTTGGACCCCGCAGCCTGGCTGGGACCTGAGCTGTGCTCGCACTTCCACTTGTCTTCTTTGGCAGCAGCAGGCTTCCTTTTGTCCAGAGGGCAAGCCAAGTAGACGGCCTTGTGATGGCAGAGACAGGGATGCTTCTCTGGCAAGGGGAAGACACACACACAGCAAGGGCCTGATGGCCAGCTTGGCGCGATTGGAAGTGTGTGGTGGGCTGACGTCTTGCTTCTGATTGTTGAGGAGTCACTTGAGGGATCAGAGCTGGGGTGGAGGGCAGTAGCAGTGGCAGTGGAGTATGATGAGAGGACTCAGCAGAGGGATGCTGAGATAGTGGGGTACAGAACAGACAGTTCTACTTCCACTGAATTCCACCGCCGCCGAGGGCAATAGCAATGACAGGAGAGGTTGGCTACACCATGGTGGACAGTGCCCCAGGCCTGGAATCGAACCAGGGACTGGACCTCACTCAGAGATAGAAAGCCCTGCAGGGGCAGGCAGGCCCAGGCTGACGTGGATCACTTGCAAGGGCCCTCCTCCTCGATCTTTGCCTGCCTGAAGAGCTTTGCAAGTCCACAGTGCAAGCCCTGTGGCTGCCGTTAGCAAGTCTCTGCCTGGTTGGGGCATCGCAGAGCCTTCCCCAGTCACATGGAAGTGTGGCCAACCTTCAGCTGCCCTCCCAGCAGATCACCTGTGGTTTCTCTGTCAGGGTGTGGCTGAGTGCAATTGCAGAGACTTATATCATCTTGGCTGCGGAGTGTGGCTGTTGGTCCATGCCAGTGTGATGTGGTTTTTGGAGTGTGAGTGGAGTCTTGTGGTTCCCTCCGGGACAGGTTTCTTCATGGAGCTGGCCTGTCAGGGCTGGTGAGCAGCTTCTGAGGTCACTCTGTTCAGGAGACCCTTCTCTTAAAGGAGCAGGGCTCTGAGGAAAAAGCCCAGAGGAGAGACAGGGAATCATGTGCGGGCCTGAGCAGGAAGCCAGACCTGCCCCCAAGGGAAAGGTTTGCTGAGAGGGACCCCTGCATGGGTGCAGGTGGGAGGCCTACCTGCCTTACAGAGCTGCCTCCGATGTGGGAGGCCAGTGTGGAAAAGCCCCGGCATGGAGTGTGCCAGGCCACTGTGCACAGGCAGACTGGTCGCCCAGGAGCACCTGAAAACTCACAGGTGGGCAATAGGCTGCTGGCCCGTGCCCATGCAGAAACAGCCCCTACATCGTTCTCATCCCCTGGGGAGCATCTCAGGCCTCTGGAGTGGCCCACTTGCTGCCCTTCTTGGACAAGTAGGTGGACTGCTGAAGGGAGCTGGCTGGTTGGCAACATTTTCCCCAAGGGCCCTATCTGTGCATTTAGAGCCTCAGGTCTGTGCCTTTGATATTCCCTCCTGCCTGACTCAGAGGGGAGCCTAAGAACTGCTTGGCCCTTTGGCCCGGGGTTAAGGCACTAAAGGTTTTGGTTTCTCTAACTGGGTGGATGGTATTTTCTGTTCTTTCTGTCCCCGTCTCTTTGCATGAGTGAGGTTTGCAGCTGGTGGGGTCCCACTTAAGGTTTTCTAAAGCTTCCCTCCACCATGCCACATCCGGGAGCAAGGGAGTCCTGTGGATCCAGCCTGGTTCCAGGCGCTCGAGGCTGGCCTCAAATGTCGTGAAAGTCCTGGCTTGGCTATTGCAAGACGGCGCAAGATCTGGGAGCCTGTATCCATGAAATGGCCTGGGAGTTCTCACGTGGAGGCGGACATGCAGCACACTTGTCTCACGGTGGGCTAATCAGGCTGAGCCAGCTGCCTCCATCTTGTGGAATCACTTGGCATCTCGCAGGGCTGGGGAGAGCTGGGCTAGGCAGGGCTGTCCATCGGGACCCCAGCCTGAGAGCCATCCCTTTGCTGGGTGGCTGCCCTCCCATCGTCCTCCCAAGTCTTGCGTGGCTTGCTAGGACAGGACCGGACGTCTTGGGTCAGATGTGTGTATGTGGGGTTGCAGTTATGGTATGTAGTTCCCACCTGGGGGCTGGTGCGGTGGTCGCAGAGGAAGCCAAGGGCCAAGCTGCCTGGCCAGACAGGCGGAGGCAGGCCCGGGGGCGGAGCTTCGGCAAAGGCGCCAGTGGAGGCAGGGCATTGGCGCAGACGGGGCTTTGGCACAGGCAGGGCTTGGGTGTGGCTGCAGGCCTGGCGCAGGTGGGGCAGTGCTGGGGGACTGGGGTGCCCCATTCATATCCATCCAAGTGCTTCGACCTGGCCCACTTTTCACCATCACAGTTGCAGTCTTTGGAACTGAACGGCGATGACTTCCCTTTTCTTTCCCAGGAGCTGAAGTCTTCCCCATGACTCAAATCCAATCACCTGTCCCAGAGGCATCCTGTAGGCCAGCTTCTGCATTGGCTGAGGTTAGGAGGAGGACTTACTTTCTTTAGCTCCTCCACTCTCTCTCACATTTTCAAATACAAGATCTAACTATTTGGGGAGCAATGTGGCCCAGAGCCATGAGCCAGACCTCATCCAACAGGTCCCCTTCCTTCCCCAACCCTACCCCGTGGTCTGCTCTTTGGCCCCTCAGGGGAATCTCTGACCACACGGGGGCAGCAAAGCATGGCGTGTAGCGCTCTCAGCATGGTGTGTAGCGCTCTCTCGGCATGGCCAGTGTCTTCCCAGGTTTTCTGTGATGCCACAGCACCCTGCCGGTGGCCACGGATATACTTGCAGAGGGGCTACTGGTCTGGAGAAGACATGACGTGCAGGGGAGGGTCAGTGAAGGCTCCAGCAGAGGGACAGCAGGAACTCTTTGCACACTGGCCCGAATATCAACCTTCCTTGCATCTGTGGTCAGCCCACATGACAGGGAAGACCCATGGAGTGAATGCCAAGCCATGAGAGGTGAGGATCACCCACACCAACAGCCCTGGCACTGAACCGGAAGGCACAGGCCATGGGCACTCACGACTTCATGGTCACAGGCGGGCTTGGGATGCACCCTCACCTAGGCCAGCGGTTGCCGGACCGGGCCGGTGCCCAGACTTTGCCTGTCCATCGTTCTCCAGGAAAGCCTGGTGTCCACAACAGCCCCCAAAGTCAAGTGGATAGAGAGCCCCAAAGCAAGAGGCCAAGCCATCTCAGTGAGGAGAAGGCTCTAGGGAGCGCGCTCCCGGGAACACCATGACAGCCTCCTTCAGTCCCTCCTTCGCCACGGGTCTCCTGGCTTACTCAACCACCCACCCACGGCTCCACGCACCTAATGAACACACAAGCACACAATCACACGCAGAAATAGCCACACCTCGCTCATCAGGCCTTCTTCAGCAGACTGCCCAGGGCACTCGGCAAGCCTAGGCTAGTGCTTGTGATGGTGCTGGCGGTCTGACATGTGCTTGGGCCCGGCAGTCTGGCTGGGACCCAAGCTGCCCTCGCACTTCCACTTGACTTCTTTGGCAGCAGCAGGCTTCCTTTTGTCCAGAGGGCAAGCCAAGAGGATGGCCTTGTGAAGGCAGGAGACAGGGATGCTCCTCTCTCAATGGGCAGACACACACACAGCAAGGGCTAGATGGCCATCCTGGTGTGTTCAGACGCGCATGGTGGGCTGACATCTTGTTTCTGATTGCTGAGGATTCTTTGGGGGGATCAGAGCTGGGGTGGAGCGCAGTGACAGTGGCAGTGGCAGTAAGTGCGGTGAGAGGACTCAGCAGAGGGAGGCTGAGAAAGTGGGGTGCAGAAAAGGCAGTTCTACTTGTACTGAAATCCACCGCCGCCAAGGGCAACAGCAAGGACACAGAAGAGGTTTGCTGCACCATGTGGCACAGCACCCCAGCCTTGGGATCAAAGTGAGGCAGGCACAAGTGACTGGACCTGCGTCCTCACTGGGAGTCAGAAAGCCCTGCAGAGCCAGGCAGGCTCAGGCTGACTGTGTGGTGCTTGCTGAGGCCCTCCTCCTTGATCTCTGCCTGCCTGAAGCATTTGCAAGCTCACAGTTCAAGCCCTGTGGCTTCCTTTAGCCAGTCTATGCCTGGCAGGGGCCATTGCAGAGCCTTCCCCAGTCACTGGGAAGTGTGGCCACCCTTTAGCTGCCCTCCCAGAAGACCACCTGTGGTTTCTCTGTCAGGGTGTGGCTGAGTCCAATTGCAGAGACTTATGTCATCTTGGCTGGTGGAGTGTGGCTGTTGGTCCATGCCTTGTGATGTGATTTTTGGAGTGTTGGCGGAGTCCTGCCGTTTCCTCCGGGTCAGGTTTCTTCATGGAGCTGTCTGGGCAGGGCTGGTGAGCAGCTTCGGAGGCCACTCTGTTCGGGAGACAGAGGCACCCTTCTCTTAAAGGAGCAGGGCTCTGAGGGAAAAGACAGGAAGATTCGAGGACTCATGTTTGTTCCGGAGCAGGCGGCCAGACTTCCCCCAAGGGAAATGTTTGCTGAGTGGTAACCACTGCATGTTTGCAGATGGTTTTCCTGTCTTACAGATCTGCCTCTCCAGAGTTAGGCCAGTGCAGAGAAGCCCCATCATTGAGTATTCCAGGCCACCGTGCACAGCACCTGAAAACTTACAGGTGTGGAAATTATGATATATTTTTTAAATGATTTTTCATTTATTCTCCAAAAAAAAGGCAATTTTATAATGAAACATTACTGTTATTTATTTTGCTCTAAGAGTAACACATTTAACATGGAAAATAATTTACCCCCTATAAGAACTTATTATAATCTGGCAATGACAAATGCTTCAAGTTGTCTAATTCTTCTCAACTGCATTTGAGAACACGGAGTTCAAGTGTAGACTATATTTCCTAAAATCAATTTTATCCTAATGTACCCAGACAGGAACAGTTTAACTCCTATTTCTTTTTTCTTCATCAATTGTCCTCATGTGTCCCTCCAAATGACTTTCCTCTTTTTTATTTTGCTTAGATGTACCTACATTTTTTAAAAAAACTTTCCATTTTAGTAATGATAACAGATAACAGCATCTAGAATGTCTGCTGAATGGCCCATTTAGCACGGACATCTTTCAGGACCTCAGGGTAAGTCATTGAAAGTTCTCCTAATATTCCAAAATGCTTTTGACACAAGCTATGCAACCTCTATTGACTGACATATTCCGGATGGTGATGGAAATGCTCTGAAAATCAGACTTTCCACGCCAACTTATGTATGACCTCTTTTTTGTATAATCATAATATCAAAATATTCTGAGCAACCTTCAGCTTACAATTGGATTGCCTCAGCCTCATAAGGTGCTCCCTGCACCTGACAAGCAAGTACTGCACCAGGGTGAGAAATTCCTCTTGAAGTCAAAAGTCATTAAACAACTGGCTGATTAATAAAAACAAATGGCTGTTACTGCAAAGTCTCTCTCACTGCCAGACAGAGGAAAACCCAAACCTTACCACTCTACTATCTCACATAGCCTTCTATTCAGTTTCTAAAGAACCACTCAAACTTCCTACTATCTAGTCTTTGGATATGGAATTTCACCCAAGTCGCCTTTTCAGAGCTAACCAGGTTTTCTACCATCTAGACTTCAAGAAAACTCACTTAAACTTTCTAACAAGTTTTTAAAAGAACCTTACCTTAATTTGATTTACAGGAAATTTCCTCTTTCTGCCCTCACTTTACTTTACCCCATAGGATGTCTCTATGAAAATGAAAGCTGTTAAGTAATAGATAATGTTTCAGGGACTTTATTTTGGTAAAACTGCACTGTGGTAAATATAGTAATATTAGTCTTAAACTTTGCGAATCTATGTACCTGCTTTAACCTTGATAGATTGATTTTTAAAATGTTATAATCTCAACTAAAGGTCAAAACGACCCCAGGCTATTCTTAGAAAAAAGGTGAGTGTTATCTCAGCTCATTTCATATGCTAATATCATCCCTCTGTCTGCTTGAAATGTATAAAATAAACCTCTGCTGAAGACAGAGCAGGAAGACTTGCACCCAACACCCATTCCGTGTCTTCCTCATGACCACTCCCTTTTTTCCCCCCTTTTCCTCTTTTTCTAGGAATCTCTGCTCCCCCACGCCATTTCCACCCTGAGACCCTGCCTGTTCTGCCCCCCAATAATCTATGATTGGGGACAAAGTGTCTCCGACATGCTTTCTTCTAAGCAGTATAATTACATGAAAATGTTTCTTGTTGTGTGGCAAATACAAAGACTCAAAGACCCAAGGATAAACCAGGTATCATCGTTGAGGAAGGCTTGAATCTTCTTGAGAAAGAGTATGCTTTTTTAAAACCACTTTTCTTCCAAGAGAATTGGAGTTGCAGAGAAAATCTCCCATTCATTACCTGTTCTCATTGTCCTCTGGGTGAATTCTCTCTTCATATACATTACTTCACCTGTCACTACAGGCATAAAATAAATCAATATCAAAATATAAACTCTTATGATAATGAAGTATTGGTTTCCTTAACTTGGAATAAACTTCTCCCACTAGGACCTGCATCTGTTTTCCTTGAACAGCTTTGGAGAAGTCCAGGTTAAGGACATAACAAACAACTTTCCATTTTTCAGACTAGACAGAAAGGGTTGGGTAGATGAAAAGTCACCATCACAACTGGTGGTATAAAAATACAGAAACCTAATAGCTTTTTGAAATTCTCCAACTTGTTCTACCTCATTTCCATAGCCTTGACTCATCTTTGCATATATGTCTGATTCATACAACATCACAGGTACTTACCTGTGCATCACCACCCATAGGCAAAGATCTTCGATAAGCAATTGCAATTCATTTCCATTTTGGGTTATTTTGCTAAATGAAAATAATTTAACCCCTATAAGTACTTATAATCTGGCAATGACAAATGCTTTAAGTTGTCTGATTCTTCTCAACTGCGTTTGAGAACAAGGATTTCAAGTGTAGATTATATTTATTTAGGTGTCACTGTGATCCCACAGTGATCAATTGTTAATGTCCTCATTTCTTTTGGGACTGGGAGATGATGCTTAATGGTGACACACAAGGTCACTATGATTCTATTCAGCAGGGTACAAGTTAATTTCCTGTTTTTACATCAACTAAAAGTTTTTTTTTCAGAAAATGTATTTATTATAGTTCTCATCTTATCTCAATGATTCCTCATTGATACAGACTCAAACTAGGCAACAAAATGCATCCTAAAGATAAAAGAGTCAAGTATACACTCATATGATGGCTCCAGAGTTAAGAGAGTTCCGGAGTCTACAAGCAGTAGACAATTTTCAGAGCATGATGAAAAATGCACGATCTCTTAGGACTCAATGGATGGAGACTTGACTTCAAAATGAACTATGAACATTTGCATATGAAAAGGTGCCTTCTTCAGAGAGTAGTAACTATTCTAACTAATTGATGTGTTTTTTTTTCTAACTTAGATGAGGTGAGGTTTTTTTTCTAACTTAAACAGAAATGTACACACGAAGGAGAATCCGTAGGACTCATGAAACCTTGACACCAATCAGTCAGAAATTCCGTCTGAAGGCTCTTTTCTAGGGGGAGGATAGTTTTCTTCCTTCTGCTAATCTTCCAGAATCTTTTCTTTTCTTCAAAGAATCCACCACTGGAAAAGACTACTATTCTGACAGAATCTGGACCATATTTTGGCCCTCATGAGAGGAAGTGGACTCTGTGCTTTTTCACATCTGGTGCTAAGCTATAAAAGGCATTTTACTGTCTGTCAACATTTTTTAAAAGATTTGTTTATGCTTACAAAACTGGGGTACAGGCCAGAGGTGTGGGGTCAGTGAGAAGATTCACTAGAGACAAAGTGGGGAGCAGAACAGGCACATTGATGAAGTACACTCCTGAGGGGAGCAGCAGGCTAAACAGGAGAGGTCTGCCGAGTCATGTGGATCACCTCTCTGGCTGGAGATAGAACTGGTGCTGAAGTGGCTGCGCTAGCTTCATAGTGCTGTGCTTTAACCCACTGTGCCATCAGAGAAGGCCCTTTATGAAAAGTATATTTTCCCCTTTTTCCAATTTGCAAAGGGGGAACTGCCCACTGCAAGTCTGATCTCTTTGTACATTGTAGGTAATCCTAACCAGTGAGTTTCTCTCTGTCAGCAATAATTTTCACCTTTGTGCTCATAGTCTGCCTGCATTATTCTGGATGGATTATTCCACTTCGGGGAAGTGGAAAACCCCACATGAACTTAAAACCTACAATACTTAACACACCTATTTTTCTCTTTATTAATTATATTTTCTTGATGCTTTTTTATTTTTTCTGTATTTATTTAGTATACTTGACATATAACTTTGTATAAGTTTAAGGTATACATATGTCTGATGAAGGTGTATATTCCAAAATTATTACCACTATGATGCTAGTTAACATATCCATTGCCAGATACAATGCATTTCCATATTTTTAAAGAAGACTCGGTATTTACCTTGTTAACAACTTTAAGATATATAAAAATATTAATTCTAGTCACCATACTGAATATTAAGTACCCAGAATTTATTAGTGAAAGCTTGTATACTGTAACATCAGCTCTTGGCAACCATCTTTCTACTCTGTGCTTCTAAGAGTTAGGGTTTTTATTAGGTTTTACATATATGTGATATTACACAATATTTGTCTTTGTTTTTTTAGTATCCATGTGATTCATCAGCGTTTTTGTAAATAGTAGGTTTTCCTTTATTATGGCTGAATTACATGTTATTCATTATATAAGATAATGTAATTCATTATATGTTATATAATGAATATTCATATATATAAGGAATATGATTTTATATATATAATGACTATGATTTTCTTTATTCAGACATCTGTGTATCTGCATTTAGATTATTTACATGACATCTATTATAAATAATGCTTCAATGACATTGGATTTCAGGTATTTTTCCAGATAAGGAATTTGTTTTCTTCAAATATATACCAAGGAGTGTGACTGTTGATCATAAGGTAGCTGCACTTATTTTTTTAAGTAATCACCTTACTGTTAACTGTAATATCTACATCAATTTGTATTTGTAGCAACAATGCATGAAGGTTCTCTTTTCTCCCCATCCTTGTCATTGTGTCTCTTTTTGATGACTGCAACACATATAAGGTGATATCTCATGGATTTGGTTTATATTTCCCTGGTAACTAGTGAAATTGAACACTTTTAATATAGATGTTGGCTATTTGTGCATCATTTTGGGAAAATGTTTATGTAGGTCTTTTGTCATATTTTAACTACATTGTTTTTCCAAAATTTAATTGTATTATTTACTTAAATATTTTGTATGTGTATGCATATATATATATATATGCATCTGTATCTTCTATAGCTGCTATATGACTTTCCTTCAATTTGATAGGTTGCCACATTATAACATTAATTTTTTTTGTTAACTAGAAACTTTTGAGTTTGACTTAGTCATACTTGTTTATATTTACTTTTGTAGTCTTTGCTTTTAGTGCCATATCTTTAAAAAGTATTGCCAGGGTCAATATACAGGAGTTTACCCCTATGGTTTCTTCCAGAAATTCTTATAGCTTCAGGTCTTATATTTAGGTTTTGAATCCATTTTGATTTATTTTGAATTTTCAGTAAGGGGTTAATTTCATTCTTTTCCATGTAGATACCCAGTTTTCCCTATCTATTTCCACTGAATATTATTGACTGCATTGACATATATAAATAGATTGTGGATTAATTTTTGTACTCTCTGTTTCTACTCCTTTACTCATTATGTTTTTAAGCTATTACCATACTGTTTTGATACTATAGCATTGCAGTATATTTTGAAACCAGGAATTGTTATGCCTGGTCTTGTCCATCAGGATTGCTTTGGGGTATTTTGTGGTTTCATATAAATTTTAGGTTTTATTTTTCTACTTCTTTATAAAATGTTATGGGAATTTAGGCAGGTTTTTGTTGAATCTGCAGATGATTTTTGGCTAAAGGATATTTAGCAATAGTTTTGAGTTTTGAATACAGAGTGCATTTTATTTGTGTCTTCTATTTTTTAAATCAAAGTCTTAGTTTTCACTATACTAATGTTTTACCAACTCAGATTATGTATGTAATTTAACATTTTGGATACTATTATAAGTGGGATTATTTTCTATATTTCTTTTCATATGTTTCATTATTCATATAATGAAATCTAAATTATTTTTCTTGTTGACTTTATAACCTGAAACTTTCTGAATTTAGTCATTATAATATTTGTGTGTGTGTGGAATCAATACAATTGTTTGTTTATGATTATGCCATCAGCAAATAGAGACAACTTTACTTTTTCATATCTTACTTAGTTTCTATTAATTTCTTTTTGTTGCTTAATTTTCCTGGTATGAATTTCTAGCACTTTGTTGAATAGCAGAGATGAGAGTTGACACTCTTGTTCTATTATTGATCTTAAAAGGAAAATTTTTTCGCCATTTCGTTTTTGAACATGATATTATCGGTGAGGCTGTCATATATTGTTTTTACTTTGTTGTGATGTTTCTTCTGTAAACAAGTCATTGAAAGTTTTCATTATCTAGTATATTGAATTTCTCAAATGCTTTATTTCTGCATCTACTGAGAGGATCATGTAATTATTTACCCTTCATTCTATTAATGTCATATCACTTCTTGATTTACAAATGTTGAATTATCCAAACATCTCAAGGATAAATCCCACTTTATCAGGAAAATGATCCTTGTAATGTACTGTTGAATTTCATCTTTTAGCCATTTGCTGAGTTTTTTTTGTGTCTACATTCAGCAGAGATATTGCCCATGGCTTTCTTTGTTTGCACTATCCTTATCTGACTTTGATATTCGAATATTGTTGGTCTCATGAAATGAATTAAGGCGTGTTCCCTCTTCTTCATCCTTTTGGAAGACTTTGAAAAGGATTTGTGATAATGTTTCTTTAAATCTTTTGGGGAATTCACAAGTGAAATAATCTGATTTCTGAAAAAAAAAAAAAAGCCTGATTTTTCATTAGGCTTTTCTTGTTGCTGCGTTGTTAGGAAGTTTTATATTTTTTGGTTCTTAATACTCTGCATCTGGGCCTGACTGAAAAGTGACGACCTTTCCAAGGGTTAAAAGAACTCCTAGAGATAGCAATTAATTCAAGAGTATATCTTTCATACAGAAGCTAATCAATCTTATTTTTGACCTCTCATGTTTTCTTGCTTTACTCACCCTCAGCCAGATGTTACAGAACCAAGGACAACCCAGATGTCTCAGAAATTGCTAAATATATTCAAACTAGGCAATATTAAACATGATTAACTTAATTTCTTTGCCTTTTCCTGTAGAAACTGTATTAAAGTGATCACTCAAAATTTCCCCTCACTCTCTATGATTCCTGACAATCCTGGTATTTACCTATATAGCACTGCATAGAATAGAATACTCCCTCCTTGGGGAACTGTGAGTAACAGGCTACCTTTACAAGGGAAGTCATTTCCTAATATGCTTATTTCATCATATCTTACTCACAAAGCCTAAATTTTAAAACATCTTCATTACATGCTGGCAAACTAGTCTTCCAATTGTAGAAGATTGTAAATCCATTTATTCTATTTATCAGAATTTCTTTGCAGTTAGAAGCAACTATGGATTCAGTTCTGGTCAATGAGACAAAAAGATAAGTCTCTGATAAGATTTCTGGCAATAATAGTCCTCCAATTTAAAAGTAAAAATATGTGTAAAAAATTATGTTTGCTTTTTTAGATTTAGTCTTTGGGAATCATTGTGTTAAACCAGGATACTTGTAGGAGAAGTTGTCATAGGCAATGAAGAAGAAGCACATATCAAAATGAAAAGCAACACATTGAGGATCATGACAGAGGAAGAAAGAAAAGTGCCTGGATCACAGAAAACACTATTGAAGCCATCCAGCCTATTCCTCATGACTTGTGATGTAAGAGAGTATAATACCACCATTAAATTTAGTTTCAGTAACCTATTCTGCAATATGATCTGAACCCAACAACATCCTAAATGATATTACATGACTTTGGTAACAATATAGAGGTCCCCCCAAAGTTGTTAAATTAGTATTTCTTGTCTAATTGGCCTTTTGTATATTTGTTCCTGAAACAGAAACCCAGAGATTCTAGAAGAACATATGAAAAGCATCATAAATTTCTTAGCAATACCCATTGTACAAAATAAAATTTCTCATAATTTTCTACAAATAATAATAAATTTATAATGACTATAAAGAAAAACTCATGATGATCACTCTCCCCCAAAATAATACACAGATTCAACAAGTACCTCTACAAAATGCAATGATGTTCTTCAAATAACTAGTATAAACCTTTCAAATGTATTTATTTATGAGGCACCGGGACAGCAGGAAGCGCTGCAGAGGGAAACTGAGGCAGCAGCTGCTGCTGCTCGGCAGGCTTTTGTCCCAGCCCTGCTAAAACCCTGGAGATAAACTAAGACAATTCAGCTAGGGAGAGGAAACAAAATTGTGCGTAAAGTCTGCAGCTCAGAACCAGAGACCTGAGGATAGAAGTGTTGCTGACTTTTGCCCCAGCAGCCACAGATATGTTGCCGTCCTTTGCCCCAGCAGCCCGAACAAAGCCCTGGATATAAACTGAGACAACACACCTAGGTGAGTAGATCCCAAGCTGCTGTGGGGGGGGTGGCAGGGAAAAACAAACAAACAAGCAAAAACAAAAAACAGCTCTACTTAGAGCCCCAGAGGCAGAGAAGAGGAACTCTAGCCCTACCCGCAACTCCTGCTCCCATAACAGAGATCTGAGACTAGGCAACATTAGGATTTGGTCAGGTCTCGGTGCCATTTTTAAGGTGTGGTCAACAGGACTCACAAAGCCCCTGAGTTAAAGAGGGGGATTAAAAAAAAAAAACAACAGTTAGACAGGAACCAGCCACAGGCCCAACTCTAGGATAATGTAGCAATTTTAACAATTTTGCATGGGCACATTCAACATAGAGAGGCCCTAGGAAGTGCCTCAAATGGGGAGATTTGCTCAGTGGTCTATCAGCTTACCACATCGACCCACAAAAACCCTGAGGTTAAAGAGATACAGCTGAGCTCTGTGAAAGGACTTCAGCCAGTGGGGAGGCATTGCTAAGGGAGAGACTATTTGGACTAAACAAAAAGAGCCCTGAAAGCTCACAGGGAGGACTGGCAGCCTGATCAGCTGGGAGGATTTCAGCCCTCTGGCACTCCCCTCCACTCCTGTGGGGAGGGGAAGATCACACCCCCACAACGGAGGCCTGAAGACTTGGTAGTCAGAAAAGCTCACAGTACTTAAAAGTGTAAACAAAGCCAGCCACCAACTCTGCCAAAGGCCCAGCTCCAGGGAGACCTACAACATTTCTAATTCATCATAACCACCATGGGCACACCAAGCATAGAGGGAACCTGGGACATCCGAAGGTTACAAAGATCAACAGACACCTTCCAGAAACACGGCTTTAATGTGTTACTAGAAGAGACTGACAACACAAGAGACCCCTGACTGTTACCAGCTGAGAAAACAGACACAATTACTCACAGTGGGGGCTGGGAAAAATAACACAACTCAGAATACCCTCCACAACTGAAGTGTCTGGAAGTCCCTCAGCTATTCCAGAAAGAACATCCAAAAAAAAAATTGCCAGTCAATAATAGCAACACCGTAACTCAGTGAATAGAAAGTATTAGAAAATACACAACAGGGAAAAGAAGACAAACAAATATTCAAGCAAGTCCACAGGAAAATTCAACAAAAAAGATCAGCCAACAGAAACCACCAAAAAAAAAAAAAAAATAGAAGAACTGTTCAATCTACCAGATAAAGAATTCAGAATCATCATGATAAACAAAGAAAATGAAATGAAGCAAGCCATCCAGGAGATGAAGTATGCAAACAAGGAAATGAATGAAAGAAATGAAAAAGATATATGATACAAGCAATCAGCGAACTGAAGAAAGAAAATGAGACATTAAAAAAGGAAATAGAAGAAATGCAGGCGATGAAAAGGCCACTAGAAGAAATGAAGAATGCTGGGAAAAGTTATGAAAACAGAATAGATGAAATGGAAGAACGAATCAGCACCCTCAAAGACACAGAAACAAAGAGAATTAAAAAAGAAAAAGAAAGAAATAAAAAGGAAAAGGAATGAAGAAACAATTCAAGAGCTATCTCACACCATTAGGAAAGGAAATATCAGAATTATAGGTATCCCAGAAGGCAAAAAGAAAGGTCAAGGAATTGAGGAAATATTCACAGAGATAACAGAAGAGAACTTCAATAATTTGAAGAAGGAGATGAAAGTAGACATCCAAGAAGAAAGAAGAAACCCAAACTACCATGATGAGAGGAGAAAAACAGATAGACATATTATAATAAAGATTCCAAGATTGCGAGATAAAGAATAGATAATGAGAATGACAAGAGGGAAGAAACAAATAACTTACAAAGGGAAACCAATCCGGATGACATCAGATTTCTCTGAAGAAACACTACGGGCAAGAAGAGAGTGGAGGGGCATTCTCAACAAACTCCAAATCATTAAATGCCAACCAAGAATACTCTACCCTGAAAAGATCCCCTTCCTCTACAAAGAAAGAATAAGGACATTCTCGACAAACAGAAGCTCCACAATTTCGTCAAGACTAAACCCCCACTCCAAAACTACTAAAAGAAACCCTCAAACCAAATCCAACGGAAGAATGAACAAGAACAGTTCAAAACAAGGAACAAAAATACAGAAGGACCAAAATGGCAAATGTAGGTGCCAGTATATCAGTATTATCTCTAAATGTAAATGGCTTAAACTCATCAGTTAAAAGAAACAGAGTTGCAGGATGGATTAAAAAACAGAAGCCATCATTCTACTGAGTGCAGGAAACACATCTAACTACAAAAGATAAAAACAGACTGAAAATAAAAGGATGGAAAACAATCCTACAAGAAAACGGGCCAAAAAAGAAGGCAGGAACTTCTATACTTATATCAGATCAGATAGACTTCAAACTGAAAAAGGTTAAAAGAGATACAGAAGGCCACTACATTATGATTAAGGGGACAATACAACAAGAAGAAATAACAATCATCAACAAATATGCACCAAATGAAGAAGCACCAAAATATATTAGGAAACTACTGTCATGTATGAACATGTATATCAGAGAGAATACATACATAGTAGGAGACATCAACACGCCACTCTCAACAATGGACAGATCAACAAGACAAAAAA